>NW_024344378.1:24943423-25301915 GCF_902729225.1 Pteropus medius | reverse complement strand
TAGGTGTATATCTGTTCATTCACACCTACACATTTTCTTCAATAACACTAGGATAATACAGGCATATAATTTAGGGATATATTTTTTTGCCCTTAATGTAGGGACAACACTTTACTCTACTATTACACATTCTTCTATAAAATCTTGTTAAGCCGGGAGAGGTGTTGGCAGGCATTCTGGAGAAGGCTTTTAGAAAAAGTTCAGACTTCTTGGAGGTTTTAAGAAATGGTTCTGGAGTCATCTGTTTTTCTGGCCTCCCTGTATGAGAGTAGGAATTAGAAACCAACTCACATTGAGGGCTGGAATCGGTTTATCCTGATCATTGCTTCAGCATAGCTGTTGGTACGTGTCGTCCACTGATGTGGTAGAAGGAGAGGCCTGTGGTGGGCAGAGGGCTGAGTACAAGTGAAGGTTGCGTGGATTATCTAAAAAGCCATGGTCGCCCGGCTGCCAATGTTCAGAAGATCCTTGAGAGATGCAAGTGCCTTTCCAGTCACCAAAATGAAAAAGATCTAATACACTTTATCCCATCAAGTGTGGACAGTAGGGACTAGGATGGAGGAACAAGGTTTTGGAATGCCCAGTGTATTCGCAAGTCATTCAAACAATATAGGAAAAGGAAGCAACACTCTCTACCCCACCCCCCGCCCCCGCCCCCGTCTTTAAGGTACAAATGTAATTAAGTCATTCTTCCCTGCTCGACTTACCTTATGAGTTTTCTTGGTAGATCCTTGGATGCTCCCATATACACTTAGCTCTTTAGGGGAAATACTGCACAATTAAAAGGAGAACATCTTTAGTGTTATAGACCATTATTTTAGGATGATATTTCTAAGCCTTAGTTTCTTCCTCTGTATAATGAGAAAAAAAAAATAATGCATTTCAATAAAGTTGTTGTGAACATTCAATGAGATAATGTATGTAAAATGCTGCCTGGCACAAAATAAATACTCAATAAATATTAGAATATTTTCTTTTAATGCTGAATAGGAAAGAGGTGACTATTTGACTGTAGTTTGAGTGTGACCACTCAATTATGATACATGTTGGGAAATGATAAAAATTCTTTGCCTTTGCCTAGTATAATGTTCAATAAATATTGGTTGAGTGAATGAATGAATGGTACCATGGATGATAATCCTACTTCTGGACATTAGTTAAGAGGCCTTGTCCACCAAAAATCAATAAATGTGTAAAAAGAATGTGCTCTCAAAAATCTATCCTACATGTTTAGGGCAACTTGTTTTCTAAGTGGTTTTGTCCTATAGTCAAGCAGACACAGGAAAATTGTGTTCGGGAGGATAGATAGGTAGGTCGGTAGGTAAGTGGGTAGGTAGGACTCTTCATTGACTACTTATTTATTGGAAGAAATTGTTGCAGCAGCTCTTACTAACTAGTAAGGTCACCACTATTTCGGGGGTACAAATTAGTTTCAAACGTTTGAATTCAACATAATGTAGTGATAGCAAGTTCTCAACCTCACGCTCTTCCGCCACATTCCAGAGGTTTCATGTCTTGAATTGATGGGACATGGTGGTTGCATCTTGCTCTGGGCCTGCACTGTGCTCCTCTGGAGAGGCACACGAGGACAGAACTCCCTAGTCTGGGTACCAGAATTGTCTCGGAGTAAGTCATGGCCTTCTCTGATGCAACTTGGCACCACGCAGGCATTTGAATACTTAATGCCTTAGCATAGATCCTATCGCCTTCAGCATACACAGTGTGACTGCACTGAAACCTTATTCTTGTTTTGATATGCTTGTGTGTAGTATGTCACTTCTAATGTACAATACCTTTCGGGGGGTCATTTTTTTCGCCTGTAAAATGAAGGACTTGGAAGAGAAGCCTCAGAGGCTCTTTGCAGCTCAGGTAAGGGAAGTGAAAAGAGAACTGAACCTGGAGTCATGCCTAGGAACTGACCCCGGCTCTTACCAGTCTGCGGCCCTGAGGGCCAGTCGCTTCTCCTGGAGAATGGGAATAACAGTTACGGTTACTCTGAGGTCAGAGGCAAACGACTTGTAAGTGGGGTTTTGTGGGCAGCGGAAAGGCTTCTGGGGTTTCTTGTCATACCAGTCATGTAGCAGTGTACCGCAGGAGTGTAACACTGCCCGGTAAACACCCAGCTGGGACTGAGCTAAAGGCCAAATGAGAAGCTAGCATTTAAATGACTTTCACTTCCTCTGTGTAACTAGGAAATTCCGATCTGCACACTGATTTGGCCCAGCATTGCCGGAGAAATCTCTTGGGACGTGTCATTTGTTACTTTGAACTTCTTCGTGCCAGGACTGCTCATTGTGACCAGCTACTCCAAAATTTTACAGGTACATCCGCATCCAGACCGCAGCTCAGCTCCACTCAGGCTCAGGGTATTTCAGGGGTAAGCTTAGCATTTCCTGGTCAGAATTTACCTTAGTGTTCATGCCAGTTCAGGCTTGGTTCACTGTCCAGATCCACCCCTTCTGCAAAAAAAAAAAAAAAAAGTTTTATCTTTGCGATTGTTATTATGTTTTACTGATCACTAAATACAAACTTATTATAAAAAATTAAAGACTTAGAAATATGTAACACAAAAACTAAAATCTCTACCCCCATTTTTAACGATTCAAAGTTTGGTTTTTTTTTATGTTATTTTTCTTAAAAATTTACATACATACATTTCTTTATGCTATATTTACATATATGATATATATATATATGATGAACCATATAAAATGATCAAATGTCAACTATTTGTCACAATTCAATACAATTTTTTTCAGACTTGAGATAACACTATCTGCTCCTTAACTTTCTTTTTTCACTTAACACTACATCATAACATCTTCCCATTTCAGTTCCTTTATCTCTGCCTCATTATTTTTAGTGGCTTCACGGCCTTCTGTCATACAGCTATGACGTACTTTATTTTATGGTGTCCATTGTTTCCCCACCGCACACGGCAATGTAGCAATAGAGAAGGTACACTTTTAACAACTTTTTATTGCAGTATAATATATATACAGAAAAGCACACCCAGCATACATGCACAGCTTGCAAACTGACCACACTCCCAAAGCAGCTCCCAGAAATAGAAAGAGAAACAGAATCTTACTGGAAGCCCCCTCCTGCCACCTTCCAGTAGCTGCCCACACCCCTAGGAAATGTGCCTTTCAAAAGGGAGTCTAAACAGGACATGGTCTTTACCTTCGGCGCGAGCATGTACAGGGATGTAAAGAAAGACCTACCAGTCTACTTCCTACCTCTGGAGGCCACCCATTTACATATGTGGTGCTGGCCCAGGCAAGTAGTGTGTACATGTGTTCATGCTTGTTTGAGAAGGCTTAATGCAAAGCCTTTGAGTCCTCACAGAGGTTTACAGTTGTTGAATCTTGGTTTTATAGCATATTATGGGTCATTTGTCAAACAAGGATATTGAAGTGGGGCCCTATTGGTCCTGCTTGCTGTCTGACCACTTTTATGGCCCTTTCTTTGTAGCTGAGGATCTGTAACCTTCTTAGATGCTCAGAACCCAAAGCCAGGCCAATTTCCATCCGAGTCTGCTAATCCCTAGGTCCTGTGGGAGATGCCTCCCCACCCATGTTGTTCCTCAGATTTTTGCCCACCAGTTGACTTGTGATTCCCCGCTCTCAAGTGACCCTCAGTCTGGGGCTTGTTCAAGTGTATGAGGCCAGTTCAGGCCTGAAGCCTTACAAAGAGGCCTGGGATGTGTAAGCACTATGTAAGTATTAGCTATTATTGTTATGTTAAAAAAAGTGGGGGTGGGGAGAGAAAAGGAAGAGAAATGTAGAATTAATTTTTTAAATATTATTTAACAAATATTTATGTAGTGTTTACAGTGTGTCAGGAACTCTTAATCATAATAAGAATGACAGGTGAGGAAACCAAGGCAGAGAAAGGTTAAGTAACTTGCCCAAGGTTACACAGCACATAAGCAGCAATATCAACATTTAAACCCAGTATCGGGCAGTCTGACTCCAGAGTCCCTTGGAGGCCAAGAGGGCTCTGGTCTCCTTTGACTCATGCCTCATACTTCTTAGCTGCCTGCTCTTGCTGAGGGAGGATTGGGGTATTCCATGGAAAGATTTCCCACACACTCCTTCATCTTTTTTTCAGGCCAGGGCTCACCTGAGAACACTCTGGGAGACCCAAGAGTCCTGATGAGTTGAGGGAAGTGTCCTCTTATCCAGTTTATTACTGTCCAGGCACTTTACATATAAACCCATGGCCAGCCTTCAGTTCTCCCTGTCGCAGACCCCAGGACAGCTTCTCAGTGAAACCGAATGTCTATCATGGCTCACAGTTGTGAAATGGTGCTTTAAGGAATAGGTCAAAGATATAATTTAGAACCCATCACTTCCTTCACACAAGAAACAAAATCCAAAGCCCTCACCTTAAAGCCGGATGTGATCTGGCCCCTGCCTGCCCTTCTCAGCTCATCTTCTCCCCTCTCTTGTGTCTATGTTAGCCTTGGGGCTGTTTCTCACACACGCCAACACACTGCTGCCTCAGAGCCTTTATACCTGCCATTTCTCTTCACCAAATTTCTGCACAGGCCATTCCCCCACTTTGTTTAGGTCTGTATTCAAAAGGCTGTTCCACGGAAAGACTCCCCATCATTCAGTAGTTCCTTACCGCGATTTATTTCTCTTCAAAGCATGTACAAGCCCTGTCATATTTCATCTTTGTGTAGTTGTTTGTATATCATCTGTCTTTCTCACTAGAATGTAAGCTCCATGAGGGCAGACTTTGTTTACTGTTATAGCCCTGTGCTTAGAGTAGGGTCTGGCTTATCCATTACAGTGCTCACTAAACAAACACTCATTGATGAGTAAGGCACAAGTCTTGGATCACATTAAAAGGCCAACAGTGTCTTCTCCTCTTGGGCAGTGGGAAAACCACTGGACAAAGTGTCCTAAGACCTGGGTTCTAGTTCAAGCTTTATTACTGTGTGACCTTAGGCAAGTTACCTAATAAATGTGGGCTTCAGTTTTCTCTGGAGATAAATGGGCCTCAGTGGATTGTTTAACACAATAAAATGAGAGTGCAGTATGATAATGTTTTGAAAACACAATGTTAATGCAAATATAAGAATTTTAAAAGTTACTTCCCATCCCACTAGCAAAACTGTTGCCCATTTTCCAGGAGGGCTATGACGTTTGTCCTCACTTTGCACCTGTAGGTTTGCTAGGTAGCCGGGAAGCAGATAAGTTGCTGCCAGGTGGATGGAGGGTCTGGGAAGGCCCGCACGGTGCGCCTCTCTCTCCCTCTGAAGATATTCATACTCAGAGGCACCAAATCAGCTTTTTGTGCTGGGTTTTTTTGTTTGTTTGTTTGTTTGTTTGTTTGTTTTGTTAAGAGCATAGCTCTGTAAAATCAATTGAATGTCAATGTTAACTAGCCATATCCACAGAGACACAATTAGCAAATCATTTGAAGCCATAGGACACAGAACTAAACCACCCACCCCCACCAGCCCCACCTCTAGCTTGTCACTACTGCCTCTAATTTGGGCTCCATCACTGGGCCTGAGAAATGCCTCTTTCAAACCACCTTATCTTCTATTCTAAAACAGAGTCTCTAGGGCACTCTTAGACCTCCATGGGGTGTTAGATATTAGAAAGGGTACCATGATCAAATGAGCTGGGGAAAAATTGGGTTAATCAAAGTTAAATGGGTTTCTTTGCTGCAGGACTTCTCAGAGCCTTTATTATGCTGATGTACTTTGGAAATCTCCAACCCAGGAACAGAGTAGACAGCATTGCTAAATCTGGGTTTCCCCCTCTGGACTGGTGCTCCATGGAATCTCCTTTGAGAAACCACTCTACAGTCCCTGCCCTCGTTGCTGGCTCTGGCCTGGTCAAGGGATTGAGAACAGGCCTCACTTGGGTTCTTCCCTTCCAGAGCTACTTCATGTGCTTGGGGCAGTGTCCTTTTTCACCTTTCTGCCTTTTCTGCTTCCTCTTTCCTCATGACTCAGCCATGCTATACATCTTTAGTGGCTTTTTCCAATAAACAGTTTCCCAGGGAAATAGTCTCCCAGCCACTCCCAAGTGCCTTCAATCAGGCTGTCAATGCTAACTGTTGGGGTTTGGTTTACATTGCCAACTAGTAACCAGCCTCTCTGATAGATACTGAAGCAAGACACTAACTGAATAGATTGGATAGGAGACATGAGAAGCAACACTTTCAAGGGCTCCTGAAAGAAGAGTCCAGAACCTACTTTTTCTTCTGCTCCCCTTCCCCCAACCAGAGCTGGGCTCTCAGAACCCAATTCTAAACCCACATAACCAGGGGTGCCTTCTTTGCCCACAATCCCACTGCTATAATGTTGGCCTCACTCATTTGTATGAAATATTAGCGATCCCGGCAGTTCCACTGTTGGGAATTTATTCTACTGATATACCCACCTAAGTGCATGAAGATGTGCATGAGAATGTGTATCCCACCAATCATCACCTCTTAACTGGGGCATAAATATGAAATGGTGCTGATTTTTCAATAAATGTCACCAGTAGTGCTCTGACCAGCTCCTCTTTCTTACTAGGGAGGAGAACATTTAATGACACTTAAGACTGATTCTCAAACATTCCGGTCTCTTTTTGGTTATGCCTGCTTATAATCAACCATCAATCGCATAGTCAATTTAAAGTCTCCCGTCCCCACGAGGCAGAATGGGAGTGGGGTGCAGAGGAGCAGGTGTCAGTGCTGCTGATTTCCCTCATGGACAAGGAACTTGTATGGTTGCTAACTAATGTGAGGTGATTGTCCCCCTCTGTTGGTTATTGCCTCTGGTTTCCATGTAGCTGGTGGTGGTGCTAACAAACCCTGCTAATCAGAGCATCATTCGCAAATAGCCATGCCCCCTCTCCCCCCTTCCCCTGGGCATTGGTTGGGGCCCTTCCCAGATCCAGCTATGTTTTCAGAATGAGTCCTAGCAGCACCTCTCCTAGGAAATGAGCAGCCTCCAATCTCATCACCTTCCACAGTCCCCAACTCAGGGCCCTATGGCAAGATATAGGATCCATTTTCAATTGCCCTGAGGCAAAGAAAGGAATCTAGTGTGGGCATGCAGGCATGGCCATACTCTTACGCCTTCTCCCACTGCTCCTTCCTTCTTCCAACAACCTAGAGAGGAGGGGAGAGGGACACATGTGTGTACAGCCACTTCAGCCAGTACCTACGCCCCCACCCCTGTCGCGCGCGCGTGCACGCACACACACACATGCGCACACACACACAGGCTAAATAAATAAAATACCCATCAGTAGGAGCCTGAATAAATTGCGGTAGAGCCACACTGTGGAGTCTCTGCAACCACTAACAAGAATGAGGTGCCTTCTCTCTGGGCTGACATGGAATGAGAACCAAGATATCCTGCTAAGTAAAAAGGAAGCAAGGTTCAGAGTGGGGTGCATGGTGTGGTCTCATCTGTGTACAAAGCAAAAGTGCAGCCACCTATGATCCCACAGCCGGGCGTGTGTGTGGACGTGCAGCATGTCCAGATGGGCATACAGGAAACCGTTCCTTTGGTCACCTCCAAGAAGCAGAAATGGAGGATCTAGAGACTAGATACCTTCTATCTTTTCCTTTGATCTCCTTCAGTATTATATCATTTGCGTTTTTACCTTGAGCACATATTGCTTTTATACAACTAATTATTTAACTCTTTCAAAAAGAAAGAAATAACAGGGAAACTGTGTTTCTTTGTTTGGACTACCGTAACAAAATACCACACACTGGGTGGCTTAGAAACAACAAAAATTTATTTCTCACCGTTCTAGAGGCTGGAAGTCTAAGATCAGGGTGCAAGCATGGTGAGGCTTGGGTGAGAGCCCTTTTCTGGGTTGTAGACTGCCAACTTCTCACTGTGTCTTCCCATGGTGGAAGTGCCGAGGAAGCTCTCTCTCAGCCCCTTTCTTAAGGACACTTCCAAAAATTCTGGGAATCATGGCGGAGTGAGAGACATCCTCAGATCTCTCCCCTTGAAACAACAATAAGCTGAACATCCAAAACTGAACAAAAAACACCCAAACCACACACCAGTATTTCTGAGCGTGGGATCTGCGCATAAGAGCTACCATATAGGTCAGAACCCCAGGTGTTGGGCGGTGGACTGAAAGAAATAAAGAAGCTGCCCCTCACAGCCGCTGTAGCTCCTTGCAGGTGGAGGGGGAGGGGTGAAGGTGCGGCAACTTCCCTGATCAGCCTTGCCTAGAAGTGCTGGAACTTCTGGCAGATGGCAGCAGGCCCAGCCTTCAAGGCAGAAAGCAGAGAAGTGGGATGGGACAGTAGAAAAACAACAGTTAATTTTCACTAGCCCTAGTTCCAAAACCAAGGCTGAGCTGTAGCCTCCAACCCCTAACCCAAAGGACCCTTCCCCACATACCCTCCGAGACTGATCACCGCGGAGCCCCAGGGGAATTTGAGCAAACACTACCGAAACTGTTGCTAACACTGACAAGGAATGAAACTGAGAGTAGCAAGTGTGATTAAATATCTACAAGAAAATAAAAAAAGACATTTAGGCTTTATATAAAGCAGGGATCCAAGAGGTTTAGACACCACCTCCTGGAAACCAAAAGAAAAGCACCTTCTTTACTGCAGGCTAAAGAGAGACCTTTATATAATAAATCTTTCTGGAAAAACAACAGAATACACTTCCATTAATGCCTAAGCATAGAAATAGTCCATTAAACACCATGAACAACCAAGGTGACAAGGCATCTCAGAAAGAAAGAGAAAAATCTCCAGAAAATAAGCTTACAGACATAGCAATATGTGACTTAAATGACAGAGAATTCAGGTTGGTACTTCTGAAAAAACTCAATGAAATCCAAAACAACTAAAATCAACAATTTCAGAAATTGAAAAAACAACTAGATGAGCAGAGCAAGGAGATTGAAACCCTCAAAAGGAACCAAATAGAACTTCTGGAGATGAAGAACACACTGCAAGAGTTGAAAAATGAAATAGCAAGCTTGGGAAATAGAGTCAACCAAATGGAGAAAAGGATTGGTGATATCGAAGACAGAAATCTAGAAATAAATCAGAAGGAAGAAGAGATAAACCGAAGAATGAAAAATAACGAAGGAGAAATACAAGAAGTAGCTGATACCATCAGGAGAGGAAACATAAGAATAATGGGCATTATTGGAGGTGAGGAAAAGGAGCAGGGACTAGAAAGCATTGTCAGACAAATAGTGAACGAGAATTTCCCAAATTTAAGGAACGAGCTAGAGCTTGGAATTCAGGAAGTCAACCGAACACCCAATTATATCAACCCAAAAAGGCCTTCTCCAAGACACATTGTATTAAAGTTATCAAAAATCAATGACAAAGACAGAATTCTTAGGGAAGCCAGGGAAAAGAAGACAGTAACTCATAAAAGAAAACCCATTAGATTATCATCAGACTTTTCAGTGCAAACCTTATAAGCCAGAAAGGAATGGAATCGAATATTTAAACTGTTAAGTGAAAGGAACTACCAGCCTAGAATAATGTATCAGCTAAGCTCTCCTTCAAATATGAAGGAGAAATTAAGACCTTTCTGGACATACAAAAATTGAGGGAATTCTCCACTATGAGGCCTGCACTACAGAAAATATTGAAAGGTATCAGCTCATGTAAAACAAAATAACAAAACAAAACAAAAAACACATAATTAGGAGTAAAGTGACTATCAGGCAAATAGAAGCAGAGAAGTGCAACCCTTACTAAGAACAGGATATTAAAAGCTTAAATAATAAGAGAATTGCTATAGCAAGATAGTAATGAACACTCAGCATACATAGGGACAAACTGAGATAATGATGACTGAAAAGGGGAGGATTCAAAGATCTAAATTCACAAAGTGGAATAGAGATAAGGCACGAGCAGAAGAAAATGGAAGACTGTATATATTTAGCTATCTTTTTCATATTTGTAATAGTAACCACATACCAAAGATTCAGAACTGAAATATATAACATAAAACAAGAAGAACTAGAGGCAAAATCCACAAAAGCCAAACAAAATAAAGAAAACAGAAACACAAAGACAAAGAAGCAATGGAAACACTGAGCTACAAGAAAGCAAAAGAGAAAATTGCTATAAGAAGACCACATTTCAATAATCACCCTAAATGTAAATGGACTGAACTCACCAAAAAAAAGGCATAGAGTTGCAGAATGAATCAAAAAACAAAACCCAACCATATGCTGCCTCCCAGAGACACATCTCAGTTTCATAGACAAATATAGACTCAAAGTGAGAGAGTGGAAAATGATATTTCAAGCGAATGGCATTCAGAAAAAAGTGGGAGTAGCGGTACTAATATTGAACGAAATAGACTTCAAAATAAAAAAAGATAAAGAAATATACTTAGGGACACTTCATAATGATAAAGGGAATCATATGATCATATCCTATGATTCATATCATATCATATCAATAGATGCAGAAAAAGCCTCTGACAATGTACAGCATCCATTTATGATCAAAACACTTAACAAAATCAGTATAAAAGGAAAGTACCTTAACATAATAAAAGCCATATATGACAAACCCTTAACTAACATTATACTTAATGGTGAAAAACTAAAAACCTTCCCTCTAAGATCAGGAACAAGGCAAGGCTGTCCACTATTGCCACTCTTATTCAATATAACATTGGAGGTCCTAGCAAGAACAATCAGGCAAAAGAAAGATATAAAAGGCATCCAAATAGGAAATGAAGAAGTCAGACTGTCACTATTTGCAGATGACATGATTTTCTATATAGAAAACCCTAAAGACTCCACAAGAACACTACTGGAAACAAGAAGCAAACACAGTAAAGTCCCTGGATACAAAATCAACGTTCAAAAATCCATAGCGTTCCTATACTCTAATAATGAAGTGTCAGAAAAAGAAGTGGAAAAATAATTCCTTTTGCAATTGAAACAAAAAGAATAAAATACCTAGGAATAAATCTAATGAAACATGTGAAGGACCTATATAATGAAAACTACAAGATCCTATTAAAAGAAATCGAAGATATAAAGAAATGGAAAGATATTCTATGTTCTTGGATTGGAAGAATCAATATAGTTAAAATGACCGTATTACCTAAAGTATTATACAGACTTAATGCAATCCCCATCAAAATCCCATTGGCATATTTTAAAGAAATAGAACAAAAAATCATCAGATTTGTATGGAAGCACAAAAGACCCTGAATTGCCAAAGCCATCCTGTGAAAAAAGAATGAGGCTGAAGGCATCACTCTGCCTGACTTCAAATTATACTACAAAGCGACAGTAATCAAAACGGCATGGTATTGGCAGCAAAACAGACACACATACTAGTGGAACAGAATCGAGAGTCCAGAAGTAAACCCATATTTATATGGGCAAATAATTTTCAACAAAAAGCCAAAAACATACAGTGGGGAAAGGAAAGTCTCTTCAATAAATGGTGCTGGGGAAACTGGAAAGCCACCTGCAAAAGAATGAAACGAGACTGTTGTCTATCACCACACACCAAAATTAACTCAAAATGGATTAAGGACATGAATATAAGACCAGAATCAATAAAATGCATAGAACAAAATATAGGAACTAAACTCAAGGTCCTTGGACTAAAAGAGGATTTTATGAATTTTACCTCAAAGTCAAGGGAAGTAAAAGCAAAAATAAATGAATGGGACTGCATCAAACTAAAAAGCTTCTGCTCAGCAAAAGAAATTGTCAACAAGGTAAAGAGGCAACCATCCAAATGGAAAACTATATGTGCAAGCAACTCCTCAATAAGGGCCTAATATCCAAAATATAGAAAGAACTCATACTACTCAATAACACCAAAAAAACAAACGATCCAATCAAAAAATGGGCAGAGGACCTGAACAGAGACTTCTCCCTAGAGGACATACAAATGGCCAATAAATATATGCAAAGATGCTCAACATCACTAGCTATTAGGGAAATGCAAATCAAAACCACAATGAGATACCACCTCACACCTGTTAGAATAGCTATAATCAACAGGACAAGTAATAACAAATGTTGGAGAGAATGCAGAGGAAAAGGAACCCTCATACACTTCTGGTGGGACTGCAAATTGGTACAGCCACTATAGAAAACAGTATGGAAGTTCCTCAAAAAACTAAGAATTGATCTACCATATGATCCGGCAATCCCACTACTGGGTATTTATCCCAAAGACTTGAAAACCCATATCTGAAAAGATATTTGCATGCTATGTTCATAGCAGCACTATTCACAGCGGCCAAGACATGGAAGCAACCAAAGTGTCCTACAATAGATGATTGTCTAAAGAAGCTATGGTACATATATACAATGGAATATTACTCAGCCATAAGAAGAGATGAAATACTGCCATTTGTAGATGGACCTCGAGATAATCATGCTAAGCAAAATAAGCCAGACTGAAAAAGTTGAAAATCACATGATCACTTATATGTGGGATATAAACCTAAAAGCAACAAATGAACAGGACAAACAGAGACTCAGGAACATGGACAATGGACTAGTGGTTACCAGAGGGTGGGGGTTGGGAGAGGAGGGAAGAGGTAGACAAGGTAAAGGGGGTCAAATATATGGTAACTGAAGGAAACTAGATTTTGGGTGGTAAACACACAATAGGATATATAGATGTCAAATTATAATGTACACCTGAAAATTATACAATTGTATTAACCAGTGTTACCCTAATACACTTAAAAAATTTAAAATAAAATAAAAAAGGACACTTCCATTCAGGAGGGTTTTATCCCCCATAGCATAATCACCTTCCAAAGTCCCCACCTCCTAAATAGCCTCACCTTGGTGATTAGGTTTCAACATAGGAATGGGGGAGAGGGGAGGTCACATTCAGACCATAGCAACGTGCTTCTGTTCACATACCCCTCTTCTAGACCATCCGATTCAGGCTTTTCATTTCCCCCTCATCAACTCTATTTACATACAAGATGGCTAATTTTCTTATTTCTCAAGGGGCAAGCCAGGTGCTCCGTTTCTCCCATGCACACTAAGTGCAGGTGGCGCACCAGGCCTCGGAGAAGGGAGCGCTCTCTGCACAAATACAGTCCCAAATCCCACAGATCCCACGCCTGGGGCCCTTGGCTCCTCATAAATCAACCTACCCTGACCCCACCTCACTCCCCACGCCCCATCCTCCACTGTGGCTCCGCAGGAAATTGTTGCTCTGGCTCTTTTGTGTTCTTGCAGATCACAAAGGCATCGAGGAAAAGGCTGACGGTGAACCTGGCTTACTCGGAGAACCACCAGATCCGCGTGTCGCAGCAGGACTTCAGGCTGTTCCGCACACTCTTCCTGCTCATGATCTCCTTCTTCATCATGTGGAGCCCCATCATCATCACCATCCTCCTCATCTTGATCCAGAACTTCAAGAGAGACCTGGTCATCTCGCCGTCACTGTTCTTCTGGGTTGTGGCCTTCACGTTTGCCAACTCAGCCCTAAACCCCATTCTCTACAACATGTCACTGTTCAGGAACGAATGGAGGAAGATGTTTCGTCGCTGCTTCTTCCTGGAGAAGGGAGCCATGTTTACAGACACGTCTCTCAGAAGAAACGACCTGTCTATTATTTCTAGCTAATTGATTTTTCTCTATAGGCAGAGTTTGTCACTCTCTGGCAAGCCATGCATGGTATGTTTTCAAAGGGTGTTAATTTCCAGGACCATCACACCAGTGTACCATAAGAAAATGTAATCTATGCAAACACCCACTGACAGCACTAGTAAATTAAGGGGTGATCATTCAGTATACGAATTTTATCTTTTATAAAAGGCTTTGTTAGGGGTTCCTTTAATATGAACTTTTTCAGTGTGTTTGTAATATGATTGAATTTAATAAATTTTTATTTGTAACTGTTCAGCAATCACATCTACATACAAAGCCACACCTTGCTGGTTTCTGAAGTAAGTCTTGGAACCCGTCCAGGACCCAGATTCCTCTGCTGAATAGTCACAGTCATTCTAGGTCCCCACCCTGGACTTGCAAGGCCTCAGGATCATTCATTAACGTCAAGAACACTTGAGGAATTTTCAAGGAATCATTAAAGGTAACTTTTTTTTTCATTTATAAGAAATTCTATGGACTCCTTTAGGAAATGCAGTGTCATGAAATCTGAGCGACAATAGGGTGACTCCAAAACGGGGGTTGCGAGAAATGATGTTGTGACATACTTTAGGAAAGTGGAGCAAACATAACTTATTGATGGACAGGATGTAGAATGTGAGGAAAAGAAGATTTAAGGGTAACTTCTAAATTTGTAGCCTGATACTGGTTGGATGGGAGGCAGGCAACAAAAATGTGGGAAGGCCGATGGGGGAGAGCCAAGAGTTTCATTTAGGGCTTGTAAGTTTGAAATCCTAGGGAGATCCAAATGGAGAGTAGGCAGTTAGATGTGGGGATGTGGAGTGTGGGCCTGAAGATAGAGTGTTGGGCGTCATTAGATTGTGTATACGGGCCTATCCCTGAGAAAGGAGAGAGCGAGAGAAGAAACCAGGGCCAAGAGAACCCAAGGACATGCCAGCACATGGAAGTCAGGTCAATGGCTGGAATGCACAGTAGCTCAGGGCCTGGCACATAGTAGGAGCTCAACAAGTCTTCGTTGCTGAGTAAATCAGAGCCAGTAGTTGCCATTGTTTGTGGTGTTTCATGAGTAATTTCTTCTGAAGTAAGATTTATGGTGTTCACAAGCCCAAGAACAAGAGGACAGGGATGTTTCGTTCATCTTTAGTTAACAGATTGAGTGAATTAAAGCTGTATTTTGAACTGTGTGGCCATCTTATGGGTCTCTGGGGTTCTCAAACTGAAGCTGAGGAGCCTCGCTCTGACTGCCGTTCTGTGTGGTGACAGGCAGAGCTTTCCCATATATGGTCACCTGTCTCTTCGCTCTTTGGTGGGAAAACAAGCACATTGGGGAGGAGGGGGCGGGCCAGGAGCCTCCCATGCGCCAGCACCCAGGCAGAGATGCCCGCACATATGGGAGAGAGGTGCCCTTCCCCACCTCCCAATACATTTCATAGCTGTCAGCGGGGCATTGCCAGTGTTTGCACAGCTCTGAAATGCTCTAATTGAGTCCTCGCTGCATCCCATCAGGCAGATACTATTTCCCTATATTTCACGAGGGAAGAGTGAGACTCAGAGAAGCCATGTAACCAGCCCCAGATCATACAGCCAATATAAATCTGAGCTAGATTTGGACTAAAACCAAGACAGGCACCAGAGCCTGATTTCTTTTCAAGATGAGAAACTGAGGCAAATGGCTTTGCATGCAGTTATATACTAGCGTTCACAAGTGCTGCTGGTGGAGTGGGACACTGGTGTTTGCTCCAATCCGGGCTACTCCCCAATCTCCTTCCTGCATGCTCCAGGTAGGGAGGGGGCCACAATCTTCCTCCAGACCTGGCTTCCAAGGGTCCCATGTCCCAGTTCCCCCAGGGAAGCCCGAAGCCTATTCTGCCTTGACTTTTGGCTACATCTGAAGTAAGAAGTGGATTAAGAGCTAGAAATAATGAAGGGCTGGAGGGTGTTTTTTACTAGAGCTCGCCCAGACTCATGCCTCTCAGCCTCTCAAATGCAGTTGAGTGAGCCATCTGTCCTTTCCACCTCATGGCCCAGGGCTGACTGAAGCCTTGGGCTCACTGGCCTAGCCTACACTCACCTGCTCATTTGGCCTTGGTGCCTTGTCCAGCAGTTAAGGCCTTTCTGGGTTAACGGGAAACACTTTTTCAGGAAGTTTGGAGAAGGAATAGCCATTAATAATGGAGATTCAGCACTAGAACAGGCCAAGGGTCATCAAGCCCGGGGAGGGAAGACCCTACTCTACTATCTGCAGGACTTCTCACTTTGACACACATGTGGACACAAATAAAAACCCAAATCATAGGAAACGGGTGACTATATTTTAATAAATCAAAGTCTGGAATCCGAAGCTTCAAATGATTCTGTAAAACCTCAGTAAAGACATACATCTGAGTGCAAACAGTCACTTATTTCCACATATATTTTTCTGTGTAGCAAAGGTTTTATGTTTCCTGGGGGAAAGCAGGGAGAGAGGGTCAAACTAAACTGAGATAAATAGAGTTGAAGACTGAGTGAGAGTTAGTTGGAGGTCTTCAAATGAAACCTGACATCCTTGATACTGCTACAAAATGTTTCTTTCTGATTTGCCATCACAGTAACCTGAAATATAGAAAACAAAGCCGTTAATAACAGAAAGATGGATCCAGTGTTTAATGTAGATTATGAATGCCATGATGGCCTCAGGGCTTGGCTTTATTCAAGTACTTCTTGTAAGGTTATAGCTAGATGTGGCTATAATTCATCAACATCCTCAAGGCTGTTTCTGCAACCCTCTGAATTTCTCTGGGGGCTGAGAGGATAGAATCTGCTGTATGAAACAATGTGCTTTTTGTCTTTAATTTGCCTCACTGCATTCCATCCTCCTATTTCAGAAAGTGGAAGCCAAGTCAGCCTGATCTCAGCCACTCTTAGTGGTTTTATAGAATGTTCACCATGTCCTGCACCATGTATCACCAGGTGATACCACAAGGGGCTTCAGTGCCACAAATAAAAACAAAACAAAACTTCAGTTTGCATCCAACTCAGCTACTTATTGTAGATCTTGGGCAACTTTCAGAATCTTTCTTAGCCTTTGTTTTCTCATCTGTAGACTGTACATAGAAGAGTATCTATTTCATAAGGTGTCTCTAAAGATTAAGCGAGATAATGCAGGCGAAGAGCTTGGCCTGGAGTCTGTCTGTGGCAAAATCCTTTACCGCCCTTTCATTTAGGCCACCCAAGGGTAAAACATCAAAATCTACTGATTTATCCTTTTGGTCTAGGTTCATATCTGTTTGGTGTAGTGTAGGGCAGCTAGTTAGAGGACCAACAGAAAAGTTCAGTTTTGTTCTCTTTCTTTCCTGCATTTTAGTATTACCCAATTTGGATTTCGAAACGTAGTTTCCCATGGGAGTGAGTGAGTGTCAATTCAAAATAGAAAGGACACTTTCCTCCAAATACGCTCCTGGTTTTTAAATCAAGATCAGATGAGGGTAATATCCATAAAAAGATCCAACAGTTATTCCAGGGAATCTCAAAAAATATAAGTGAGGAAAGTCATCTAGTCATTTTAATGGTTATACGGTTCCATAATAGAGAAAGAGCATTTGTTGAAATTTTTCTGTTTTGAACTTGCTATAGTGATGTCTCTCTGTAAGTTTTTACACCAATGGCCATATTTGCTGCCTAGTTCTTCATTAGGGCCACTCAATCCTTAATAATATTAATTCAGTCAACATGTTTTTTGGGGGAAATATAGCCAGGGGCAAAGCATGTGACCAAGATAGCGGAAAAAAAAAAAGGAAGAGCATGTCCCCTTCCATTTTACTTAATTAAAAGTGCCACGGTTTTGGAAAATGGTCTTTGTCTGGTTCTTCTGCATCAGCCTTGTGATAAGGCCAGTGAAAGACCTAGTCAAAAAGGACCAAGACTTGGGCTTAGAGGGGCTCCCAAGGCCCCCTTGTTTCTCTTGCATGCAGATGAAATGCATGTCACTGGCAAGTGACCCACTGACCCCTCAGGGAGAGCAGGCTGCTGTCCCGCTCCTGCCTGACTTCCCACTCACCATTGTGCGAGATCAGCCTGTACTGCCTGGCTAGGCACAGTTCCTCCTGCCTCCGCCTCACGATTCTCTGCACGTCTGGGGGCAGGCCGTGGGGGTCGCGGGCAAACACGAAGGAGTAGCTGTCAGCACAGGTGCCATCAAGGTTTAGGAGGCGGCAGGAGTACTGCACAGCATAGGTGTCATAGTCCGTGTCGATGATCCAGTGGTCATCGTCTGCAAACCAGAAAGCCAGAGCCAATGCCTCTCCCTCAGCAGGCTCGAATGTCAGGGAAAATCACAATCAAGCCCGAGAAGCCAGCGACTTCCTAAAACTGGTTCATTTTGTTAGGAAATGGGAGATCACAGACAGTTTGAACAGGTTTAATAAAGCTAAGACAACGAGAAAGGCTTTTGTTCTCCTTTACAGGAAAAAAGCCCTGGAGTTGGGGAATCTCATTCACTCCAATGATTATCTCACCCTGATGATAAATGTAATATCATCTTTTCAAAGAGCAACCAAGAATGTGGGCCCATCAAAACCACAGAATAGGCATTTCTACTGTGTCTTCCCCACCTACCCTCCAACAATATCTATGCCTTTGTGGCTGATGTCTGACGGATACCCACTTATGTTACCCCCAAAGTCAGCATGCATCTCTTGCAATGGTCTATATCAGCTAGTTCCCAGTCATCTCAGTAACCACTCAGCCTTCCTGCCTCTCAATCTCCTGGGGGATGCTACCCTGACGATCTGGCTCACGGTTTTTCTGGCTCCATCCTAATTCTGGTTTAGCGACCAACCCACCTCTTCAAGCTGGCAAAAGAGTAGTTTTTGCCTTAGGGCACAAGATGCCCACCATGCTGCATCAGATTTTCTTTTTTAGTGTTTGTACTCTTTTAGAACTCCCCTGATAGAGGCAGAGCGGAGCCCTTAAAGATTTGATTGCATGTATTCCTAAGGCTAGGATGTGAGCCATGAAGAATAAGTATAAATGAAGGTGGGAAAATGCCAACAAAGGCAGGATGGGAAATAACAAGAAAGTATGTGAGAGATCTGCCAGGAAGAAACAACAATGCTCAGGTTTATCCAAATATCTTATATTTGGTAAAAAGTGTCACATTTCTACTTAATTTAACATTTTCATTGACATGTAACCATGACTGAGACTTTCTGAGCACTTAGTTATGTGACAGTCATTGTGCAGATACTTTCCATATTTTCTGTTATTTTTCACATCGAGCCACAAGTGCACACTATCATCCCTATTTTATAGATGAAGAAACTGAGGCACAGAGAAACTAAATAATTCACCCAAGATCCAAAAGAGCAGAACTGGGATTCAATCTGATTCCAGAGCCCACAAGCCTAACCTCTATCCCAATAAGTAAATTGGGGGCAGAGGAGACAAAAAGCAAGAAACAAAAAGGCTTTGCATCTCCATCTCATGCCCAGTCGTGAAGCAAGTGATCATCCCTGCCCTTATGGTGTGCTTCACACTGGAGGAATACAGAGGTACCTGCATCTCCCATCATTAGAGGGTCTAAGGTGGATCTCTAACTTTTGGCCTAAGTCACCAATGGTGTGCCTCTTGGCTCTGAGAATCCCTGAAGTGGCAGCTTAGTAGGGATTCAGCTCTAACCCATGCCCTGCAAAAGGGCTGCACAGGAGTGGGTGGTGGAGCCCCCTTTTCAGCTCACTCCAGGCCTACCAGGAAGAAGAATGAGCCACCCTGCACCTCACAGTGCCAGAAAGAGAGTGTCAGAAGCCAGGTGGGAGTGCCCAGACATATGACTGCTTAGTAGTGGTCATGCAATTATTCAGCAGGAGAGCCAGGAACAGAAGCCATGGGCCCCACCCTAACCACCAGCTCCCCTCACAGGCTCCTGAGCATCTGGGCAGAGTCTTCCTCCTCTCTGAATGAAGTCATTTCTTCCGTGGTTATGGGGCTCACTGTGTCAGTCACAGGTACCCCAGCAACCTACCCTCATAGATACAAAAGCCTTGTCCTTCGAAATGTGACCTCAATTCATGATTCAGGCAGCTATTAGCTTGGCAAATCTGCAGCTTTATCTCTCCGTGCCCAGAACCGTAGACAAAATGTGAATGCTGACATAGGTACTAAGTAACTTTCGATGTTTGGTTTTAGGAAAATTCACTACAGTTCTTACTTTAAAAAATAAAGGCCTAAATTGGTTTGGTTTATCTCCAAGCCCTTTTTGGCTAAATAGTGCAGAGATGAAGAATTTAAATTGTCACAATCTTTATCCAACTCTCCCTCCCAAAACAAGAGATGAACTGCCTGAGAGCTGCTAGAAAGAATGAGCTCAGGCCTCCAACCTGCTCACTGCCAGCAGCTAGGGTGGGTCCCTCCGGAGAGCCAGATACTCCTAAACATTTCTGGATGGCAGCTATTTGCATGAAGTAGAGCTAGGGAGAGAGAGTGACGGAGGCAGCGGCCGTATGACTGGGAGCCCCACGCCACTCCACCATCCCAGGAAGTGAGGTTATACTGCTGCTGTGTCTACACTATACCTACACGGACTGGTTTAGAGGTTTTGATTTCCCATCCAAAAACAAACAGTCAAACAAACAAAACACTCCGTGTGAGCCAACGCTGATGACCGGGGTCCCTTGAAGATCTGTTGCTCATTGTGGACTTGGAATGTGTCCTTCAGGTCCCTACACCTGTAGGGTGTAGGTCCTCCAATCACCTAAAGTGATGAGACTGGGTGAGAACCTTCCTGCAGTTCTCAGGTCTAACTGTCCAGGTGAGCCAGCCAGATGGTGGTGTGATGTTAGTTCTGACTGATTGCCTGAAAAACACAACGGCTCCTGGCAAAGTGGAGTCTGGGGCCTTGAAACTCAAGTAATTAGCTGTGCGCCCCTAAGCTAGTCCCTTTTCTCTCATATGGAGCTTCTCTAATTCCTTCATTTGTAAAATGAGAGACTTGATGGTGTTTGGGGGTCCTATCATCACAGACCCAGGATATAAAGCTATTATTTCATGACTGGGGAGATAACTAGGTAGCAAACCATACACTTACAGAGAACTTATGTCTCAAGCACTGTTCTAAGTGCTTTCTGCATGTTAACTCATGGCATCCTCATAACACAACTCCAAGAAGTAGGGGCTATGATCACTTCCTTTCGCAGATGAGGAAACTGAGGCACAGAGAAAGAAGATAAGGAATATCCAAGGCCCTACAAGTCGTGGGTCGAGTTAGGATTTGAATTTAGGCAGTCCAGCATTAACCTTGCATGCTTAACCACTACACTGCTTTTCTGAAAGATTATCTAAGGAGGAATTTAACCTTAAGCCTTTCATATAGTAGTTACCTCACTTAATAACTACAGCAATCACTTTCAAGATTTCAATACTTTTCTTTTTCTCCAAACAAAATCCTAGCTAGAACTTTAATCTACAAGAGGTAAAAGCAGAGATAATCTGGTTTGGGAAGGGGAGGTGGTTTGAACGTTTTGCAAGAGGCAAAATTCTACCTGCTCATGAGGTCTTCTCTTACCCTCCCCAAATGCAGTACTGACAGAATCCCAGGCCTTCAAGGAGTGCATCTCAAAATGCCACAGAGCATTATGTTTGTGTTTTCTAAAAATTAGTAATTTTGTATTCCCTGTTATTAATTTTTATAATCCATCATCAGAAGAGTATATCTTTTATGCTAACTGAATCCTTTAGGAAGTTTTGCTGCATTTTTTGAAATAATTTTTATTACTTCTAAGGATAAAGTTTTTTTCACCTTGTAAAGTAGCAGTTCCATCTGTATAGTGTAAATCAGTACTGAAGATGCAATTTGATTTTAAAAAAATGCAGTTCCATCTAACATACAACTTTAGAAGAAGTCATGGAGCATGTGCCACGTGTAGAGCGATGGGCCACATAAAGGATGCTTCTGCCCTGGATCACCAGATATGAGAGTTCCCTCCGGTCAGTCCCCTGGAGCCTATCCCACGGGAGAGCTCAAACAGTTCTTTGTAAAAGTCAGTCTCTATCAGGAGTCCCTGTTGTTCAGGGCCTCCTAACCCTGGCCTAGGAGCTGAAACCTCTGGTTTCTGACACTGACTCTAATAAACTTATTCTATGACCTTGGGCAAAGCATTCATTACCTTCTGTCGTCCTCAGTTTATTCATCTGTTTATTGAACCCATTTTGTAGGGTTAACTTTCCATCTCTAAAATCCTATATGTCCCCCCTGGTCTGCATTATTCTCTAGGTACCAAGTAGACTCCAGATTTGAAATTTAGGAGAAAGCGGAAAAAAGTAGAAAGAACATACAGATATTATGTTCTCGTGATCAGGCCAAGTTTTAGGACGTTCTTCTTAGAGTCTTTAATCTTCCCCTCTCCCCACCTGAATTTCAGTGCTTAGGAAAAAGGGAAGAGGTCACTGACACCCAGAACACTGCATCTGGCTCAGAATCTCAGTGTCAGCAAACAGGCTATGGGGGCAGTGGGTCAACCCTGTCCATCATGCTCCTACACCCTAGGATGAGGGCCTCCCAGACCCTGCTGGGGCCCCAAATAGTCAAGCTGACTCTAGGATTCAGCCCAAAGAGATTGAGAAAATTCAAAGTTAGGTTGAGCGGTGATGTGGGCTGGGTCTTGGGGTGGTGGGAGGGATAAACATGGAGAAGGCTACACATCTTGCCACGGTGGCGGGACAGGAAAATGGCAGGAGGAAGGCACCTGACAAGTCCAAAGATCTCCTGAACTTTGGCCAGGTTTTCTGAGCTGGGGGTTGGGGCAGGGTGGGGGAGAGGGGTGGGTGAGGAGAGGGAGGAGGCAGGGAAAGGGTTAAGCTACTCCCAGTCTCATGTCCCTAACCTCAGGCAGTGCTGAGGGTTCCTGCCATTTACAGACCACTTTTCCCAAGGGTGCCACAGGAGAAGAAACCCAGCGATTTGGCCAGGTATGCTCCACCTCCACCCCCAAGACAGACCCATTGAGCTGAGTACTCACTTCCTCTCTGGAGAAAGGATGCTACACCCCAGTACTTCATCTTGAACTTGGCAGGGTCCTCGGTGTCTGTGAAGGTGCCCACCATGTCTGCACACACGTCCCAGTTGCTGCAAAAGCCAAAGGGATCCTGAGCCAGGTCCGGCAAAGGGCTTCCTCCCTCCATCCCACCCCGGGTGTTCCCTTCCCTCTGCGATCAGCGTTTGGCGCTCAGCCTGGGGGACCCTGGAGCGCAAAGAGCTCTGCTGCCCAGCGGCCACTGACTTCAAAAGACGGACTCGGCCCTTGGCCGTGGCGCTCATCTGACCGTTCTCGTCCACTGAGAACTCTGCGATGATATTGTCCTGCAGAAAGAGGCCCTCGGGGTCCTTCTTGGCCATGGCGTACCAGAGTCCGGCAAACTGCGAAGAGATGAGAGCAGGTTTGGTGTTGGCAGTGCACGGCCGGCCGCCGGGAAGAGGGAGCGAGGAGACCGGGGCCACCCGGGCCGACACGTACTCGAGCCTTATCGAAGTTCTCCTTGACTCGGAAGCTGCTCACCCGGCAATCGCGCTCGGCCCTGGCGCTGCCCAACGCCGCCAACAGCACGAGCGCCCACACCCACTGCATCTCGCCCAGGAATCCGCCCTGCGGGAAACGCGCGTTGTGAGCGCGGGGCCGCAGGACCACTCGGCCTGCTGCGGTCGCCCCCACAGCGCCCGTCCCTACCCTTCCCCGCGCGGGCGCCGCTCACCACCGGGAGACGCGCGCAGACCTGGCCGGGGCGTCCGGGCGCGCGGGGAGCGAGGGAGGCGCTTTATAGCTCTGCGGGGAGGGGGTCGCGCTGTCGCAACCGCGCTGGGTGAAAGACCAAGGGGGGAGGTGCGGGGGCCGGCGGGCCAGCACTTGCATAACGCGCCCTGACTCACCCGCGCCCGCGCGCAAGGAACGTCTTTTTGGCCAGAGCCTCACCTCTATTGCTGCCGGGGAATTGGTGGAGCTGCAGCGCGGGGTGGCCTCTAGGCAGCCCAAACTCTCCAGCGGCGATGAGCCGCGGGAACAAGCCCTGGCCTAATTATCCAGCGCTTGTGCCAGTGCCCGCCAGCTGCGGCCTGGGGTGGCCTTGGGGCCTTGTTGCTCTGGCTGGGGGCCCAGGTCGGCCTGGCGGGAAAATCGTGGCCTCCCAGAGCGAGAGGACCTATGATGATGCTGTCTGGTGCTGTCTGGTGCGTCAATGACCCGGCCCTGGCCGTCCCAAATTGGCCCCTCCGTCCTCTGAGGGCCGGTTGTGCAGGGGTTTGGGAATATTTCAGCCAAGTAGTTTTTCATGTTATAAAGGATGTATTTTACTCTCTTTCAGGAGACTTGTGGTGCTCTCTGGGTCAATATTTGTTCTTTAGTTTCAACATCTTTAGAAGCATTAAAACCCTCCCTGTTAAATATTCTCCAGAAACGCAACATTGGTCAGGACAGGAAATATTTTAGCAACCTCCACGGTGGCCTACTTTGTGACACTACGGCTCAAACCACTTTGAAACATGCCTATCGGTTGTTTATGGTACGATTTTATTTCAAAGCCATAGTAGAATTTTGTTTTATTTTCAAAACAGCTAAGGTGAGTTGGCCAAGGAGTGGGCAAGAATGGGGAGGTAAACAAAACTCTACAACCAATGTCAGTGGTCAATTAAACGGCAATGCCGTGACTATGTAATTTTGCGTGATGGCTCGATTTTCTGACCTTTTTTTTTTTTTTCTGTTTCCATTCAGAGTTAATGATTTGCTTCAATCTGATCAAAGCAGTCAGAAGATGCAGCTTTTGACTAAATGAGAATTAGTGGTATGACAAAGAAATATCTTTTTGTAAGATTCCTTCCATACAATATCAGTTGTGTCTCCACAGCCCAAATTGGAAAGAACTGAGATGAATTTGGGTCATTTTATTGACATTAAATAAGAGAGAGTGGGGGAAGAGAAGGGTGGATGCTGAATAGAAGTTGATGGTTCTCAAATCAGTCCTTTACAGGGCTTTGAGGTTACTTCTGAGCCTGCTGAAAAGACACCTGTGATCTCTCTCACCTTCCTGTTAATTCTTTAGACATCGACCTGCCTGTTTTTTGCTTCCACTTTCCACTCTGCTTCTGCTCCCCATTTGAGTCTCTTGTGTCTCTTGAATGCCAATGATGATGCATTTAACTCCTTACCGCCACAGAACTAGGAAAGCTCTGTCTCTGGCCAACCAGTTAACTAGAAGATCTTCTGGTGAGGCCAGTTTTATCACAAGATGTAGAATCCCAAACAGCTCAAGTAAGGTCTGCTCCAGAGCAGCTTCTGCAAGGACTATGTGTGTGGCCATACATGTGGTAGTATCTATGCACCATAGGTGAGAAAGGACTTTAGAGTATCTCTCAATCTCCTGTCCAATGCTTGGATACCTTCTCTGAAACTCCAGAGTAGAGGCCTTCCAGCTTCTCTTCCAACACCTCCAGTGATGGAGAACTTCCTGCTGAGACCAACAGCATTTGGACAGTTACTAAATAAGGCCAGAAAAGTTCTCCTAATACCCCCAGTCCTTTCAATCATTTCTCCTACAGCATTCTCATGGTCTTTGCACATACTATATATGTTGAATAAATGTAAGGGGTTTTGGTGCATTTCTACGGTGATGGTTTTTGCAGCAACATGTTTTATTTATTTGTTAGATGCTTAAAAGTTGGTGTAACTTGCCGCGACCTGCATGGCTAGAGGGTTAATATACCTGAGAGGGGGCGATGGAAGGATGGAGAAAAACACAGAGACAGTATATACAAAAGCAGGGCCAAGTGGGACACTGCACTTTGCTTAGATACAGTGACCCGAGCCAAGCTCAGCACGTTTATTATATACTTTTGAAGGTCGAGGAGGGAGTGGGAGTCTTCTTCTCAGGACTTGAAACTTGCTGGCAGCAATAATTTCCCAAGGCCTGTCTGTACCTGGTTATCTACACTAAACTAGAAGCAGCTGTCTGTTAACTGTTTGGCTTCTCTGTCTTTGGCAGATCGATCAGTCAAGCGTGCTTTGCCAATGCTTCAATCAGGTCCGGATCCGATCTGGCTCTCTACATCTCCCCCTTTTTTATTTTTTAAGCGCAGATGAAGGTTGCTCGCTTGGAGGTCTTGCAACTGTTCCCGGAGGACTCGGCACCTGACTGAGAATATACAAAAAAAGAATTAACGGCAACAATAGCAGACTAAATAAGTACCAAGCAGTATGTTTAAGAAAATTGTAGGGGTTAAAGCCTCTCAAATCATCTAAAATTTTCTCAGCCAATTTTGCAGGATCCACAATAGAGGCTCTACTGTTTTGGATGTCAAGAATATGTTTATGAAGATCAGCCACATCGAGACTGGCATTATTGTCAGTCCATATCCCTTGTAAACGTAATTTTTTTATTCTAATCCTATTCAGAGGCATTTTAGTCTCTGAACGTGGCCTGATCAACACCTCAATTTCCTGCCTCCTCCCTACATTATTTCCCTTCAGAGATTTTATTCTCTTAATATTAAGGGGATGTTGAGGGAGGAAGGTCTGTCTTCTGTAACTTCTTCAAAGCTGAGATAGGGCTGTAGTCCCTGCCTACTAGGAATAAAAATCTCTGAAAGCCTATTCTAAGGGCCCCGGAGGCAGACAACGTGAGGTCGTTTCAGCATGTAGAAGTGATAGGAAGCCTTATAACGTAGACGATATAAATTTACCAAAAAGATAGAAAAGACAAATCAAAGTTAATAGTAGAGGTAATTGACAATGAAGTTACTTTTTCATGGCAGTTTGTTAATTCCAGGTACACAAAAGTTCTCTGATTCCCTGGGACATGCGGACTTATCTGGTTTCCGAAACAAGAGCTTAAGATCTTCCGTGGGTTCACGGAAATGGGTTGCTCTTTCAGATTTATTTTCTGGAGGAACCTGTGAGGACTTATAAGAAACTGGTTTAATTCAGGATAAATGTACCCAGTTGTTGATTCCTTGTAAGTTGACACCAGTTGGGAACTTAACAGAACTTTGTAGGGCCCTTTCTGTTTGCCTTGAGGGCTGACTTTTTATTCCTGTCACTATGCAGTTAGCATTGGAGAGAGGCCCATGGATGGATCAAGAAAGAGTAGATAGCTCTAATATCTAGTGAAAATTCAGTTTTTCCTTCTTGCCATGTTGAGGGTGACCTGAGGTTTCACTGTTGTGATCGTGGTGGATTTTTCTCTAGGACTGGAGCTTGCAAGCACGTGAGCGTCCGTTGTTAGAGGAGAGAGCAGCCACTACATGAGAGACTCACTATGTGGGGCGAGGGCTTATGAGATCCACCCCTTCCCGGCTTCCCAGGGCTGGATGGACGCTTGCCCTTTTAGTGCCCTTCCTTCTGCAGTTTCCACATTGATTATGCCTCAGTCCCAACAATGTCACTCATGGCCAATAAAGCTCGAGGCCCTCCAGGCCTACTAGGATTTTATTGCCTAGGGCCACCTCGAGATGGTTCCTGTATTATGGCAGCTACAATTTACACCCTTTTTGTACTTTGCTTTCTTCTTTACCCAGTCCCAATTATTGGACACCTTAAAGACCTCTGGCACCAAGGCAACCTGCAGGGTTGGGGTTTAGGCCCCAACTTTTGGAGCTTCCTTTGAATGTCGGGCACAAAGTTGTGAAATGTATAGCTAGGAGTGTTTGGCCCTCAGATTTTGGGCTAATGTTAGTATATTCTCTAAAAGCCTCAGAAAACTGGTTAAGGCAACATAAAACACAGAAATTACTTTGATTAAGCACACAATCCTTGTTTTCTACTCAGAAAACTTTTCCATAACATCAGTAGCAGACCAATAGTCTAAGAACATTAAAACACAACTTTAATTTTGCATTAGCTTACTTTTGGCATTTAAATTTCCAATCTTGTTTAGCTTAATCACATAAAATTTCCTCTCAGGCTTTCTCTTCACAAACCTTCTATTACTTTCCTTATTCTTTCAGTTTGCCTCTTCTCACTTATTCAGAAATAACCAATTTTAATATGAACACCTTCCCTTTTATTTCCTTCAAAATAAATCTCTGTACTTTATACTTTCTGTTACCAAAAACATACATTTTCTTTTCCATTATAATTAGAATTTGTAATCGAACTGCCATATTACATATAACACAGACAAATATAGATCAGAGGTCATGCACATATTCATATTTCCCCATCATCAGGATTTGTAACTTCCCTGGGTGCCAACTCAGTCAGTTAAAGTCCATTCCTGAATGTCCTCTCCTCCCCTAGCCTGCTGATCTCTGTGAGCCTCCCTCTCTATTTCTTGCTCCTACTCAGGAGGCAATGGTGGTGGAGGAGCAGAAGGCGGTGGAGGAGCATGAAGGTCTTCATACCCCTCCAAAGCCCTTTGCAGCATAGTAACCAACTCTTACCACCTCCCTGCGGGGAGTCTTTGATCCTCTCGAGTGGTATCAAGACCATCCCTTATTAGAGACCATAGTGAAAATGTGAAAATGGGGATCTTGTCAGGCCCTTCCGAGGTAAAACGTCCTCGTAATTGCTTTCCTATATTTTCCCAGTTCTGACTATTTACAATTTCCTCCTCTGGGAACCAAGGACAAGTTTCTTGCACAAAATGTAAAAATTCTGTTAATTGCTCTCCTTTTACTTTACAGCCTCTAGCTCTAAGCATAGCCTTAAGCATCCTACATAAAGGATCCTCTTTTGGGATCCAGAATTCTCCATGTTTTACACCTAGCGAAACCAATCCACTCTTCACTGTACACTTACCTTTAAGTGTTGGACGTGTCCTCCCAGCAGTGTCCTTCCACCTGGGTGGATGAATGACATTTATAATGAATAGAGTCTTCCCATCAGCGGGAGGGTGGAGTTCCCCCTTACTCAGGCCCCACGTTGCGACCTGCACGGCTAGAGGGTTAATATACCTGAGAGGGGGCGATGGAAGGATGGAGAAAAACACAGAGACAGTATATACAAAAGCAGGGCCAGGTGGGACACAGTGACCCCGAGCCAACCTCAGTGCATTTATTATATACTTTTGCAGGTCGAGGAGGGAGTGGGAGTCTTCTTCTCAGAACTTGAAACTTGCCGGCAGCAATAATTTCCCAAAGCCTGTTTGTACCCGGTTATCTATGCTAAACTAGAAGCAGCTGTCTGCTAACTGTTTGGCTTCTCTGTCTTTGGCAGATCGATCAGTCAAGCATGGCTTTGCCAATGCTTCAATCAAGTCCGGATCCGATCTGGCTCTCTACAATAACTCTTCCTCTTCCTCTTCTCTCTCTCTCTCTCTCTCTTTCTCTCTGTAATAAATCATGAACCTTAGTGTCCCAGATATCAGCAAAGAATAACAGTTCATTTTGGCATTCTCTCTCGAATTTCTTCATAATTACACATATGTGAATACAGGTCAACTGATGTTTTAACTTCAGTGTTTTGAAATTTATCTTCATAAAATAAAATTTCAAATATACATATACAGATATAATATTAATGGGAAAAATGTTCACAGTGATTACCTCTGTATGATAGGATTAGGGCCATTTAAAGGAGTTTGTTTGTTTGTTTTGATTTGGAACGTTTGGTATTTTCCAAACTTTCCTACAGTGAAAATGTTTAATTAGAAAATAAAACAAGTATTTTCTTTGCCAATAGTTTTCTCTTTTTTTTCTAGCTGTAAAATTATGTTTTCAATTACAGCTTATGGAGTGTGAGTAATATACGAAAAAGTTCAGTTCTTGCCATATTTCATGAAGAGACAAACCATGTTTCATTCATCTTGTTATCTGCCCTTACCAACTTTTCCACAGGATTTATCTAGAGACTTGTGCATAGTAGGTGTTCAATCACTAGATATTGATATAATTTGTTTTGTTGAAATTAATCATTTTAGGTAAGTTTCATAAAATATTTATTTTTAAAAAATTTGTTCAGAGGTCATTCTTTCTAAAAAATAATTTCTCAACTTATAGCCCATGTAGCAGAAGTGGTTAACCATCCTTCCGCCAAAAAATTTGTGCTCTCTTTCCATGCTGTAGAGTAGTTGGGAAGAGGCACCTCCTGGGGCACCTCCCCACATCCTGCAGCTCTATAAGGCCATGTGCCCAAGTTCTGGTCAATGGAATATGGACAAATGTGCTATATGTTACTCCCAGAGTTAATGAAAGCTACACATCCAATTGTCCTGGTTCTCTCTCTCATTTGCCTGCTGGTGGAGCCCACATCAGCCTGGGACCCCACCAGTGATTCAATTTAGGTAAATGAGAAATAAGCTAACATTAGATTAAGCTGCTGAGATTTGGGGATTATCTGTAATAGCAGAAGTTAGTGTTATCTTAACTAATGCAGCAGCAAACAAATCACTAACTCCTAGGAAATATTGAAACGTGTTTTAACCATAATTGAAAGAAGAACTGATGCAAGAAATGAATGTCCTTACCATTATAAAAAATTAAGCATTTCCAACCAGCTCCATTTTGTACAAACACATTTACATCCATATCTTGCCAAAGAGGCCAAGAAAAATGAAAAACCAGAAAACCGGGTAGCATTTATTTTCTGACTGCACTTAAAAGATGCCAAAACAATTGGTGGAACAATAAAAAGATTAGTTATGCAGCCAACATGTTCAGGTACAAAAAGTCAAACTAATTTTTGCAGTAGTTATAAAGCCATCAGTGAGTTTTATTGATTTAGTTGAAAATAACATGGATCCCACCAACTGAATTATCTCTAAGATACCTGGTCATATCCATCAATTAGGTGCAAGTAAAGATTCTGTCTAGCAAGGTGAAATGGCCCTTTGCAATTAGGGTCCAGGATGTGCCTGACATCCCTGCCTTTAGGGGGCGCTTTTTGGTGATGAAAATTGGTAGGAACAAAGAATTTGGCTAAAGTGGAGCTGAAGAATGGGTTCACTATAATGATCCAAAATGCACTCAGCTAATTCAGGATATTGTTGTTAGTTTTCTGTTAGTGCTTCAACCTCATGCACATATATTTTGGCTATTTTATAAGCATTACTTTCTGTAGAAATAGTTAACTTCAGTGGAAACTTTTAGCAGTATTGGAATTAAATATTATGTGTGTTCATTAATATAGTATACTACTGATAAATGTAAACTTGCTAAACAGGAAGTTTAAGGATGTTAAACCATTCTTTGGTACATCTGTAGGCTTTTAAAAAGAGTTCCTGGAATTTTTATTTAACTCCTATATTGGTGTTTGACATTTCATAATATATGTTTAGATTTTAAATTCTTTAAAGGAAAGGTTTTTGTATATTACTCTGTGAGCAGCTACTATGATGTCTTGTACACTTCTTGAGTGTACTTTTTAACTTAATACTATTTGAACTGGTAGCTAGCTGTGTGACCTTGAGCAAGTTATTTAAATTCTCTGTGCTTCACTTTCTGACATGTCAAATACAGATAATAATAGTACCTACTTCATAAGGTTATTGTATGAATTAAATGAGATAATACATGTAAGAGTCTTAGAAGAATGCCTGGCACAGATTACATACTATAATGTTAACTATTCTTATCATCACTTTTTTTTTTACTATTATTACCTTGTGGCTTATATTTTTAAAATATTTTGTGTAAATAGAATGAAGTTTTCATGTTGACTTAGTTATTGTTTCAGATATGTTTTATCTAAATAAATGCTTGTTAATATCTGTAACATCTAAGATATTGACATTTTCCCTCACTCTCCATACTAGTTAATGCTCTACTTAAAAAAAAACAAAAACCAAAAAAACTCTATGCTTTAAATGAACTAGAAATGCTGACATAAAAATTAAACAGTGATGTTTAGCAGTCAACAATTATCTGCAGAGTTAAAAATTCATTCTAAGTAGACCGTTTGGTAATATTTTTAAAATTATATTTTTAAAAATTTTGTTTTATTAGTGTCTATGACTAAACAGCTAGTAAGAGACCCAAAGGCTTGTCTGCACAGGCCAGAGACTCTGCAAGGACCCCACTGGGGAAGAAGAGCACTGGAGATCATGGGGGTCAGTCTAGGACGGGAAAGAAGAAGGGATGTTTGTGTGTGTGTTAAAAGGCAAGTTTCTAATATTTCTCTTAAAAAATCTTTGTTTTTATAAAATATTATTCAATACTCGAAGTAGTCACTAGTGATTGCTCTTTTTTGCTTGCTTTTTTCCTAATTGATCGTCTGCCTTGCCAATTATTGCCTGAAATTGTGTCTCACATTTGTCCCTTCTTTTTCATTCCCAAGTAATCTTACCCATCGTCTGTGAAAATAGCCTTAAAAACTTTGTTTATAAATTAACGAATTTCTTTATTACATAAATTATATATGTTTGTTGTATCTACTTTAGAAAAATAGGGTAAGCAAAAAAGAAGAAGAAAATGTGTTAATCCCACCACTTGAAAATAATCACTGTTAACATTTTGGTATATATATATATATATATATATATATATATATATATATATATATATATATATATACTTCCATATATGTGTGTATATGAAGAATCATAATACTATCTTGAAATTTACAGAATATCATACATATCTGTTCATGTCAAATATATCAATAGACTTCTACAGCAATATTATTTTTTTTCTACAGCAGTATTATTGATAAATGTATACTTTCCTATTCTATGGATATAATGCCATCTGTTTACTCAATCTCCTATTGTTGACTATCTAGGCTATTTCCTATCTTTTATTTTTATAATTATACCTTAATGAACATGCCTATAACTACTTTAATTCACATACATTCTTAATTATTTCTGTGAGATAAATTCATAAAGGCAGAATTGCAGGGTCAAATGCTTTTAGAGTATTTAATAATGAACCAAATGAATATATCGTCTTTATCTGTATCCAAAAGTTGAGGATTTCTTTTCCTCAATTTGTTCTTCCAAGCACCAGATTAAGTTTGTAGAGAAGAACTCTGCTAATTTCATTTTCTGCCCACAAAGCTTTTCAGAGTTCGAATCCTCAGTCTAGCCTTTGGGGCCCCTATAAACTATGTGCAACCTTTCTTTCCAGATTTATCTCTCACTATTCCCCCTGTTACTCTACACTCCATGTTATTGCCATTGCTGTTACCACCATCTGGAACACACCCAATTTCTACTCCATCTCCATCCACTCCAGATATGATTCTATATCTATGTCTTGTATCTACGGCATATGACTTCCTAGTCATATGTATGTACCTGACTTCTGATATTTATCATATCCTGTTCTATGCTCCATGACTTTTTATGCACTAGTCTTACCTCTCTTACTCTACCACAAGAGCTTGTAAAGCTGAGACCAAGGCTTATCTATCCCCTGTGTCCCCTGCAGTAGAAGTGTAACGGTCAGGATTGACTCAGTTATGCTGTGGTAACAGACAATTCTCATATCTCAGAGGCTTAAAAACAACAAAGGTTAATTTCTTACTCATGCTATATGTCTGTCTCAGGTCAGCAGAGGTCTCTGTTCATGACATCCTCACTCTGGGATTCAGGAGGCCCCTCCATCTGGAACTACTATGGCAACAGGGAGAATGGAAAGCTGGAGCATTTCATACTGGCAATTAATTGTTCCTACCTAGGAGAGACATTTATGCCCACAACCCATAGGCCAAAGTTAGTCACATGGCTGTATGGGGGTGGGAATGGGGGAGAGCAGAGAAGAATAATCTTCTCATATAACTAGGAGAGGACAGTCAGATAAGAGGAATGTGAGGTCTCTACAGGAGCTAGTACGGCATCTTGCTTATAATGGACAGTCAACAGACCTGTATTGAAAGAATGAGCAAATGAATGTAGAAGTAATTATAAAAACAAAAGAATGTGGATTATAATAGAATATGTTTCATTTTTAAATTAATTTTCATTTTTTTAAGTAGAGGATGTTAACATGTATGGGTATTTTGTTTTTCTTATCAAGTATAAATCTGTATATAAAATATAGATATGTGTTTTTATCTCTGTTTAAAGAGGAAAAGATGAACTCAGGGAATTGTGAGCGCACCACATACTTTTGGGAGAAGTAGAAACTACATCACAGTCTCACTGAATTACTAGGAAGAAAGAATGTCCAAAACTGTATGAGAAGATGATGGTCTCATAGGAGGGATGACTCAGCTGACTCAACTCCTTTCTCTTAGGAGAAAAACCTCTGCATTATTCTAATTACAATGAGATGCTAATAAGGCGTTATGAAGTAAATAGTAATCTGAGGAGGATGCTCCTGAGACTAGACTAGGGTGTGACAGTGGGGGGTACAAAAAAAGATGTGTATTTGACAAGACCCTTTAAGGTAGCAAGTGAATTCAACAATAAGAAGTGACATAATTAGTGACATAGACTAGTGAAATGCTATTTGAGTTCTGTGCCCCTGGAAAAATCAAATACTGACCAAGAATCTCTCATTTCATCACCTAGACACTGTACCCTGTGTGGATTTCTTTTTCTTTTCTGTCTAATAAGACTATTATCACTCTAGAGCAGGAATCCCCAACCCAGGGGTGAGGACGGGTGCCAGTCTGTGGCCTGTTAGGAACGGGCCTCATAGCAGGAGGTGAGTGGTGGGAGAGTGAATGAAGCTTCATCTGTGTTTGCATCTGCTCCCCAGCACTAGCATCACCGCCTCAGCTCCAACGCAGATCATCAGGCATTAGATTCTCATAGGAGCACCGGTCCCTGGTGCCGAAAAGGTTGGGGACTGCTGCTCTAGAGAGGAAAAGCTTTAAGTTTGGAGAAGTAAATGAAACCCATAGGGTTGCTATTTTGAAACGGACTTAAATGTGGGCATAACAATAACTTTTCATGTCACTGTAACATATTATGTGTGTTTCCAGTCAAGAGAATTTGTCATATCAAGTTTGTAGTAGCTTTATTGCAATGTTTAATAAAAGACCTTGACTAAGGTTGAAATCAACATTTAAATATTCAAGGAAATCGGTTCATGAAATGTGTAGTTGGACTTATCAGCTGCATAATAGTGTTTAAATATTTGGGAAAACGTGCTTAATCAATGTAAAAGCTTAATAAATTGAACATTAAACAAAACTAAGTAGTGGTAACTGTTTTTTCCAGGCTAGAAGCCCCTGAGACATTAAAGATCCTAGCAACAGACAAGACAGGTTTTATCCAGTAGATTTAACAGGCTGTACCTTAGAGCAAAAATGCATGAATTCTGGCTGTTACTATTGAAAACAAAATCCAAATTAATATGCTTAGCCAGAAAACCCAGTAAGCAGCTGTGTGGGTTGCTTTTTGTGATCATGTGTCTTGACAAGGATTATTATTTATGTTGTGGCTTGATTAGGCTTGGATCACAGGCAAATGTTTTGCCAGGTTCACCTCTCTAGAAATAAGCCAAAGGTCTGTTCCTTCAAAACATTTCTGAGGTCCAGCTTTCTAAAGCTAGAAGAATAGAGAGGTGAGGATTTTAGAGAAGTAGGCCAAGAAATGTGGATGATCAAAGGACTTTTCAAAAAAGGAAAGATTAATATTAACTTTTATGTTGCATTGATGCTAAACCCTTGCATCTCCCCCGGTATTCGCTAAAGTTCCTATACAAACAAACAAATAGACACAACACTATCTATATTCACTTTATATCACTATTGTAAAGAGTGATTCAAGCTGTCAATTGATGCTATTGTACTATAACTCATTAATATGTTGATGATTCTTCTTAGCTGCAGAAGACAGATGCCCATGAAAAGTTATTTTTTCTAGAATTGTCACTTTTGACTTGCCACTTACCTGGCTGATCTAAAAATGCTCTGAGGATTCTCTCAGGACTTACGAGCTAATAATGGTAGGGGATTTCATGTCCCAAAGAACTCTGTAATCCTGTGCTTCCTGAGTCCCAGTCTAAGCCAGGACCTTCTGTCACATTCCAAGAATTACAGGCAGACTGAAAGCTCTGCTGACCAATCATTCTGCTTCGCTTTTGGGGGTCATACGGGGTGCCATCTAGGATTTCTCAGTAATCTTAACCAGGATGTAGTTCCTTATTGGTACTCTGCCTAAGATGGTGCTCTGAGAGGTCTTCCTTTCAGAAGAAGAGCAGCAAAGCAAGCAACGCCATGGGTGAGATCAGCCAAGGGGCCGTGGAGAGATACTTGGAGGATAACCCTCAGTTTGCCAAGGAGTACTTCGACAAGAAGCTGCGGATGGCGCCGATGGGAGAAGCCTCAGAGCACAGCGGAGCGCGGGGCACAGCCAGCACATCCTTCCCTGGGCTGTCACTGGAGGAGGAATCGGCCCTGTGCCTGGAGCTGCTGCAGGCGGTGCGGGAGGAGGCGGGCAGCGCCGAGCTGGCGGCGCACAGGGCCCTGCAAAAGCTGGCGCAGCTGCTGCAGGCCGACCGCTGCAGTCTGTTCCTGTGCCGGGCCCGCAATGGCACACCCGAGGTGGCCTCCAGGCTGCTCAACGTCACTCCGACCTCCAGGTTTGAGGATAACCTGGTGGTCCCAGACAAGGAAGTTGTGTTTCCATTGGACATCGGGATAGTAGGTTGGGTTGCTCACACGAAGAAAGCCCTTAATGTCCCAGATGTGAAAAAGGTAGGTGGCTTTATGACAGTGGGGCAGAGATGAGGTCTTGACAGAGTCCTGGAGGGACAGTGGGAGAGAGAGCTGAAGTCCAAGAGGCCATCCTTGTGGCATTGGTTTGTCTCTAATTTGAAGAGTGGAGGCAGCAGCGGGGAGGAGCACCCAGGGCCAGGGCTGCCAGACTTAGTAACTAAAAACAGAGATGCCCAGTTCGATCTGAATTTCAGATAAACAATGAATGATGTTGTTGTTCAAGTTTGGCATTTTATCAGGCAACTTCCCTGGGCTTGGTTTAGTCCCCACCTTTCCCCTTCCACCTCTTCCATGCCCTGGGCGCTATCCTTCTGAACAAGATGGCAAACAGGCCCGCCCAGTGGTGAGATCAGCCAACCAGCCAGATGCCGAGACTCCTGAATCACTCTCCATGCCTCTTGCCCACATCCCTTTGAAGACACTCAGTTCTTTGGGATGGATTGGCTCATCCTTAGATTCTTTCACCTATAGACCAAATGCACAAAAAGAAAAATGATGCCATTTGAAAGTTCAGATGTTCACATTTAGGTCATTAAAAATGTAAATTTCAATGATGATTAAGTGCAGTTGGCCATTCCAACCCTCCCCCCACCAAAACTCAGATCTATCGAGAATGAATTCCAATCAGGTAAATGAGACTTTTGGACCCTCCTGGAAACCCAACAGCATATTCACAAATATTATGCTTATTTAAAAACAGAAAATTTAACTACTTCTTACCACCGCAACGCTTGTTCATTTTAGGAAAATTATAAAATACAAGTGAAAAGGAGGAAATGCAAATGACCCATCATCCCTCCACTCAGCAATAACTGGCAGGAGTTTCTCCTGGCAGCACCTCCGCTTGTTTTTTTTCCCTTCCTTTCTTTTTTTTTTTTTTTTTAACAAACATGTCCCATTATTTTGCTTTGCTATTAACAAAAGGAGAGAAGTGGATTATGCTGGCACAGAGTTGATTGGGAGCAGACCCTGACGGGCTTTCTGTGCAGAGGTTTATTGCCGGCTTCTGAAGCCGGTTGCTGGAGACAGGAGGATAATCTCCCACACGCCTCCTGAAGCTGATTACAGGAGGAGGGCCACGTGGATCCCGGAAGGCACAGGAGTTGTCAAACATTAGCAGCACTTGGCAAACAACCACAAGACAGCCCTGAGGTGCAAGGGTTGCTGCTGGGCTCAGTCTTCTCCCACTCCTCCCTTCAGCGAGTTTAAGCAGGTTTAAGTAGGTTGTTGAGGCCCACTGCAGCTGCTGCAGGTGACTAAACTGAGGCGTGCCCATGGCAAGGTGCTCTGGACACGAGTTAGAAGGTTGCACACACCCTCTCTTTTCTCACGGGAATATGCCTCTTGCCAGTCTCCAACTGAGGCCATCTCCAAAATTACTAGGACATCAAACTTAAGAAAATGACATGCAAAATTTATTTTTTCTGGATAGAATGACTTCAGCTGTAATACTTTATTAATGAGCTCAGATCTTCATACAGAGGAGAAAATGGTAGTATGGAGCTGCTTAAAAGATCTGGTGGCCTTGATCTGTAACTGTCCATGGTGAGTGCTCTGCATGGACAGAGCAGCAAATGTGTGTGTGTGTGTGTGTGTGTGTGTGTGAACAAGCATTACCACCGCAATGCTTGTTCATTTTAGGAAAATCTGAATTTCAGATAAACAAGTCATTGCATTTGGCATTTTATACAGATTTTCACATTCTTAATCTCACTTGATTTTGGCAAAGACCCTGTGCGAAAGGCACATTTTAATTTCCATCCTATGTAAGAATCTTCTCAAGGCCAATTAGGCAGGAAGTGGTGGGTCTGGGACCATAACCCAGGTCTTTGGAGGCCTCCCTCTTTTACCACACTGCTGACCACATTCGACTTCTCTCTGGCTGGCAGTGTGGGCACGGGTGAGGGAAAAACTTTTTACACCTAAACAAAGGCAGAACCAGACACTCCCAACCATGGCCGTCCACAAAGGTGGTACCAGGGAAGCCACGTGGTGTCAGCTGAAGAGCTTTGGCATCAGACAGACTTGTGTGCAGATCCAGGTCTGAAACTAGGTAAATATGATGGACTGAGTTTATCTGAGAAATAGAGGTAACCTAATGTAGAGATTAAGCGGACATCAAGTGCCTGACTCCTGGTAGGTGCTCAATAAATGACAACTGTGACAATATTAGCTTTATGCCAAAAGAGGTTGGGGGCCTGGGTGTGGGTGGCCAAAACTGGGTCAATGGTTATTGCCTGTTTTTAAAACAGGTTAAAGGCAGGAAAACTTTGAATAACAGGAAACTGAGAGATATTCTTTTCAAGTTAATCATTTCTATTTCTATTGGAAAAGCCGTTGATTAGCTCTATGGATGGGCAGTTCTCATTCTGTCTGTGGTTAAAAGACAGCCACAGAGAAGTTCTAAGTTTGCAATGATTAACAGGATGCTTCTAGGTCCCTTTCCTCCCTCCTCTGTCTTCCTTCTCTCCTCTCTTTCTGACTCCTGATCTCAAGGGATAACAGTATTCAATCAGAATTTAACGATGCTGAGATGGGATGAGGGATCCAGGCGGCCTGCTGCTCTAGACAATGTTCTCTCCAGTTGCCTTCCGTGGCTCCTTTGAAAAAGGATCATTAAGGGGAATTTATGAATTTGAGAAATACAAAATTTATTCAAATGACCTTCAGTAAGGATTGTTTGAGCTAGTGGAAATAAAAAAACCAGAAAGCCTCATTTTACCTACCCTGAAATTTGATGGATGGTTTTATCCAGGGCTTTCAGATACAGCGATAAGCAAACATTCTATTTGGAAACTCATAGGCCATTTTCTCAAAACAGCCAACTGAGCTTGACAATATTACCTTGTGTTTAGAATCTAAGACAAAACAGCATCAAATGTTGAAGCTGCAGAATGAAGTATGTTAGCCAAGAGATGCTGCCTGACTCCATCCTGTGCATGTTTGTGTTATTTTGATTATTCCTGAGTGCCCAAGATTGCTGTATAAATGAAAGTGATTATGATCTGTAATGTGTAATAGGTTAGCAGGAAAATGATATGTGAGCTGGCCTGGACAAATGGTAAATTAAGAGAGGAAAAAAAAAAACTTAACAAAATCTGGGGACCTCCTGGCCTGAGAGTGAAGATGCTACAGGAAGCAACAGAGAAGTAACAGATAAAGTAGTCAGGAAAGAAATGTGGCTTTTGACGGCATGAGGCAAAGTGTTGGCCCTCAGGAGGAAGCGTGCTCCCAGGCATCAGCTAAGAGCATCTAATTTCTTCAGTGATTAGAATTGGTTTAGAAAAGCTAGAACTAGAAGCAAAAAGCTAATTGCAAAAGAGAACTACTTCTTATCCAGGGATGCCCTGAATAAGGTTTCTCTTTTATGTATTTTTTGAGTACCCAGTATGTGTCAGACACTTCTAAGTGCTCTACTCATACTATGTTATTCTATCTTCATGTCAGGGACTCTAGACAGTAGATGATATTGTTATTCCCATTTTCAGATTAGAAAACAAAGATGCAGAGGATACATAGCATGCCCAGGAGCCTGCAGCTAGTAAACGGGGGCCTGTTTTTCAGCCAAGGAAGTTTGACTCCAGAACTTTCTTTACCAATGTGCGATGTTGCCTCCTAAATAAATAGTTGATTTGAGTGGTTCAGTGTTGGGAAAGGTATAGAAGAGATCTGGGGTGAGGGTCTGCATTGTCTTCTCTTAGCACCTCACATTTTCTTTGTAAAGGGTTGAATTTCTGGGCATCCTCCACAGGGGTGATTCACCTACTAAAAGTACAAATTCCTGGGGAAGACAGACTCCACTTTAGGAGCTCAGGCTATGGTGGGTCTGCTGTGAGGCCATTTTTCAGCAGATGACTCTGAGGCACAGCTAGGGACTATTGCTCTGAGCTGAGCTGTGAGTTCTGTTGACCAAGCAACCCTTGTTCCCTGGAAGAAATTCTAGCCTGGAAGTTATACACCAGTGGACTCTCATATTTTTATTTTAGGAAGCTGTACAGAGTCCAGCATCCAAGGTTTGTACTGCTCTTAGAAGCACCATCAACACGGGGAAATGAAAATAATATGACTTATGAAAGCAACACCGCTTTAATTTTAGACAGTGAGTCTCAGAATTAGGCTGAAAGTTCATTTCTAATTGAAGAAGCCTCAAGTTCAAAGAGGAGATAGTAAGGGCCATGGAAGGCTGAGCCTACACCCATACAGAGTAGGTATTCCTCTAAATTACAGCTAATAAAACAACTACCGTCCTTGACCTTCTTCTCAAGCCCTTTCATTTGTGCACCTCTCCAGACTCATGTCTCTGCCCTTCCCATGGTGAGTGTACTAGAATCATCTCTTGCACTTACATCTCTTGCACAGCTTATATCTGGGAAGATCCACTTCCTCTCTCCCAAAGAGAGAAATAAAAAATATGAATAAAAGACATTAGTTTGGTGAGACAATGAAAATTGGTAAGGATCCAGTGTTGGTGAGAGGGTGTTCCTCTCACCCATGACCAGTGGAAGTAAGAATTCCAACTTTTGGTAAAAGTAATCTGTATGAATAAAAACTGCATATACCTATTGACCCAGCAAAAGTAACTTCCACTTTGGGTAACCCATCTCATAAAAATAAAAGCGTGAATGATTAGTGCAGCATTGCTAGCAGTGGGGAAACTATAAACAGACTGAGTCAGTGGAGGATGACTGAGCTGATCATGGAGCTCCCACACTGTGGAGCAGCGTGCAAGAATCGAGAGATAAATTCACAACCATGTGCATTGGTCTGGAGGAAAGTCCATAAAATATTGTTATGAAAGTATCATGTAATTTAGAAAAGAAAATGTTATAAAAAATCCAAAAGAACAACAACAAAAAAAACCAAACACCTTTGTCCAAGCATAGAGCAAGACATAGAAGGTGACACACCAAGCAATTAACACTGATTTCCTTAAGTAGGTGAGATTAGAAGGAGTTTGGGGGGGATCACTAATTTTTTCTTCGTGTTGTGATGTACTAGTTCTCTGGTTTCAAGTGCACGTTTGACTTTTGTAAGTAAAAAGAACTCTTTGAAATATCCCTGTAACTCCAGCTGTGCTCTCCTTCTGGGCACACACGTTCTGTTCATTGACACCCTCTGTCTCTCTCTCCCTTCCTCTTAGCACCTTCTTTCCATTCGGCCACGACAATCCCCCCTTTTCCCCTGGCCCAACCTCAGCCTAACCTAGATAAGCCAAAGTTCAGATGGCAAATGTTCATTCTGAAATGGGTAATTTCACTTTAAGCAATCATAGGATGGGGTAGTGTTTGCTCAGGTCCGCTGTGCTGGGGCCCTGGTTACCTGTAAATATGACGGGTTAGACAGAAAGACCTGTTGCCATCTCCAGAGCTACACTCCATGGTTCTGTGCTCCTTTGGCAAATGTGTGAATGTGTCTTTCAGAACAGCCATTTTTCTGACTTCATGGACAAACAAACCGGATATGTCACCAGAAACCTGCTGGCAAACCCGATCGTGATGGGCAAAGAGGTTCTTGCTGTGGTTATGGCGGTTAACAAAGTAAATGCACCTGCATTCTCCACACAGGATGAAGAGGTAATGCTGGGCATCCAGCTGGAGGCTCAGGAAACTTACTTGTTACACAATTAAAAGAAAGACATCCCATCTAATTTGTTTTTCTCTGCCATCTGTAGGTCTTTTCCAAATACCTCACTTTTGTTTCTATCATCCTAAAGCTTCATCATACCAACTACCTGTATAGTGTTGAATCCCGAAGAAGCCAGGTAAAGGGAAGGTGACACTAATCACGCCATGCTGACTTGTTCTGATAAAGGGACCCAGAGAGAGAGAGGCAACAAGCCCAGATCCCTCTTTTCCCTCATGGGGGTTTAGGCCACATTGAGCCAATTCCCAAACTTCAGAGCCAGGTGTCTTGCCTTTCTCCGGTTTTCATTCTGGGTAGACATGATTTCTTCACCTATGAGATAGTGATGATCGTTATCATACCTACCCCACATGGTTGCAGTGACTATTAAATAGTCATTAGATGAATTAGTTCAGATCAATCTCTTAGCAGTTCCCGGTACATAGTCAACCTATAAATTTCAGGAGTAAATCACTCCTCTGAAGTCTGTTTCCTCCTTGAGCCAGGATTATAAAGGACAACACTGGTATCCAGGATACCTGAGTTGGGACCACTCTCTGGGCCTGTTTCCTCATCAGTACAATGTTGTGTGTATCTGGGGGTGGTTAGAATAGAGGGCTTTCAAGGTTTCTTTCCATCCTAACTGTCCAGGTAGGGTTACCTCTGTTTAGCTCAGGATGCATGGAAGGAGGCATGTAGCTTTCTCCCCACAAGGGCCAGCAGGACCCAGTGGGCCAGTAATACTGCACCCTGTGCCCAGGGGCTGTCTCTGTATCCAACTGTAGGTCACTGGCCCTTTGAAGCCAAAACATTTGCTTCTCCTTCGGAAACCCAGAGCCTTACAAAGGTGTAGTCATCATCCCATGCAGAGAATCAGTAATTTCTTGGACACGTACAGGTTCAAAAATGGAATCGCCTAGTCTAGTGATATGTATTTCATTTTATTTGATACACCTCCTGTTTTCTTCTGGCCAAAGCTCTATCTTTTCATAATGTGTTTTGTTCTAACTGTTTTCTTTTTAATACCTACTTTCAGATCCTTATGTGGTCAGCCAATAAAGTGTTTGAAGAGCTCACAGATATTGAGCGACAGTTTCACAAAGCGCTTTACACAGTTAGAACATATCTGAATTGTGAGCGATACTCCATTGGACTGCTGGACATGACCAAGGAGAAGGTCCTCATTGTTCCATACATTTTGTCTTGCCTAAAATCACCTGTAATACACACATCACATGAAATGTGATCCGTTAAAACATGGGTACACTATGTAAATAATCAGTCATGATCTATTATAAGAACTACTGCCAAGAAAATGCAGCACAGAGGTGAAAGTATGCATTTTGGAACAACAACAAAACAACAATCTAGGCTCGAAGCTTAGCTTTTCTACTTCCTAGTTGTATGTGTCTTCAACGAGTCCTTTTTCTTTTTTAAAATATTAATTAATAGACTTTACTTTTAAGAGAAATTTTAGGTTTACATAAAAAATGAGCAGAAAGTTCAGCAACTTCCCATATATGTCTTCTTCCCCACCATCTCCCCGTTTCCCCTATTATCTATTCCTATTATAACATCTTGCATTGGTGTGGTACATTTGTTACAGCTGATAAATCAGTATGGATACACTATTATTAACTAAAGTCCACAGTTTACATTAGGGTTCATTCCTTGTGCTGTACAGTTCTATGGGATTTGACAAATGCATAATGTCATATATCTGCCATTACAGCATTATTCGGAATAGTTTACCTGCCCTAAAAAATCCTCTGTGTGCCGTTTATTCATTCTTCCCTCTCCCTAACCCAAACCCCTGGCAACCACTTGTTTTCTTTTTTATTGACTCTATAGTTTTGCCTTTTCCATAATCCCATCTAGTTGGAATCATACACTATGTAGCTTTTTCAGATTGGATTATTTCTCTTAGCAATATGCACATACATTTCCTCCATATATTTTCATAGGTTGCTAGTTCATTTCTTTATAATGCTGAAGACTATTTTATTGTCTGGATTCACCACAATTTATTCATTTACCTACTGAAGGACATCTTGGTTACTTCCAAATTTTGGCAATTATGAATAATGTATAGATTTTATGTGGACATACATTTTCAACTCCTTTGGCTAAATACCAAGGAGGCTTATTGCTGGATCATATGGTAAGAATATGTTTAGCTTTATAAGAAACTGCCAGACTATCTTCTAAAGTGGCTATGCCATTTTGCATTTCCACTAGCAATAAATGAGTTTCTGTTTTCCACATCTTTGCTGGCAGTTGGTGATGTCAGTATTTTAGATTTTACCCATGCTAATGGGTGTGTAGTGGTATCTCATTGTCTTAATTTACATTTCCCTGATGACATGTGATGTGGAGCATCTTTTCATATGCTTATTTGCCATCTGTATACCTTCTTTGGTGAGACATGTTCAGATTTTTTGGTCCACTTTTTAATTGCATTGATTATCTTCTTATTGTTCAGTTTTAAGCTCTTTGTATATTTTGGATACACATGTCAGTTCTTTGACTTTGTCTTTTTTTTCAGCAAGTCTTTTAACCTCCCTGATTCTATATCGACATAGCTATAGATATATATAGAGATATATCTATATATATATATATGTAGTGTCTAGTACATAGTAGGAGAATAATAAATGATACTGTCATTACCAATTCAAGGTTTTGTATTCTGAAAAGTTATAATTATTTTAAAGTAGAAATAATAAAATATTTAATACTATTGACACACAATATAAGGCTCATTTCTCATCTTGTTTCATTAATTCTGTTGAAGCTCTCCTAGTTCAACATAACTAATGAATACCATGTCATTTATATTTATTACTACCCATGTGATTGGAAGTTATTTTTTCAGAGTAATTATTCTAAGTGGATAAACATAGGACCAAGCATCAGGAGAGCTGGGTTCTGATCCTGGCTCTGAGATTCCCTACATGATTGTATGGGCTAGAGTGTTTTTGGCTGCAACCTCAGACCCAGGTGAAAGCATCTTAGACAATAAGATAAGTTATTATCTCATTGAACAAGAAGTCCCAAGGTAGGGCAATTCTTAGGCTGGCTAATTCGGAGCTCAGTAGAGTCATCAAAGTCTCAGGTGCTTTACATTTTATCCTGGCCAGGTCTCTGTTACCTTCGGCATTTTAATGAGGTCTCTTTTTATGATGGCAAGATGGCTGTTGCAGCTCAAGGTATGGCACATAGACATGACAAAACTGGGAGACATTTCCTACAAATATCATTTCCATCACCTGTCACCTGAGTAACACCTTTCTCCAGAAGCTCCCTGGCAAACTTCTCCTCCTTCTTCATTGTCTACAACTGGGCTGTATGACTGTACTCCAGCTAATCCCAGATACCTCATATAGACCACTTATGGGTTGTGCAGAGGCCATATTCCCTGAACAAATTGCCACCTGATACCCAAATAAAATCAGGTTCTGTTAGCAGGGAAGAGGAGAATAGATGTTAAGGCAACCAACACTTTGGCTACTCTGCATGACCTTGGCCAAGCCTCTTAACCTGTGTAGATTTATTTTAATTATCTATAAAAGAGCTACTATATACTGAGTACTTTTAATTATGTGCTAGGGTAATTGATGTGTATTTATTATTTATTTAACCCTCTCAATGACCCCATAGTATAGATTCTATTATTATTCCCATTTTACAGATGGAAAAGTTTAAGTGACTTGCTCATAACCACAAGTTCCTATAAGCAGTATTACTGGGAATTACAGGTCTTTTCCAGCTCTAAAATTTTAGATTTATAAATTAATGTAAAATATGTAAACATATGAAATTCATATAAGATATGGTAGGTCATGGAACAGCTTGTTCAATAATGTTTAAATATAATCACCTCCAGGAATTCTATGATGAATGGCCAATCAAGCTTGGCGAGATTGAGCCTTACAAAGGTCCGAAGACACCAGATGGCAGAGTAAGTACAAACATCTTCCTTGGTGATATCTGTGCATGGTGCAAGTAGCTAAAACCAGAGGCAGCCATGCATGAGGGAAAACCATGGGGCTGAGAAGGTCTGGGTTCTAGTCCTGTAACTTTATGTGAGACCTTGGAGTAGAAAGAGTACTGCACAAGGAGTTTGAAATTCCTGTCCCATCTTTGCCCCAAGCTAGCTGGGAGGCTTTTGCCTTAACTCACTGTTTAACTTTTCAATTTCCTTTTTCTGTAAAGCCCGGGTTTGGTGGATCAGTAGTTCTCAACAGGGAGGGATGCATCAGAGCCACCTGCCAAGCTTTTGAAATATACGGTGCCCAAGTCCTTCTGAGATGCTGCATTGGAATCTCCAGGGAAGGGTTGGGTTAGATTTACTTCCCCCTTGACAGCAAGCATCACAGGGCAGGAACCATCACTGAAAGGGAAGGTAATGGCATGGAATGTGTCCAGGCCTCATTTTCTGCATCTGTCTAAAGAAGTAGAGAGACTAGTTTTCCAGTCCCTTTCAGCTTTGACGATGTGTCCACCGAATCCAATTTCTGAAGCACTTTTTCAGATCATCTAGTGCTTCAAAGGGGAAAATGCTTCGTGGGAAGGGACATCACTGGGAAGTACAGCTGGGAAGGGAAAGAGTTGACCGAGGTTGAGAAATTACATGATTTGTTCCACTGAAGTTATCGGGCAGATATTTCTAGAATTGTTCAATGAGATATTTCTGCTTCTGGACAGTAGAAAAAGATCAGTTAAAAGAAAGACAAGTTTCCCCTAAAAATTGTCTGGGTGAATTCAACTTTTTAAATTTAGTTCAACAAGTTTGTTCATGTAGATGAACAGCCAATAATATTTCTAGTTTTATTACAAGTTTGTGATCAGAACATGAGTAGTTTGGTAATTTTATGTTATGCAAAGAAATGTCATTGGGAAAGAAGTCTTATTTAAATGAGTTTTAAAGTATTAGTTTGTCAATGAAAAGCATTTCCTTTGGGAAATAAGATTTTTCTTACGATCTCTCTCCTCTTAGGAAATCATATTTTATAAAGTAATCGATTATATTTTACACGGAAAAGAGGAGATCAAAGTGATTCCGTGAGTATTGTCCTAAAGCTGTTGCAGGAATTGCCATTTTTTTTTTTATACAAAGTGCATTTCTCTGTACAGCAATGATTTTCTTTCTTTCATTCTTCCTCAAGGACACCTCCTGCAGACCACTGGACTCTTGTTAGTGGGTTGCCAACATACGTTGCTGAAAATGGATTTGTAAGTTATTAAACAAATTCAATAATATTGGATGAAACTCTTATTAGCTAAGAGATAGGGAAACAAATGTGAAAGCAAGAATGTATCAGGAAAAGGTGAGCCGGCCACTCTCTTTGGCACAGAATGTAGTAGGAGAGGGGAATTTTGGCAGTCGAATGTAAGTTAACTAGAGACTCCTAAACCCTGCAAGACAATATTTTGTCAACATGAGAAAGATCGATCCATTTCCCAGGTTCTTAATCTGCAACCACACAAATTTCAGGATATTTTGGAAGTCCATGACCATGATTCATGCCAGGTTTAATTCAATCTCAAGCACAGTTCCTTTGGAACCAAGACTTTGGAAGCATAAAAGATTACTGACAAAAGAGAAAAATATGTGAAGAGAGAACTTTGCCACTGATTGCGATACAGAATGTTGTGAGTTGGTAAAAGAAGTGAAGATTTCACCTTGGTCTGTCAGGTGGAGTGGAGCAGACAGTAGGCCAGGTCTGGCTAGGAGAGGTCAGGTGTAGAAAAACGACAAAGAAGAGATCTCTGATAGGCCCCATAGGTCTCATGGTCAGAGGACAAGGGTCACCATAGATTTTCCACTTGACCTCAGCCACTAATGGCTGACCTTTCTCCTTCTCATGGGTGACTTTTCTCCCACGTTGGGCTTCTTCACCACCTGGGCCATTTTTTTGGCATCAAGAGTCCTTCCTACAAGAATATTCGATGCTTTCAATATTTCTTTTTGTTGGCATTTTTATTTATTCACTCTTTAGATCCAAGTTTCTAAAATATACTTACAGCATTTATTTACATATTTGTGGTTTCTTTAGTGTTGTGATTGTGTTTTTGGCAGTGCTCATTTGTCTAGCTGCTTTGAATTTGGAAGAAGCTCATTTGTCTAGTTGCTTTGAATTTGGAAGAAGAATCCTTAGAGGCTGGAAGAAGAGAAAAGAGCAGAGATGGTGCTAAATGTAATCAATAACGGAATTAGCAGAAGGGACGTTAACTTCAATGTATTATTAGCAAATCTGGCCTAGCCGAGGTCCAGTGTGACTAATCTGCCTGCATGTCATGGAGAGCTATGGAAGAAACCCTCCCATCTGATGCATTCTTTCTTATTCTGCGTTGCAAGTTTAATGGCTCCACCACACGATGTTTCAGGATTTTTGTTTCCTCTTGTTTTACAGATATGTAACATGCTGAATGCCTCCGCAGATGAATACTTCACCTTTCAGGTAACTTCATCCTCTGCCGGTCCTCACCTCTCAGCGTGGAGGAGGAGGGGAGCAGCACTGTTCCCCCATACTTCCCATCCCCAGAATCTGCATTAGACTCAGAGACAAAAAAAAAACAACAATTCTGAAGCATTTGGAAAACATCTAAGTGCTAAATTGTATGGTCCAGGCTATAAGTGCTTTTGTAATTCTGAAAAAGAAAAATTCCATATAGGTGAAAAACATTAGAGAAGGCTTCACAGAAGAAATGAGACTTAGCCTGAGCCTCAAAGGATGGCTAAATAAGCAAAAGGAGGCTGAAGAATGAATTATGTACTGTGTTGAGTGCTTGGCTACCTTGCCTTGCTGCATTCTGTGCAGGTGCTACTACACCATGGTTCTCAGACTTCGGAGGGGGGCATCAGAATTACCTGAGGAGCTTAGTCAAGATGCCCATGGAACAAGTTTTTTTAAAAATCTGTTACATGTGGTCTTTGGCCACACTTTGAGAAACACTCCTAAACTCCTGTGGCTGCATCCCCTGCTAGACTGTTGTCATCTTGAGATTAGGGTCTATGATTTATTCACCTTTGTAGCCTCAGAAACTAGCGCAGGTCCTGGCACATCCTAGGGTCCTGAGAGATGTTTGCTAAATGGAACCACACCATAGAACAAAAGACTATCTGGATGGATAAGTAAGGAAAACAGAGTTCACACTAGATATTTCAACAGAGATAATTTAATACAAAGAATTAAATTATTAAACAGGTATTGGAAGACAGAAAAACCGAACAGAAAACACTGACGCAGGGGTAAGGGCTTCTCATCCGTAGGGCTGGGAAGACAAAAAGAAGAGGTTAGGGTGGTCACAATACAGACGCTCGGTTCTAGTATGCTTAATCAAATGTACTAGAACACTTTAAAGGCTGTGTAATCCTAGACACAATGTTTTGACACAATGTAGGAATTGTGCATCTAACACTCAAAGATTATTCTTCCTTTAAATTAAAAATAACCCAAGTGTGGGTGGGGTAGGAGGTGGTTATAAAAGGCTGATGCAAGGGAGCCTCGTGGTGCTGGATTAGTTCTGTATCTTGATTTTAGTAGAGGTTGCGCATACCTACATCTGTGATGAATTTGCATAGAGCCACACACACGCACACACGCACGCACATGTGCACAAATAAATATATGTAAATCTGGTGAAATCTGAATAAGCTCCTTGGATTGTACCAACATCTCTTTCCTGGTTTTGATATCGTACTATAGTTACACAAAATGTTACCACTGAGACAACTGGGTGAAGGGACATGGGACCTGTCTGTACATTTCTTTTGCAACATCCTGAGAATCTATAATTATTTCAAAATAAAAAGTAAAAGTAATAAACTAAGTGTCTTTATTGTTTGTAGAAAGGACCTGTAGATGAAACAGGCTGGGTCATTAAAAATGTCTTGTCCCTGCCGATTGTCAACAAGAAAGAAGACATTGTGGGAGTAGCTACATTTTACAACAGGAAAGATGGCAAACCTTTTGATGAGTATGATGAACACATTACTGAAGTAAGTGCAATTATAACATAATGGAGGTAAATGAAAATTACAAAATAATAGAAGCATAATTATTTGTTATTCTGGAATGATATTTTTGAAGAGCAGTTAAGACACGAGTCACACATGGTTGCAGTCAATATGTTATTGTGTCATTTCTGTTTTCTGACTTCTATAAACTGCAATATTTTTGACTTAAGTGTGAGCTGTTGGTTTAATCAAAATTCTTTACAATACTAGGAAATTGGGAATGAAGGTTTCTATCTCCTTTCTCTCCACCCGCTTCTATTCCCTCTCATTCTCACTCACACCCACAATAAACAGCCTTCTCTCTAATTTTCAGGTCATGCCTATCCTTGCCTATTCTACTGGATTCTTGTAATTTCTCTTTTTAAATAAAGTATTTGGTGTGCATGGTGTACTTTGAAAAGCAAGGGCTTAGCCAATTTTGTTGTCTGGGGGCATAATTGGTATGTTTTTTCTTAGATTAAAATAAGGAACTGGATTCTTGGTGGTGGACAAGAGATCGATTGATAGGAAAACATGAAGATTGCTGCCTCCAAATCAATTTTCCTCTGATTTTAGAGATTTGAATCACATTTTATCTATTTCAGACTCTCACACAATTTCTTGGATGGTCTCTTTTAAATACTGACACCTATGAGAAAATGAATAAGCTAGAAAACAGAAAAGACATAGCCCAGGAAATGCTCATGAACCAGACCAAAGCTACTCCTGATGAAATCGAGTCTATTTTGGTAAGTGGAGAATTCAGTCCTGTGAACATTAGGTGGTATCTAACATCAAGGCTTCTAGAATTCACCTAATATTCAGAGGTCTGACAAATGCGAATAAGTTTAGTTCTGAGCTAAGGAGGGGAGACAGAGAAAGAGGTTGGGGGAGGCCCTGGGTGGCCCAGTATACATAGACCCTTACTGGACAACCAGGCTGCTTGGATGGAACAGTGCTTCATTAAAAACAGCTTCTGAGTCTGTAGGAGCTGGAGTAGTAATGTCTAGATTCAAATGTGTTAGCAAGGAAAAAAATATTTCCAGGAAGGGAAATGTATCAGTCAGTTATTGTTGTGTAATGCTGCACAACAATCATAACATCTCAGTAGTAAATAACAATAAACATCTATTTCTCACTCAGGCATTTGTGGGTTGACCAGGCTTCAACTAATCTTGGTTGGGCTTGGTTCCATGATGCAAGTTCGGTTTTCTCTATGTGTCTCCCTCATATTTCTTGATCAACAGCTACCTGATAAATGTTCTTCTCATAATGATGACAGAAGTGTTACAGAGCAAGCACACCGTGCAAGCACATTTTAAGTCTTTATTCATATCACATTCACTGAAATTTTTATTGGCCAAACATGACCAAAACCAACATCATGGATGATGGGAGAGCAAGTAGATATTTGCTAACAGTTCTAGTTATCACGAAATGAAGGGAAAATATCACATACCCACTATTTCTATTCCTTTTATTTCCCTAGCTTTTACAGTATGTGCTTAGGTATAGTTTTACTGTCATGGTTTTTTCTTTGTTTTCGTTTGTTTGTTTGTTTGTTTGTTTTGTTGGGTGATTTGAGAGTTAAGAAACTGGACTTGAGAGTTTGAGATACTGAAGATATTGAAGATGAGATGTTGAAGATGGGGAGAATAAAGGGGGATTGCTATATACTAGAAAAAAAAAACAGATGTAAGCCACTTATTTTTTGCTTTCTTACCTACATACAAACAACACCTCTTTCTCTTTCTCTCTCTCTCTCTCAATAGCTACTGTTACATTTTTGGGAAAATAGGAAAATCGATTAGATTATTTCTTGGAGGAAACTTCATACTCAGGTGCTTTAGGTTTTCTTTGTAGCCAGAATGCATCTTTGTCATGGAACTCATTACAGCATATTTTAAATATTTTTAAACTGATTTTAAGAGTGAGGAATCAGATAGAAATCTCCTTTATAAGAATTTCACCTCAATTGCTTTTACATTTTAGAAATTTAAAGAAAAGTTAAATATAGATGTAATTGAAGACTGTGAAGAAAAACAACTTGTCACTATTTTGGTAAGTGTTTTACTTTTATCCTTAATGTGTTTTTAATAAAATATATGAACATTGCTTTTTCATTTTTCAAGTAGATATTTCGTTTCCTCTTCCCTGGCACCTTTCAAAGCTAAAAAGAAAGGAGATTTCTTCTAAAGAGTCATCTTCTGGCTTCCTGCTTTTCTTCCTCCTCATCGCCTATAGTCTAATCCATGCAGATAATTTAAAATCCCAGCTAAACTAGACTATGGCCTAAGAGACTATAGACATAGACTCTAGAGATATCATGAACTGGTTTATTTTAATGGCTTTAGATTACACCATGGCCACCTCAGAAGACATGACAGGATTATAGAAAACAAACCCTTGTAGCTACAGTTATTATCTGCCGTCTCTAGCTTCTTTTCTGGAGTCTGCAAGAATTCAGTTCTTTCCTATTGTCATTGAGTCACCCTATTATTTCTGGTTGAAATTAACTTCTCTTCCAGTTCATTAATCATGTTATATTTGTTGTTTTTACTGCTAACCCTCCAAACCCATTTTCTACAGTTTACTATTAAACTCATCCAATAAATTTTTAACTTCAGATTATCTTTTTCATTTCTAGAATGCACATTTAATTCTTTTTAAAGATTCCAACATTGTCTTAAAACTTTCCATCACTTTATCTATTTTGTCTATCTTTCTATTTCTTGAATTTATTGAGCACGGTTATTTGAAATTCTCCATCTCAAAATCTGCATCATCTGTAGGTCTGGTTCTACTGTCTATTTTTGCTTTTGGGTTTCAGTCATTTGATCATTTTAAAGCATGCTCCATAATTTTTTTTTTTAATTGAAAACTGGACATTGTGTATAAAAACTTGTTGTGGCTGTGGGTGATAATATCTTTCTGCAAAGAGGGTTAGGTTTTCTTCTGGAGGGTGAATAAAGTTGGTTTTAGATTTTGTTAGGGATGGTCTGTTTCAGTTTTTACCCTTACTATAAGGATAGAGCAATTATTTCTAGAGTGTGGACCAAAAATGAAATTCTGAGTTATTACCAAGGACCCTAGACCTTGAATTTCAAAAGCTTAAATACAATCTGATTGACATTGAAATAATACCACATTTATTTCTCTCACTAACTACCTCATCCTATTTTCCACTGTCCCATATCCAGTCTTGAATGTAAGTGTTCTGCTTTCCAAACTAAGATGTACTGAACATCTCACCTTCCCCCTTCCCACCTCTTATGGTCTCTGAACCCTCCTCCTGGTCCTTGGTTGTGCTACTACAGAGTCAGTACCCTCTGACACCTGTTGAGGGCTTCATTCCCACCCTGAATATTTTCGTGTCACCTGAGGCCCTTCTTCCTTCTCCCGCTGTCTTTGGCTCCACCTCTGAGCACTTTCCTCTCACACTTGGACCAGAAGACAACCTTTCCTTCTCCTCACCTGCCCTCAATAACATGTATCTTTTGTAAAATAAAATTTTAATTGACATCCATGACACGTTAGAAATTCTCTAGTTCTCTATTTAAAGAAGGAAGAACCTTGTTTTGGAGAAGCAATAGAATGGGTAAAGGACCAGTAGCTTTACCAAAAAACACCCCATTTTAATGTAAAATCTGCTCATCCCAAATCATTGTTGCATAAAACTTAGGAACTCAAGAAACAAACAAGTGTTTCAGAGGGATTCTTCAAAATTATCTTGGCTTAATTTCCCAGCTACGTGATTATTTATGCATTTCTACTTCCCACGATTTTTTCTCTAGGTGTGTACTTTAATTCTGGGTTCAGGGAAGGCCTGGTTCTATTTTATAGGTGTAACAGCAGGTGCACGTCATTGTGCTGGGAAGGACAGGGGTAGAAGTGCACTGACTCTGGCAAAAGAGGTGAGGAAAGTCCTCCTCCTACCTTTCTCCTGTTCTCCAGGACATTCCAGGTCACTCATAAAAAGAAGATCTGGAGAGTCAGAGAAGCGCCTCACTCCTTCATTCTTTATTCAATTTTTTTCATTCATTTAGTAATTATTGAGATGTATTATAATATAGAAAACTGTATGAGGTCCTGATGGCAAAAGATAGTATGGTCTGGTTCTAATCTGGTTCAAGAAGCCCCCTGTTTATTAGGGAGACAAAAATACAAGCACTGACATTGCCCTGGGTGGACGAGTTTACAGATCATGAGTGCCAAGGGCCTGAGGGAGTACTCGGCCTAATTCTACTCACAGAATGTGGTAGAATATGAGATGATAGCCACGGCCCCGAGGTGTGAAGGGGAAGCAGGAGTCAGCTGGGCGGGGATTGATGATGGGGACTTGGAGATGACTGGAGTTGAAAAGGGAAAGCGAGACAGTATAGGCCAGAGTGTGAAGACATGAGATAGCATGCTATCTTAAAGAAATGGTAGACAGCTGGGTTTGGCCAGAGCTTCAGTGAGCAGAGGGGAGGAGCAGCCTGTGAGGCCTGGCAAGGAGTCCAGACAAGACCATGACAGCCTGGCACACTGAGACCCCAGGACTGACATGACCAGATGTTCAGGATGATCCTTCTGGGAGCAGATGGTGCAAGCCATGGCAGCATCACCCTTCTCCACTCCCTACACCTCAGCTGTGTAATTCCTGCAAAGAGGAGAAAATCAGCCTCGAATGCCAGAGTTTTTACTAATCAGACCAATCAAAAGCCTTTATTTTGATCCACCACTCTGTAGCATAGACTTAAAAATGGCTTTTCTTCAAAACCTGTGATTTCTGTATTAAAGTATTATTTTACAGGTTCTTCTATAACTGTACCTGGGGCCTAGGAATCATAATTCTGAATTTACTTTGTTTCCTGCTAAAATGAATATTTACATTTAAGTATGACTGACCCTGCAATGCATTAAAAAGTATTTTCACATTTTATCTTTACATGGCACTCTAGGAACTGTGAGGCAGAGATGACTTCCAGCAGGGAGGCCACGTGGTGTAGGGCACCTCCGCCACTGTCTGTACCTACCTTTTCTTTAAAAGCTTTGTTTATTGTCTGTCACTCCGCATGAGAACATATATTTCAGGAGTAGTGACAATGTCTGTTTTATCCATCGCTTCATCCATAATGCTTAGAACACAGATAGGAACCAATAAATGTTTGTTGAATGAATAAATAATAAATGAATGAATGAAAAAGAAGAACCTATATGAGCAAGGAATCTGGGAGAGTTTGGAGAGAGAAAGAAAGTGATGAGGATAGGTAACAAAGGACATAGGAGGATCCTATGAGAAAGGGAAAAAAGAGTTTTATGAAGTGTTACATGGGCCATGAATTGAATCTCCTCTAATTTTTCTTTAAACACGCACATAGAATCGGAATAGGTTTTTAGATTAAAACACCAAAACCGAAATGTTACTATTACAGTTTCCATTTCACAGATGAGAAAATTGAGGCTCGTTCAGTCTGGGAGATGTAGTTAACCCGAACTCAGAACTGAACACTAGTCTCCTGATGCCAAGCCACTGCTTTGCAGGAAAAAGTCTCTGCCTAAAGGAACAGTCTGAGAGTGACACTGGTGGGAAGGGAGCCCCACGGAAAAGAGAGAAGGGCAAGGGTGTGAGAGACCAGCCCAGACTCACAGGGTAGGGGACTAGAAACCATAATTCTACCTAAAACAGGCATATATCATTTGCCGTTGAAATTTGTATAAATAGAGCCTGAACTATCCCCTGGAAAACCTTAAACTTACCAAGGGCAACGACCTCAGCACACTATTAAGGACACACAATGGACTCGGTAAATACCCAGTGAACTGCATTGCTCCTGCACATCCATCTGGGAGGCGCATATAGCCCTCGCTAACTCCTGCCTCCTGGCCCTTTCTCTCCTCCTACCAATCAGCTGAATACCTGCCCCTCCAGAATCTCTCTCCCTTTAATTCCCCACTCCTGCCTTCAGGTGTTCAGTCTCTCACACACAGTCCAAGCGCTCAGATGCTATGCTCTGAGAGTTCTGAGCTCTCACCCTTCCCTGCTCTGTACTGTATAACCATTTCAATAAGTTAACTTCCTTAAGGGTAAGATCTACATTTTTATTTTCCAAGCCATGCCGATACTCATGTGCCTAATTCACTGTTTTTTTGTTTTGTTTTGTTTTGTTTTGTTTTTTTGTTTTGTTTTGTTTCCACATAACCCTAAATCCTAACAAGGTGTGAGTTAAATGAGGTTTCTGCAAGTGTACCAAAACACTGCAGGACATCCATTCAACAAATTTCTCCCGAGCACCTCCACGGGACAGGCACCACAGGTTCTGGGACAAACACCACAGCAAATAAGTGACGTGATCCCACCCTTGCGCACCTCACAGTCTCATGGGAAAGCATTATAGAATATGTAAAGAAGTATGATAGGATTGAATTAAGTGATTATTTACTGTTTACCGAATATCTCTTGAATGTGAAAAATGAGGAGTATTAAAAATGGGTAAAGCTGAGGAGTCTAAATGTTTGATTTTGCATCGTGGAAAAAAAATAGCCACTGGAGTCAGATTTAGAATTGAATTCCATTACTTAGAAAGACTCTTAATATAGCCGAGACTCAGTTTTACCACCTGGAAACTGGGGATAATCATGCAGGTTTGTCGTGAGGATAATATATGCAAACACACAATCCAGTGCCAGACGCTGTAAAGGCTCAGTGCATTGCATGTGGCATCCATTTATTGCAATTTTGTTTCACACCCAGTGTTGGATATGTGAGACTAGAGGCAAAAAAGATGAATGCAACCTGAAACAGTTTGTCCTTGTTTGAACAGAAAGAGGACTTGCCAGACCCAAAGGTAGTAGACCTGTATGAATTCCGCTTCAGTGACTTCCTCATCACAGAACACGAACTGATTAAGTGTGGACTACGACTGTTTTTTGAAATAAATGTGGTGGAGAAATTCAAAGTACCTGTCGAGGTCAGATGGTCTTTAATGTAAAATACTGAGTGATTCTCTTGCTGTACTTTGCTAATGTTTCCTGCAGTTCAAAAGATTAACTTCAGTTTGGATTTTAAATTATCATTAACTTTGTAAATATATCAGCTTAACCCCTGTAAATAAGACCAACCAATCTTTTTAGATAAGATTGTCACAGACCTCTTAACCTTTAGCATTCTGCTCCAAAGTCTGAACGGTGTTGTCTTCTTTTGGTAACAGGTTCTTACCAGATGGATGTACACCGTGAGAAAGGGGTACCGTTCCATCACTTACCACAACTGGCGGCACGGCTTCAATGTGGGTCAGACGATGTTCACTTTGCTGATGGTAGGTACAGAGCTCTGGAAGTCATTGTAAACCTGCACATTTCCCCTTTGAATATGGCGAGAACTGGAGATGGTTCATCAGTTTAGGTCAGTAATTTTGGAATTCATGGACATAATCTCATAAACCCTAACTCCCCTGTAGATGATGCCAGGCATGCGGGTGCCCCTGGGCACTTGGCTGGATTATCACTTTGACAATCATGTAGTTATCTCTTTAAAGGAAATTTCTGTTACCTGCTGGTTTGTTTTTTTCTTTTCAGTTACAGTTGACATACAATATGCTATTAGTTTCAAGTGAACAACATAATGATTACACACTTATATAACTTCCCAAGTGATCACCCCATAAGTCTAGTACCCATCTGACCCAGTACATAGTTATTACAATGTTGCTGACTATATTTCCTACGCTGTACATTATATCCCCATGACTGTTTTTATAACTGGCAATTTGTACTTATTAATCCCTTCTCCTTTTTAACTCATCCCCTCAACTACTCTTTCATCCTGCTGAGTTTTGTAATTGCCCAGAATGAGTTACAATTCTCAACAAGAAATAAAACCAGCTTGCTTTGAAAACAAAGCAGGTCTCCTTCTCCATTGCAGGCAGGACTCACTGCATGCACTGTACAGGTATATTGATTCAAGTAAATACATATGTAATTTTTAGACAGGAAGACTAAAGAAATACTATACGGATCTTGAAGCCTTTGCCATGCTCGCCGCTGCTTTCTGCCATGACATTGACCACAGAGGCACCAATAATTTGTATCAGATGAAGTAAGTGAACACACGTGGCAAGGTTGACAAGTGCTGATGATGTCTGAAGGTGTCTAAGGGGAGAATGAATGAAAAGCACCTTGCGGGCAGGTTTAGTTGTCAATATCTTTAATCTCCTTTAATCTGGAATCATTCCTCAACATTTTTGTGTCCTTCAAGATGTTGATGTTTTTGAAGAGTCTAGGCCAGTTTTGCAAAATATGATTCCATTTGGATTTGTCTGATTGTTTCCAAATTGCTAGATTCAGGGGAAACATTTTTGGGCAGAAATCCTACATAGAGGATATTGTGTCCTCAGTGCATTGTGTCAGGAGGCTCACGATGTCAATTTGTCCCATCATCTATGAGGTTAAATCAAACTCTTTGTGACTAATGTCTAGCTGATCTCTTTATGCAAAGGTACATTTTCTCCTTTGTGTTAATAACTAATCTGTGAGGTGTTACTTTGAAACTGGGTAAATATCTAACTCTCCAGTAACATTTGTTACCAGTGTTTTTAAACCCAAAGGAATTAAAGATACCACTCTTTTCAACTGGAATTGAGCTTTATTCATTTTTTAAAAAATCTCCAGCACTGACAGAGATTAGGTTTTTGAATACATGTTAAAATTATGATCAATTACAACATGGATCAGACATGGTTCCCTAAGTGGAGTAGCTGCTTTACCAGACCTGTTAGTGACTTGTTTGTGATGCCTCCCCTCCCTAAAGTTCTGCTCTTTCTGAAATAAAATAAAACTTCTCTACTAAGCTGACATCAATATTTCTTATTTCTTCTTTTTTTAAAATTATATATTCCATGTCTCCATAGTGAAGCCTCCACATTATCTATGTAGACCTTGTACCTCAGCCTCTCTGCATCTTTTCTTCTTTTCACCTTTTTATTTGTGACGTCACTTTCCCTTCTCAAACAGGAAGAATTGAAGAAAGGCAGAGTACCAAAGACCGAGGTCTCCACTTACACAAATCTGTGACCTAACCGTTAATAAATAGGAAATTTAAGTTTAAATTTATCTCACTGTTTTGGAGGAGAAAAGAAATGTTACTTTACAGTGATTTTCATTTTGATTCTTAGAAATTCTTAATGAACACTTTCTATGCAAATAATGTGTGGCTTCAACGGGTTTGCTCCATGTTCTGTGGGTCATAGTCTAGCACTGTGAACTCCAGGGAACTTTGTGATTTTACGTGCAGGGGATGAACCAAACTTCCTAGTTTAAACAATTTGATCATTTTAGTCATTCAGCAAAATCAGGGGATTTTAAAAAAGATTTATTGAAAGAGCATTTTCTCGTCTTCTAAATCTAAAAAATCTTTTCCAATATGTTACTTTCGACGATTTCACAAGCATTAGGAGAGAAGGAGAGGAAAGAAATGAAAAAAGTCCTCAGATAGTAAAGATTCTATATCGCATGGACTTAAGTAGAATCTTTAAAATGATGGCATATCCTTTTCCTCCTAGATCCACATCTCCATTAGCAAGGCTTCATGGATCTTCTATTTTGGAGAGGCACCATCTGGAGTACAGTAAGACTCTACTGCAGGATGAGGTACGTAAGCCTCTATCTAGGGCGGCTCACAGCTCTGGATCAAAACACTAACCCACAGAAAATGCTTGGAAAGAGGATGGCCTTGAGTTATGGAGGCTGACAGTATATACTTTTATTAAAGTCGATTGACAGAAATTGCTCTAGTGCAACAGTTTCTGAACAACCAAGTTGGAAGTAGCTAAGATAAAGGAGAAAAGAGCCATAGAAAGTTACAGAATCTCTGTGGGCCTGTGAAGAAAGAAGAAAAAGCTGATAGTGGATATGAAAAGGCCCTGTGCATCCTAAAGTCTATATAAATGTAAAGAGAAGAAATGGCTACACAGACACTGATTTTCTTATTCATTTATGATCACTTGCTGAGGGCAGGGTCTGTACCTTTGAGAAAGTCAAGCTTTGGTAGTAGATACAGGCATGAAATCAGGGTGTAAGACAGAATTAGACAACAGCCATCAGAGAAGTACTGAGAGATCCAGAGGGAGATGTCATAATCAGGAGTGGGCAGGGCATTGAGAAGAAGAGGGACAGATTCAGGGATGGCTTTACACAGGAAGTGGCTTTGAGCTTGATCTTGAATGCCCTTTGATTTGTACATATCATGTGCTACTAACATTCCATGAGAAGTAGTCATTCTTCTTCTCTTTTTCAATTTTATTTAAGGAGTATATAGGCTACGGAAAAGTTGTGGCTGTCATCTAATTATACTTTAAAAAAAATCTCTTGAGAAAGTTCCAAACCAAAACATTTATTAGTGGAGGGGAACACTGTTTTGTCACAGCAGAGAACTTGTTTAGAATCACACATGCTCATTAGGATAAGTAAGACCTCTCGAGAGTAGAGCTTTTCTCAGTTTTGATAATAATCTTTTATTAAAGACTCAGGAGAAGGAATACACAGAAATGTGTCCAGATTTAGAGACAAAACTACATTCTTTGAGGTAATGAAAAGCCAAGTGGGAAAACTATTAAGACAGAGCAACCAGGCAGAAAAATGGAAAAAAGAAAAAAAAAAATGACTCAAGTGTTTTTAATGGTCTGTGATTGATGCAGCACCCAGACCAACTGTGTCAGCTACTGATTTAGCAGGGCAGGGACAGGCAGGCTTTTAGAAACAGATCCTGGGCTTCTTCTCATACTGACCACTCTCTCTGGGGTCAGGGCCCAGGAATCTGCATTTTCAGTAAGAACTTTAATAATTCTGATGTACAGCCAGAACCTCTTCCTGCAGTGGGATTTATGCCATAAATATGATGATAATATCTGTTTTGCAAGAACGAAAAGGAGTAGAAGTGAAAGTAATTCAGAAAGAGTTGTTATTACTCAATTTGTTATGAGTCTTTGTTTTATAGGTTGTGACAATCTTATATTTTTGAGTCTGAATTTCTATACATCCCACTGATTATGTGATGCCACCTGCAGATTGTGTCAAATATAACTTTTATTATTTAAACTTGCTAAAGGAGAATATGTTTAAAAACTACAGCCAAATATTTAAATGCTTAACACTGGAAGGCTCCTCATATTCTGTATGTTTTTCCCTTCTGGGATTTGAGAGTTTAAAACGAGAGTTGTGGATTTTCATCTTAATTTTTTATATGTTATATACTCTGCAGTCTGAACTGTTTTGGGTGGCTATATAAAGGCTTATTATTCTTTCTAAAAAGGAATATTGCGTCTCGGTAATCTTTACCACCTTGGTAAGGACCTGTCTACAATGCTATTCAATCTGCTAATTGCAGACTTTTAGGGACTGTAAATAGAGTCGCTAGGCAATGCAATCACGGAGCTTTTTAAAAGCAGGGAAGTTGAGTGCTGAAAAAAATGAAATTTTTAGCCATCAGATGTTCTTTTTATATTTTTGGGAGACAATGCAGTTTTTGTTGTTGTTGTTGTTGTTTTGTTTGCTTTGTTTTGTTTTTTACTTTTTTGTATACAGAAATATTTACATTAAAAACTTTTAATTTTTTTAAATAAGGGAAATCTTTAGGATTTATCCAGCAATTTTGGCAATTTGTGGGCATGACTCAGACATTTTGTTTTGCATGTTATAAGGCTTTGACCTAATGTGTCCTTATGTTCCAGTAGAGTGGGATTCACTGCTTTGAGGATTAGAACCACCTGTATTCTAATCAGATGTAAATCCACTCTTTAACCTGAGTGAACAACTGGAAGAAAACTTGTTAGTCAAATTTGTGAGAGTATACATTTTAATATTATAATGTATTGTAGAAATGATGAAATAAATTGTTCAGCATAAACAACAGAACCCCTTTATTCTTCAAAACACTTCCTTATAAAGTGTATGATAATTCTATTTGTGCTTTTCGTACCAATTTCATCTTATACCAAAAAAGGCATGAAAAAGAAATTAAATATTTTGTGTATGGTCACCAGCGAGCTATGAATATGTTGGCAATCTTCTCTTAACGGGTATTGCACGTACCACCTCAAACACTAGAACTGCCTGTACCTTCCGTGGCCACCTCAGCTGGGAACCTTCATCAGAAGGAATTAAAGCCACTTCTACCTATTTCGATGTGCTACACAGAATTTATGTTTTTATTGCCACTTTAATAGTATGGGGAGAACAAAAATAGACTCTTTTTGTGAGCAAGTGGGGCCCAGCTGGAGTGGGGCAGGGGGTAGGCCTCCTCTCTTGTTCTGCTGCACCTGTCAGTACATTGTGTTTTCAGCACAATTCTCAAGAAAATAAATGAAATATTACATACTTACATATTTTTAATTGATTTAAAAATTGTAAAAATCACACATACCCACTATAAGAATTCAAGCAATAGGAAAAATTTCAAAGACAAATATAAAAAAATCACTGCAAATCTTATTGCTTAGAAATGGGTATCACATTAACATTTGATGAACTTCATTGCAGCCACCCTATGAATATATATACAGGCAGGATAGAGAGAAACAATTTTAGAAAAATGGGAATATATTATCCAAGCTATTTTTTAAAGTCAGAATTATGTTTTTTTTATCAGCTTTGTTGTAGTATAATATGTGTACAATAAACTGTACCCCTTTAATGTGTACAATTTTGTAAGTTTTTGCAATTTTATACACCTGGGAAACCCCACCACAATCAAGATACAGAACATCTCTGTCACAATGGTTGCTTATGCCCTTTTGTGGTCCATGCCTGTCTCCACTCTCAGCCCTAAGCAACCATTGAAGTGCTGTTAGTCACTATAGATTAGTTTGAATTTTTTAGCATTTATATAAGTGTAATCATACAATAAGTACTCTTGTGCTAGCTTCTTTCATGCATTATAATAATTTTGATAATTTGTCCACGTTGTTGCATATATCAGGGATTCATTTCTTTCTGTCACTGAGTAGCATTCCATTTGTCTTAAATAAAATGTATATAATTTCACTTGAATTTAACAGAAACATTTTGGAAATTGAAGGAATTGCATCAGATAACTGTCTTTATTGCAAGAGCTATTAGTTCTTAAAGAGCCCTCTAAAATGAATAACAAATGACTATGGGAAATTACGAAAAACTATGGGAAATTATGAAAACTATAGCATTTAGATGTTTGATATTTTAAACTATATGTGTTAACTTTACACTAGCTGTTAACTTCCTGTTATGTATCAAGAAACTGTGTACTTTTACTTCTTCCCACGTCTCCACCTCTGTTTGTAAGGTATTCATTATCATTAGTATTTATTTTACCACTATCAGTATATCTAAAATTCACATCTTGCTCTATAATTTCCATAACCGTTCATTACTAATTCTACTTTTCACTGGGCCCAGTACTTAACATCAGTTGTCTTACCATGGCTCCTCCACTCTCGTTTATTATACTTTGACTCACATCTTGATTGGTTAGATTTTTGTCATCTGTCTAAGAGATGCTAATCTAAGTACATGCTTAAGACTATTGCTTGTTACATTTGTTTTTGAAGGTCAGTTTGGCAATATGTAAAGGTCTTGGGTCACACTTTCTTTTTCTTAGAAAGTAGAGGGCCTTGCTCCAATGACTTTTGGCATTAAAGCATTGCCTTGAAAAGGTATATATAGCCAGTCTGATTTTCTCCCTAGTATGTGAATTGCTTTTTCTGCATAGATCCTCAATGACTCTTTATTCTAGTAACTTTACATGAATGTCTTGATGTTTTTCATTCTGCATTGGGTTTTTTCTTAACTATGTGTTATATATATCATCTACAGATTTTTTTTAATTTCAGGGAAGTTTTTTTTCATTGTGTCTTTGAACATTCTTCTAATACACTGGGAACACCAATTATTTATATGTCAAGTCTCCTTTGCCATTCATATCTATTATATTTATAGCCATTTTTATATATTTATTCTTTTCCTTTGTGTTTTAATTTCCTCAATCATACGTGCTGTGTCGTATGCTTCCGTTTCAGTTGTTTACTCAATTGGATAGTGTTTAATGTGGATTTAATCAACTATAATACTTCTTTTTTCAGTCCCATTTTTCTCATTCTACTACTGAGCTTTGCTAGTTCATTTTTTATTTTACTGTTGTCGTACAATATCCTCTTAAATTCTTGTGTTTTTGAGACTAAGAATTATTGGTGTAAATTTTTCACGTTTCATAAGTTATTTTCTTTGATATATTTTTCATCTGCTTTTTATTTGTCTTCCTTTCTTGTTTTTTCTTGAAGTCTGGTGTGTGTGTGTGTGTGTGTGTGTGTGTGTGTGTGTGAACAAACTACACTTATTTATTCAGTCATCTATTGAAAACTACTTACATTACTTCTGATTTAGAACTACTATGTAGAGTGCTTCTATGACTATCTAGTACATGTCTTTTCGAGAACATATGTGCACATTGTTTGGTATATGCCCAGGAATGGAATCGTTTGACCATAGGGTGTGCAGATGTTCAGCTTTAGCAGATACTGACAGTTTTCCCAAATGGTTCGACTCATGTACATTCCTATTGACAGTTCATTCTAGTTGTTCTACATCTCTCCAATACTTGGTACTTTCCATCTTTCTCATTTTAGTCATTCCGATGGGGATGCAGTGATATTGCATTGAATTTAATTTATATCAAATTAAATAACATTGTTTTATACATATGAACTACATTTTCATGTTTATTGGCCTTTTGAAATGCTCATTTTGGAGTTGCTCAACTTTGCTTTCAATTTGATTGATAGGAATTCTTTATATATTCTGGTTTACATGTCTTTTGTTGGATATGTGTATTGCAAATATCTTCTGCCTCTCTGTGAATTGCCTTTTTACTCTCTCAATGGTGGATTTCAATGACCAGTCTTAATTTTAATATAGTCCAATTTGATCATTTTTTTAAGATTGGTTCTTTTTTACCCTCTTAAAAGAATTTTTGCCTACTCAAGACCATGGAAATATTTTTCTCTAAAAGTGGTATTATTCTACTTTTCTCATTTATATCTACAGTCCTTTTACAAATTAATATAAATGATGTGAGGTAAAGATTAAGATACATTTTTCTTTCCATGTGGAAATCCAGTTGACCCAGCACCATTTACTGAAAAGGTCACCCTTTTCCCACTACACTTAAGTGACACTTTTGTCACAAATCAGATAATTGCATAGGTGTGACTGTTTCTGCACTCTCTGTTCTATTCCACTGGCCAGTTTGTTTCTCCTTCGTCAATACCATGTTATCTTATTTACTATAACTTTATAGTAAGTTTTGATTTCTTAAAGTCTAAATTCTCCAGCTTTGTTCTCCTTCAAGACTGCCTTGGCTTTTATTAACCCTTTGCACTTCCATATGAATTTTAAAAGCAGTTCGTCAATTTACAAAAGCACAGACGTACACAAACCTGTTGGCATTTTGGTTGGAGTTGCATTGAGTCTATAGATTCTTTTTCATTCTTGTGGTCTTTATGGAGAGGTTTTATGCTGTTTCCTTTTGAAAATTACTCATCCCTTAGTGGAACCAGCTATCTGTTGAAGAATTCTGTTGGAGGAAGGGCAGGGATGAGCTGAGGAAATCTTCAGTTCCTGATTTATTGTCTCAAACACTGTCTCATCAATTCTATTTCCTTTGTCTGGGGAACACACTTCTTTGATTTTGGCTGAGGCTCATCTTGAACAAAGTCCACAAGTTATAGGCTCTCTGTGTTATGATGTAGCCACTGATGTCTGCCTTCTCCCTTCACTCTTGTTACTTATGGCTAACTTTTTGTTCTAGGAGACTAAGTAGTTGGAGTCAATACAAATGTATACCAGCATAGCTTTTGCATCAACTTCTCTCCTGCTGTTCTGTAGTGTCAAACTAGGTCTTTGAGGGATATCCTTACTTCTGTGTGCTGTCCATATACTGAGACCCTTTGCTCTAATTAAAGGATCACTGGCTTTGTTTTCCATTATTTAAAAAGCACTTGCATGTGTGTATATGTGTTTACTCCTGAATTTTCCCCAAAATGTTTAATGGAGCTTCACAAAATACATTTAAGAAAAGAAAAAGAAAATAAAGGCTAATGGAAAAAAATTTTTTAATGTATGTAAAGGCCCAAAATGTACACAATGAGGTATAAACATTTATTAGACATGGGCTACGATTTGGTCAAGAGCTTTCCAGCATCTAACATAAAAACAGAAGCAGTTTATGAATGGTAAATATACAATGCAAAATATATATGACTTACAGTTGAATTGTACACTGGAATCTTACTGGATTTCGTTAATAATGTCACCATAATAAAAAATTAAAAAATTTAAAAATTTTAAAATAATAATAATATGGTGAGGTGCCTGCTCCACCTCACCATATTAAAAGATGTACAGTGGCCCCTACTGGCTTAAATTCTAATTAAAAACTGTGCAATAGGTAAAACAAACAAACAAACAAAAAAACGGAAGCAGTATCTTTTATATAAACCTATATCCATAGCTTTAAAAGAAACCACTTAGAAACTCTTCCTTTAAGAACGTTAGCTGTAAAAGGAAGGGGATAAAAAAATACAGAATTAAGAAAGGGTTTTTCAATTAATAGACTTGTACATGTTTTTAGATCAAAGTGAAAATGAGTGAGAAAAAAAGCTGAGAGTGAAATTCAGGTGTATTGTGCTATGTATAAAAAGGTAGTACTGAAAAGTTGAATGTATACCCTTTTTCCTTAATTATACCACTTTTAAAAGTATGTCATTTTAAAAAATCCAATATTGATTACTTTGTAAAGTAAAAGAACTTTTGACAATCTATCAGCTTTAATACAGCTGTTTTTTTTAAATTTTGATTTAAAATTTAAATCAAAATTTAAATTTTGACTTAAATGGAGTACAACAGGGTTAGTCATATTTATTTTTATATTTCTCTTTATATGTAACTTTTTCTCTCACACATATGTATACTTAGCTAATAGCAACAGGTATCCAGGTTCACAAATATAAGAAACATACATTAAAATAATTGGTGCATAAAAAATAAATATTGATTTATTTGGTCAATGGTTAAAGATTATGTACTCTGTACAATCTGACACTTGGTTAAGAAGTTAGAGAAAGGAAGTTCTATTCTATGGGGTTATTTATTTAAATTCAATAGCCTGTTTTGCTTCTCACCCACCTCCATTCTATAATGATTTTATTTTGCTCTTTTTTATATAACTTTTTGTTTAATTTTATTTTTTAAAATTACATATATTTAAGGTGTACAAAATGATGTTTTGATATACATAGTAAAATGATTACTAGTCCAGCTAATTAACGTATCCATCTCTTTATACATTTACCTTTTTGTGTGTATGTGGTGAGAACTCCTGAGATCCACTCTCTTAGCAAATTTTCAGTATACGATAAGTATTAAAATGATTCATATGTTGACATTAATTTGTCTACAGACTTAAGGCATGCCCCTCATTTTCCCTCCTAGTACAGCAATCAAGGATGACTTTAAATGTCATTGGATCTGCAAAGTATATGTCAGAATCACATAATATACATTACTTTCAGAAGATAAAAATGTACATCGACAAATAAAGACAGTGACTCACTGAAATAAACATGCCATTGAGTCACCACCAGTCCAAAGGAAGGCCACCATGGTAATAAAATAAGGGACAGGTTAAGTGGGATTAAAATTACAAATGCCCACTTACTGTTTTTTTCATCCTGGCTAATCCAGACCAGTTTGAAAATAGCCTATATCCAGAAGATTTGGTTCAGAGATTATGGACTGATGTGTCCAAGAGGCTGCTGTGAACTGTCTCAAGAAGTTGATTTTGGTCTAGACAAACTTTATTTCGATTTACTGTACTTTGGAGTGTTCAACAGCCATTTCTTTATTCTATCAATTTAAAAAGACTAACTATAGTTGCTATTATGAACTCATTATTTTAACAAAAAATATCACAGCTTCCTTTTCCATGACTTATGTCTGCTATGTAAAATACCCTTTTTCTTGTCCTGTAAGTTGTTATAAAAATATGACTTAAGTGAAGGTTTATATAATAAATAGTATAGTATGTACCTAAAACTTGAGTTCTTGTCTCTGTCTTGCTTTCTAATATTTTGATCTCCTGGAATGACAGAGAGCCATATTTGGTCCTGGGTTTGCAATTCTATTTTAACTTGGAGCTAGCCTCAAAACTTTATATAAAACAATGATACAGCCATTGTAGCAATTTATAGTTTTAAAATGCATTTGTTATCATCTCATATGAGTCAACATTCCACAAATATTTATTAACCATAGACTAAGTGCTAGACAGTTAGGCAGGGTAGCTGTTATTATCCCCATTCGTGAGAGCAAATACAGATGTTAAGTGACATGTCCAGGATTATACAACTACCAAGTGGTGAATCTGGGAACTGAACCTGGAGTCATTGTTGAAAGGCAGTGTAGTGCCATGCTGCATTGGTTTAGATACCAGTGCTGCCATGTACTCACTGTTTAACTTTGAGCAAGTAATTTAACTGTGTTGTGGTTTGTTGTGAGATTAAGAATATTTATAAAGCACTTAGAACAGTGCCTGGTAAGTCGTAAGTATCATGTGTTTGCTATTATTATTTGGTGCTTAGTTCAGTATTCTTTTCTACATTATGCTACCCCTAACTCTACATAAGTTAATAGCATATTTCTTCTTTTTTTCTAGTGGAATTTTTCTGTATTTCATAACTGTCAACTTCATTTGGCAAAACCACTATACATCCATCCTTTGGCCTCTATGCCTTAAATGGTTTATTTAGACCAACTTGTTTTATACTCTGGTTTTTTAGAACACTAAGTAATGAATAAGAGCCACATGTGAAGAGGTTATTAGTTAAGTCTTCTTCAAATATAACTGCAAAAAAAGATTTTAAGAACAACTTGGGAGGATTTCATTATTTTTCCTACATACACGACTACTAGTGTAATTTGCAGTTTTTAAATTTTCCAATAGTTTCTATGATCACTCTGAAATTACCTGGTAGATGATTCAACATGTCTAACAATTGGATATCTACCAGACCTTCTTTGTTAAAGCTCTTCAATTAATACAAACAATTCTTTAATATATTATCATTTTTAAATGGTCCCAGAAGAAAACACTTATTTATTCCCAAATCTCATACATTGATTACATAAACATTTGCTAATAATATCTATTCCTATAGCTTAAATTAAATTATTATTGAAAGTAGAGAGGTTTCTTAATTCAAGAGATAAAAATTGAAAGCAAAACAGCGAAAGAACTAGTATTTCTTCTTTCAATAAGAGAATAATCTTAATTTGTGTTAAGCATAGTTTGGTTTGTTTGTTGAATCAAAGGCAAATTAACGATTGCACTTTATTATGAATTTTCGTCTTACAGAGTTTAAACATCTTCCAGAACCTAAATAAACGCCAGTTTGAAACAGTTATTCATTTGTTTGAAGTTGCAATAATAGCAACTGACCTGGCTTTATATTTCAAGTAAGTACAGAACTTCCTTATACTGCCTTCCATAAATGATCCATTGCATTGAAGTTGAAAGGCAATTATTCACATACATATTTATTCATTTTCCTTTTGGATTATCAATAGAATACCTTCAAGATGACTGACCGTGAATACACTAGACATCTAGAAATATATTTTAAAAATGTAAGCCCCTAATACTAAGTAATTTGTTATCTGAAGAAGTTCGAATTGAAGAATATTCAGCAAAATTGATGCATTGTCGGAAGAGTGATCCCACAAAACTTTACAAGGTAGAGTTGTGTCCTGGTGGATTCACCATGGGCTGGAGTCCGACATTTGATCCTGTCAGAGGGAGACAAGGATCTTGATGATACTGATACATATTAATCAGACTCACAGAATTCTGAGCAGCGTGCCAGCCTATTTATAATAATAGTTACCAAGGAGACTAGACATGCCAAGCTTCTGTGTATTTTCTTATCAGGGAACCATAAAATTGCTTGGTGAAAATGAATTAGAACAAAGAGAACCAGTTATAAGATCAAAATATTTAATGACTTGGATGACTGATCCTTCTTAATTAAAAATTTAATTATTAAGTAGTTCAAACATGAGGCAGATACTTAGAATAATATAAATGATACCCACATATCCATAACCCAAATTCAACAAATGTTAAGATTTTGCCACAACTGTCTTAGGTCTCTCTTATTTTTTAAGGAGAAAAAAATGATGAAAGTGAGGCCTCCCACCCCGACTCCACCATAAAAACCCCTCCCCTCTTCCTCACAGATATCACCATCTTGATGTTGATGTGTATTTGTCCTTTCCATACATGTTTTAATATGGCATTTTGAAGTGTATCTTAAAATTTTCCATAAATGGTATCATACTTTACATGCCTCTCTGCAACTCACTTTTTTCACATTTTTTTTTAAAAGATTTACCTTGGTGGTAATTGGAGATCCAGTTCCTTCATTTTAAGTGTATATGCAACTACATGAATATACATAATTAATTTAGCTGTTCTTCTATTTATATTATTTCTAATTTTTCATCACTGCCTATATTAGATTATCCTTTTATATATATAAGAGTTTCTCTAAAGTACATATCTAGAAATGGGATTGCTGTAGGGTTTGCATATTTTCAATTTTACACCACATTGAAAACTACACCCCTGGGTCATTGTGGCAATTTAAACTCCCACCAGTGGTATACAAGAGCTCTTGTTATCCCCTATCTGGACTGCTCCTGATTTGGACACATTTAAATCTACTTATTTATTTTGTTAAGCTGAGTGTGAGATGTTATCTTATTGTTCAAATTTGTGTTTTCTTGTTTATCAGTGGGCTTGGAAATCTTTTCATGTATTTTGGGTCCCAATTTTTTTTATTGGTTTTATGCTTTATAATATCTCATCACAGCTTGTGGCCTTTATGTTATGATCTCTTCTTTCACATGTAACTTTTAGCTGTAATGTCTTCAAACATATCAGGTTTTTTCCCTTTATGTCTTATGCTTTTTCTGTCTGAAACTCTTGCTACGCTAAGATTACATGACCATTCCCTGTTCTCCTATCCCCTGGTCTCTTAAATACATTATGCAAACATATGATGCAAAGTGGGAACGTGAAATCGAAAACACATATTAAAGATACCTTTTTATTTCTGGTCTTATATGCTAAAACTATTGCATAGCTGTATCTTTTTTAGGAAGAGAACCATGTTTCAAAAAATTGTTGATGCCTGTGAAAAAATGGAAACTGAAGAAGAGGCCATCAAATATGTAACCATTGATCCGACCAAAAAAGAGATTATCATGTGAGTAGTTAGAATTTTATTCCTGTTTTGTAAAAAAAAATAACTTATTTTGTATTTCTTTCTATTTTAACAATTTTTATTTTCTTCCAAAGGGCAATGATGATGACTGCATGTGATCTGTCAGCTATAACCAAGCCTTGGGAGGTACAAAGTCAGGCAAGTACAGTTATATTTTCTATCACACTCACAGGCATTGTATAGGTCCCATGTAAAAGTGAGCATGAAGATATCTGGCAACCTCGGAATTTTATTATAGCTATCAATTATATGTCTATAATTTTATAAGCAATTATCTTTCATTATCCTAAACTTGTCCTCTCAAACAATTAGTTTATAATTTAAAAAGAAGAAAAGAAGAACTCGAGAAGTTAAGACAAAAGTAAAATGTTCCCTGGTGGGTTTCTGTTAATAAAGAATGGCAAATAGCTTTCAAGAGCTCACACATGTCAGTAAGACAATAGGTTTTTTTCATCAGGCCCAGAACAAGACAAATAGTGGAAATACTGGAAAGAAAATGCTTTCTTGAAAGAATTCCTTATTACTGAATAGGCTGTAAAGAGTTTATATACAATTATTCAAGGCTTGTCTGATTTTTTTTTTCAATGGAGGCACAAGAGACAAAGATGAATCATCAGTGCTTTCCTCTATCAAGAGTGGCTCCTATAATCTTTTCGTCGATGTGCTATCAATTATTAGAAGGCACTGTGAGTTCATGTTTATCAGTGCCTTCCACAGAAGTTCTCACCAACCTTGAGTAGTGAGAGTAGGGAGCCGCTAGTTTACCACTGGATTTCTTACTAGTTAATTGGATGAAAGAAGCTTCTTTTTCTCTCAGTAACTACTAGGAAAAACTCTAAGCAGAAGAGAGGCCACAATTCACTGGGTTCAATTATAACTGTGGATTGTGTTTGTAAAGATAGAATAATTAGAACCATCAAGTCCAAAACCAAATACTTGTGCTCCTTCCACCCTGACATGCCTGTGTTTCCTCCTCTATTCTTCATCCATACAATCACTCAAGCCAGAAACGTAGAGTCTTGCTTGAGTCCATCCTCCCTGTTTCAAAATCATTCCTGCCTATCAGCCTTGCTACAACCTCCATTCAACTCAGCCTCCCAAGTGATCCTTTCTCATCATCAACTCCCTAACCTTCTTCTGCGCTGCTGTTGGGACTGTTTATAAACAGAGCTCTGCTCAGCCATTCTACTGCTTAAACACCTTCTGAACTCACGGTTGCTGGAGGTTTTCAAGCTTTTTTAAAATAAGTCAAGTCCATTATCTCCCCACAAAAAGTTATACACAGATTGCTTTATAAAAGAAAAAAAGTAACATTACTTTAGCTTAAATCTCTCTTAGCCTCCACCTTCTCAGGCTGCTAGTGCAGGAATCCTAGGGCTCAAGGGGTAAGAACCAGTGGCCTAGAGAATCTAGTTCAACCTTCCCAGCAAAGCTTACATGGCCAGTCACTATCTGTCCTTAACTTATACTCCCCGGTTCATTTCTCATCACTCTCTCCCATGTCACTGCCTCACACTCTAAGCTCCTACTCACATGAGCTCTGGACATTCAATTTTATCTGCATACAGTCTTCCCCACTTTACCTGGCAAACTACTATTCATCCTCAATAACAACATAAAGGCAGCCTCCCTCTTCTATGAAACTTATCTTTACTCCCTTCTCCTTGATCCATAGCACTTCATACTATCACTGCTATAACGCTTACCACACTGCTGATATGACTGTCTTCACTAGACTAAGAGCATCTTAAAGAAAAGGGGCACATCTTTTTTTTTTGTAAGCAAGCTAGTTTTATTGAAAGCGAAAGTATATTCTTAAAAGGGAGGGCCGGCTGCAAAGAGAGGTCAGCCAAAAATATCATATCTTATTCTTCTTGGCAAGCCTGGCTCATGCCTATGTAAGTCAGCTAGTAGGTGTTCAATAAACTTGATATTGTGTTTTTTTAAAACTACATAAGTTCACCCTCAAATATCTGCACAGTGTAATCAAGTAAAGCCGTGTTCCAGTCTCTGTGTGCATATGTGTGAGTGTGTGTGAGTGTACATGCACATGTGCAGATTTATGTTAGATGCTAATAAATAAGCAGGACAAGAGGAGGACTTGGGAAGCTTTAGAGCTTGAAGCATAATGTAATAGAATTAAACATGTTCCCATCTCCCCTTTTTATTGTTGAGAGGTGGAGGCAATAGCAAATAGGAGGGAGGCACTCCCGGAATGAGTCTGGAACACTGAAGTAGGAAGAGAAATCTCCCTTTCCCATTTCAACAGAATCTGTAAATGACATCTTTTTAAAACCAAAGAGCATATGGTATGACAATACCACAAATGTTAACTATAAACCCTATTCTTAAATGTCACTCATATTAATAAAATGTGTATTCTCTATTAATAGGTTGCTTTCATGAACCAAGTCTTTCTTATTTGCAGGTAGCACTTCTGGTTGCAAGTGAATTTTGGGAACAAGGAGATTTGGAGAGAACAGTGTTGCAGCAACAACCTATTGTAAAGACCTTGACATAAAAATGCACTAGTTATTAAAAATTATCGATACGAATCAGTCTATTTTGTTCACTGAGCCTTAGAAAAATATCTTTAAAGGATTTATTTCTCTTTCCAGCCTATGATGGACAGAAACAAAAAAGATGAACTACCTAAACTTCAAGTTGGATTTATTGATTTTGTTTGTACTTTTGTATATAAGGTAAGTAAACAAATTATTTGAGAAAAATATATAATCATCTAGATGAGAATTTTTCTTTCAAACTGTAACCAAAATAAAAAAGGCACTTACATGGAAAGCCATGAGGGGTGTCCCTATTTCTCCAAAGTATTATCTTAATCTCTCATTCAGGGCTGGAATAAAAGGAGAGACAACTCGGACATGAGCAAATTGAACAGACTGATTTAAGCAGGCAAGGAAGACAGCACTTGTCTTTCCTCATTTCCAAGGCACTGAATTAGCTCATTCTTGCAGCTGTGAGTGCTGCAACAATTCCTTACAGCTTCCTGCATATAAAAGTACTGAATATCAACCATTTAAGTAGTTTTTGACCTAAAATTCTCTGTAGGAGTTCTCACGATTTCACAAAGAAGTCACACCAATGCTGAATGGTCTTCAGAATAACAGAATCGAATGGAAATCCCTAGCTGATGAATATGATGCAAAGATGAAGGTAATCGAAGAGGAGGTGAAAAAGCAGGAAGAAGGAAACACAATTGAAAAAGGTTAGATGGAATTTGTTTTGCTTCTTGTAAGTAGCCAGAAGTCAGGCAGAGCTTAACCTCACACAACAAAAGCACAAAAAGTAAATGCTAACAGGGGACTTGCTATACACACTGGGTTATTTTAAGAAGCTTCTTAGTGGTTTTCAGGTATTTTCCCCCCAAAACAAGATCTTATGTATAATTCCAGATGGAATTGACTGGTCCGGCTAAAGCAGGGGTTGGGGCTTGGCTTCTTCATTCACTCCAGAAGGTAGCTCCTGAGGTATCTCTGCAGAGTAGTGAAGTTTTAGAAATATGAAAGCCATAGAATTGGTGAGATCTAGGTTAGGTGAGAAAGCGATTTTAGTTCCAACACATGCATTAACTGTGAGACTTTGAGCGACTTGCTTAACCTGAGCTTAATACTCCTTTCTATATAATGACAAAATTTTATACATCTCCTAGAAAATTTAAGGAAGCCCTACATGTAAAATAAGGAATGAGGTGACTTGATGGGTACACTAATGCTGCCTGTGCCTCAAATATCTCCATACAATCGTTTTTCCTGATGAAATTTTTACTCCTAAAGTCACTATTAGGTTTAACCCATTTGCCGTTTAGAAAAAAAAAATGCAGCTCGCTGCCAGCATTAATTTCATATAAACACGCTCTTTGAGGCTGAAGCAAATCTGACTGGTTCTCAGTGTGAAAATAAAATATAAAAACTGTTCTTGGAGTTATTTCTAAATGGAACTTGTCTCTCAGCCTAATGTAACAGAAATGTGTACATAAATTGGATTCACCAAACAAATCTTTGGCTAACTGTTTGAGAACGATGTTAACATCGCAAGTAGGAATGCTACGTTTTCTAGGATTTGACATTTTCAGCGACCAAGAATTACTGTATTTTGTAAATAGAAATACCACTACTAAAACCAGAATGCTATAAATAGAATGATGTTATTTGTTTCCAAAGACTATCAATATACTAGAGACAAACGAAATAACAAACGCGAAATATTTTGTGGCAAACTTTGGGGGTACGGTTAGGACTATAATCCGTGAGTTATCTGGGGGTAAACACTGCAGTTGCAAGCACGCTGCTGGCAAGTATTCTTGGGGCAAATGGGAAATGGATTAACATCTTCGGAAAGCCTCTGTTAAGATGCTCAGATCAACCACTAGTTCAACAGATGTCTCAAAATGTCATCTTTAAAGTGGAATGCTAATGTGATAGCTTCATATTTTGTCTTGAGAGTTCAGCACTCAAAAAAAAGGTTTTGTAGGAAATTCTTATAGTTTGACAAAGAAATCATCTCTATCTGGAAAGGCCTTATAAAATGGAAGATACATTTCTTTTAGAAGGTTCTATTATGTTCATACAGACTTCATAGAGGAAGAAAGTATTTTACTTAAAAGGTTAAGGTTGTCTTTTAACAGAATAAAAATAGAAGTTTCTGACTCCTTGAAATCCATTCACTTACATACTTATCAGGTGTCTATTTGGTACAAGGCCTTCTGTGTTAGGTCCTAGGGATCATGGGGTTCTTACTTCACAGATCTTACCATCTGGGAGGGAGCTGTATATTAAACCATAAATGAATAATTGGTTATCTAACTATATAATAGAGAGGTGACATGAGGTGTACACGTGGGGCAGAGGGGAAGGCTTTCCTGAAGAAGGATGATTATTCTAAACACTACACACAGTAGTCTTTGGCTAAGCAAAGAGTAGGGGTTGGGAAGGAACAGAATATGTACAAAGGACTTGAAGAGGTAATAAGCTTGGTGCAACTGAAGAACTTAGAGTGGTGTAGCTGAAGTCTAGAGAGAGAGAAGGCAAAGTACCAGATGAAGCTGGTAATGTAGGCAGCTCTGCCAGATAGTGTGTTGCCTTGAATGCCTTGCTAAGGATTTGTCCTCCAGAAGAGTAATGGAAAGTCATTAAAGGGATTTAAATAGGAGAGAGATAAAATCTAATTTGCACTTCAAAAAGATGACAAAAGTGGAATTTTACTGAGCAAGTGAAAGCAGGTTATTTCTTAACACAATTAAATTTTATCTTTATCTCAATTTTATAAACAGAATATCAGGTCCTTTAAGTGGCTCCTGACATTTTTTTAGTATCCACTGTATTGGACATGGATCTTCTATATGTGCATAAAAAATTACTACTGAAATTTTTTCCTACTACACTGAGAAGTCTCTGTGAACTAGGAACATCACATCTCCAGGCAACAAGCTTTGTGCCTGGCACAAAGCAACAACTCAGATTCCCAGATTGTGTAGTACACTGGTTCTCTTTGAGAAACAGATGCTGTAACTGGCTAATCATTTATTAGATTCTATTTTTTAGATGGAATGGTTCTGAGCATGAATTCAAGTTTTTAAATGGTCAAATCTTTAATATCTGCTGTAAGTTAAAACTATTAGGCTATAAAGTTGATGCTAATATGTTTGAATAAAAATACTATATATCCACTGATATCCAATACCATGTTTTTCCTTTTTACTAGCTACAGAAGATTCAGGAGATGGTGATGACAAAAAGTCCAAAACATGTCTAATGTTGTAATGTAATCCAGTTGGCATAAATGTCAAATATTGTTTGCACTTTTGAAGAAAAACAGAAAATATTTTTTAAAACTGCAGCAAATTTTATTCAGCAAACCATCAACCAGCAGAGTAAAAGGAGCTTCAGTTGTGGCACATCTCTCTTGTGACTATCAAGAAAAAATATATTTCTAACCTGAAAACCCCAAGGGTAAAATAAAGTTCAACGAAAGTGCAAACTAAGGTGAAAATGGGTAATTTTTTTTTTTTTTTTGGTGCCAATTCGTTTTAAATTAAAAATATATAATCCTGAAACTGATCACCAATTCTTTTTTTTAAAGTTCTTATTGTGCTTACTTTGGCAGCACATATACTCAAGTTCTTATTAATTAGATTCATTTGCTAGGGCTACCATAACAAAATACCACAGATCGGGTGGCTTAAACAACAGAAATTTATTTTCTTACTTTCTGGAGGCTGGAAGTCCAAGATCAAGATTTTGGCAGGGCTGGTTTCTTGTGAGGCCTCTCTCCTTGGTTTGTAGATGACAGTCTTCTCCCTGTGTCTTTACATGGTCTTCCCTCTGTGTGTCTGTGTCCTAATCTCTTCTCATAAGGACATATATTGAATTAGGGCCCACTCAAATGACCTTATTTTACCTAACTTACCTCCTTCCATGCCCTATCTCTAAATACAGTCACATTCGGAGGTACTGGGGATTTGAATTTCAACATATGTCTACTGAACTTCAACGTGTGACACAATTCAGTTCATTAACATTAATTGTGATTTATACTTCAAGTCCCTTCCTGAACTAAAAATCAACATGTCTTAAGAGTAAATACAGTATAGAATGTATAATATGTAAATGCTATATAGAAAACAAAGAAAAAGGATGTCAAATGTTATTCCATCTGAAATGCGTATCATCCCTTTCCTTTACTTTTTATCCTTGATAATGGAATGGTAAAGACCACACCGCTTTTAGCTTATAAAGCATGTCTTTATCCTATGCCCACCCCTCTCCATAAGTCTGAAATCAATTATTTGATGTGTAACTAAGAAATTTTTAATATTCAGAACTATTCTTCTTAGTGAAAGAATTATCACTTTATAAGACATTATCTGGATAATCCCAATGCAAGTTAAATCAGCTAACATCATACATTGTTAAGCAGCGTGTGACTTGAGTATGTAAGAACTTCACTATCAAAAACCATTTCAAAGGACTTCGACAGAAGTTACTTTAAAAAAAAATAGTTACTAGAATGCTCTACTAGGCATTCTATATGTTGACTTGTCAAGAAAAAATAAAGACAACAGAATACTTCTACTACATGGTGTGTGTCTGGACATCAGAAAAATTTAAGATTTCGTCATTTACTTATCTATAAACACAGACCAAATTAGGAAACAGACCAAGTAACAAAAATTACACCATGGTTTTTTTTTGTCAAAAGATATCTAAATTACAATGAATTGAATGATGACCTATGAACCTCAAATGTTTTGTTATACAGGAGGTATTAATTTTAAGCAGCAAAGAAATGTCACCATTTGTTATATTTCTACAAGTTAAGTACTTAGAATCCTGATTGCTGCTCTCACTTTAGAATATAAGGTCCATAACATGAAAGATTTTGTCTGTTTTGTCTGTTTTGTTCATAGCTCTCTCTTGGCACCTAGAGAATGCCTGATATAGGTAGGTCCTTGGTAAACGAGAAAAGTATTTTGAATAGATTGCACATATCAAACAGGTATGAATGAAGAATGTCTATAATAAAATATTTTTAGGGAGAAAAAAACTCACTCAATATATACACCCAATGAGTGTTGCCTATTTAAGTCATCATCTTGGGTAAGAAGTATTTGTATACCTTATTTCTATTATTTAAAATAATTCCGAAACTCTACTTCTAGGATTATTTTAGAAACTGCATAAAAAAATCTGTTCCTTTACCTTTATGTAATTTTTGACCCCAAAATATCAGTCAGCTCAAACAACTTCCCCTCCACATTTACTAGAAAGCAAATTGTGGGGCATTTCCAAAAATAAGGACTTTAGTTAAGAACAAATACTTCATATCCCAAACCAGTGGTCCACTGAACAACACTGCCTGCACTATAGCCAGGTTTGAAATAGGTCTGTTGGAGATTTAATCTTTCAACTCAACATACTGAGGCCTTTTCAAATACTCCTTAAAAATTATGACTCCCATGATCTGTCGCTGTGTATGAATGAAGTGTGATTATATGTAATGATCTAAATTTATAAATGAACTTGATGTCCATAAAGCATATGAATTTGATGTCCATAAATACCTGCAATTCCAAATATATGAATCTATTTTAAAAAGAATATCTGTAGTCTTCCTAGTCAACATTTAATTTTGCATTTATTTTCTGATGACTACTAAACTATATTTTATCATAAAAATTTAGCTACATATATTCCATTGTTAATTATCAGTTTTGCTGCTGAACATTCAAACATTTTTTCCTCAGATATCAAGAGTCTTTTTTATTCACTGTAAGTAATTAGGTAAAAAAAACAATTTATTTAAGAAATGATGAGGCTTTCAAACAATGTTTAACATTAATAAACCAACACTGATTTATTGTTTTCTGATAGTTTAGAAAGATTGTATAATTACTTCCTCGACAGTTCCTTTGTAGCAATGTCCAGCACAATGACTTACACATAACAGAAGCCTGAAAAATAGTTACGGAATTAATAATAACAATTTAATAAAAAGAAAATCTCTGATACTAACCATTTAAAAATCATGCATCTTCTCCTCTATCCACCTCTTTGCTCTTTATAAAAGTGGGTTTTTACTCTTCAAAATGAAATCAATAAATCTTTTAGAAAATTAAATGAAAACTATGAACCCTTTCCCAAAAAAAACCAAATATAGCCACAGACATGTACACATATTCTAGGAGTGCTTAGACCTCTTGGGGGTATGGACCCTGAGTTAAGAAGTAACATTTTATAATATATCCCTGCATGTAAGTATATCCATATTTGCATAACTATATTTGAGATAAGCTCTATGCAAATGATATTATGCCTTTAAATTATCTTACTGCATAAGCTCTGTTGGAGAGTCAACTTTTGTGAACACATCCTGTTTTAGAGCTCATTTGGCTCCCTGTGGTATTAATTTACTCTATAATAAATGACCCACATACTGGAAAGTCAAATTTGAGTCTAACAAACTCCTTTAAGTGGTAGGGGTAAGAAGTAAGAGAAAGGTAAAAAAAAAAAAAAAAAAGAAGCTAGAAATAGGTAGTAATGGGAAAATAGGTGCTCACAAGAAGATGTCAGTATATCAAAGGAAAAAAATTGATGATATACTTAATCTACTTTATAATTTTAACTAATTGAGACAAGGGAAGAGAAATGTGAATCAGTGAAAAAAAAATGCTACGAAATAAAGGAACAATGGAATCTCTGTACACTGTACTAGCTCCCTCCATCATCTAGGAACTGCAGGAACACAGTTGTAGGTAAGTAACTGAAAGATGGGGAAAAGTAGCTCCAACACAACTAATGAACTTCCAAAGCATCTGACATCTTGAGAGTGGCCGAATTTTTATTTCCCAAGACAAACCACTCAAGCTGCAACTTGAAGATAAAACTTTTTAAAGAGTTTCAAAGTGTACTTTCACATTAAGGAATGTAGGCTTTTCTCTTCCAAGTCACAGAAATAAATCTTGAAAATACTCATCAAATTCTTCTTCCCTATTTAAAGAAAAAATACATATATTGATTAAAATCGACTATTAGAGAAAAAAATTACTAGGTGACGCATTATATGAGATTAAAAATATTTTAAATCAACATATTTGCTGCATATATCAACCTATTTCATAATTCAGCCATCAAGTAATTCTTAGCTTCTATAATAATCATAACTTTACCCACACTGATTAAAGTTAAAATGTTTTGTATGTTGGAATCTCTTCCTAAATGTATTTATGACCTAAGATTTTACTTTGATGTACTCTGTAAAATGTCATTGCTTTCCTTTACTTTTCCAGTTATCTTTATAATTTCTCTGTTAATTCTCATATCAAATTATAGCCTGATCGAGAAATAAATAAAAAAGAAACTATTTTAAGGAAAAATATAAATCTTACTCCTAGAAGTGGGAAAAATATGCTTAGGCCGCAAGTTTTTATTACTAAGAGAATAGAAATTATGTAATTGTAGCAAGTAAAAATTATGTCTAAAACAAAGAACAGAACTCTGAAAGGAGATATTATATTATAATGTGTTAAAATACTATGAAAACTGCAAAGTAAGTATTAAATAAATATTAGTGCTAGGAGTCAGAGTGATACAGTGGAAATGGCACAGGTTTTCAAGTCAGACAAGTGTTTAAGTCCTAGCTCTGTCACTTATTAGCCGGATGAGCAAGTTACTTAACTTCTCTTGCCTCAGTTTCCTTTTCTGTAAAATGGAGAACATTACATATCCTCATAGAGTTGCTGTAAGGATTAAATATATGCAATGTTGCTTTTCTTCCTTCTGGGAACAGGGAATCAAGCTGAAAAAATTCAGTCTATCAGTCTCTTTAGACAACACTCTTTTAGATCAGAGATTCACAATGGAATTCCATCATTTGGTCTTAAATAATTGTGAATGCATAAAGCCATCACGACCACGTTTAAACTAAGAAACAATTTAATTACAGAATCAGATAAAGTTGATTTAAGAATTATCTGCATTTTGGCATTCCCCATGCTACAGTCCCTCTTCCCTAGCATGACAGCAAAATGTAGTAGAATTTTTAAAGTTGTTCTAAGAATATAAATATATAAAATTAGCTGAATCTCTGTGTGGACTCAGATGTTCAGTACTTGATCAACGTCAAGTTTTTATAAGGTCACAAAGAGTTTTGGATTATGAAAGCCTTCTTAGGATTTACTCATGTATCTTTATTGCCTAAAAAGATAAGATCTATTCTGCCATGTTCAGCTGTAAAGCTATCTAAGAGAAAGTTATATGGTTGAAAGTTTAGTCAATAATTTAAGATATAGCAATATTCTATTTACAGCAATAACTTTTTAATAATGTGATGTATAATGACCACATTTGGGAACTCTGTGGCTAAAATAAGTAAATAAAAAGGTTAAAGATCACAGAAAAAAAATAATTTTGTTTAAAAAGCCTCTTTCCAACATACTTGACTTCTGGTACACTGAGAACATATCATATAATTAGCAAGATGTTATATAATCAGCTTAAGTTAGTGAATTATGACTGATTTAATAGTCTCTTTCTATTATGAACCATTATGCCGAGGGACTAACAAAATGGGACTAAAATTTATTTGAACAATTATAGTTGTATTGTACCAAGGTACTTTACATTCTTTATTTCATTAAAACTTCAGAATAAACTCTATGCAGTAGGTATTATTTTATCTCTTCTAACAGATAAAAGTTCAAGTGGTGAACATCCCAATATATGACAAGAACTAATAACATTCCAGCCACATCCAGACAGTTCTTCCAAACCATAACACAGAACAATTCATGCACTGAGTTGTCTTTGGAGGCTAAGCTGGGTGTTGGCAAGTCAACTTTTACACCTGTATATGTCTTCAAGGAGCTCCCCTGTACAGGTTTATGATAAATAGAATATCATGGATAGACTGGTCTGGAAGCTAGTAAACAACCCTTCTTTGAAAGATTCTAAGCAAAAACCAGAAAGTCTTCTGTTAACGTGAGCTGAGGAAAGATTTATTCACCAAGAGGAAGCTAGACAAGTTGGCTGTTTATGGTGACAACGATTGCTGGGGATAAATTCTGATCTTACCAGGCTATGTAGTCCTTGGCATTAAACAGTCATTCATGATGATAAGTTTTTTCATTAACTGTTATCAAGAATGGCTGTAGTCATAGCTTCCTAAGGGCATGTATTATCTATTAATATAAGAACTTACCGTGATTTTTCATCAGTCTCTGGTAATGGGCCCTTCCAAAGTTCAGATTCTGAAGTACTTTCTTTCTCATCAGGGTTTCCTGTTCATTTAAAAGAGATTTTTTTTTTTAATGTATTATATTTAAAATACTTTTTGAACTACCAATGCAATTAAATTAACTTCAGATTTAACTGCAGGTTAGCTTCAACTTTTATGGAAATTCACTCTTACAGATCAATAATTTATTTTTAAAAGTAAATAAGTAAGCTGAGATATACCAATTTCAGCAAAAAGACCATGGATTTAAAGTCTTATGGAAAATCTCTCTAAGTCACACTGAGGTAAAGTAGCAATTCCACTATTAACTCTTATAAAGGAATGATCCCTTGCAATATATGTGGTAGTCTTTGATTTAGTTTCTTATTTTTATTGATCGAACAGAAGACATGCAGGTTAAGATTTTTGTAGAGAGTATATTTATATTAGGATCAAGACCTCAGGCACTGAAGTAGTATGTAGGGACAGCTATGAAAAAAAATTGTCAGCCATTTAAAAAAATTAATGTTGATTACATTAATGAGAAGAGGCCTTTTCCAGTGAAGAAAGAGGCATGTCATACATTGTTAGGAGTAAAAATTCTGTAAACTTTTTATTGAGAAAATTCTGGCAATATAGATTAGCTTAGAATGTATATACCTTTTGACCAGTCATGCTGTTTTTAGGAATTTAATTATTTACTTGAAATAAATAAGTACCTCAGATATATGTACTTATATGTCCGTTGTATAATAACAAAAAAAAAAACAACCAACATCTCTACCAATTAGGGATTAAGATTAGTTAAATAAAAACTATATAGCTGTTAAAAAAAAAAAAAAACACCTTAGCATAATCTGTATGTATTACCATGGGAAAATATCCATGCTATATCAAATTTTTAAAAAGTTACAGAAAGCATACATAGTATAATCCAATTTATGGTTACATTACATATACCTATATATAGGTATACAATATAGTATTATATATGTATGTATATGTATGTACGCATATGTATTATAAGTTTGCAAATCAACCAAATTTAATGATTATATTACTTGTGGGCCTAGGATATTTTTACTTTCTATTTTAAGAATTTCCAATTTTTTTTTGTATTTTAAACAATGATCATGTTTTATCTTTAAGAATCAGTAAAAACATAAAGATACTTCTATTTTTAAAATATAACAAAATATAGACATGTTTCCAATGAATCACCCTGCAGTAGTCAAATAAAAATTATCAAATACTGAAAAATGTATTAGGAGGCAATAAAATTATGCCACAAAGTAATTACATTAGCAAATAAGTCCTTTCCAATAATGACCATTATTTAGTCTAAAAATGAACTGATACAAATTTGTCTTGTCAATATAGAATATCAATACGGAATGTCCCTTAGTTAAACACAACACAAAAATAAAACAACCCTGATATGCCACAGTGGTTCTAGTCTTTTACCTGTTGGACTTTGATCCTTGAATCAACATGCACGTCTGAACTTTGGTCCTAACTGATTCCATTCTGGCACAAATGCTAACAAAAAAAAATGGCAAAAAAAGGCGGGGAAGGAGGGTATTTCTAACAATCTACATACAAAGATGATAAAATTATAAAGCCTTGGGAACAAGATTCCCACTCAATGACAGCCAGTGTCCCAAACTGAATATGAGAGAAGAAAGACTTAAAAGTCTTATTTTTATGAAAAAGAAAACACAGAAAATGAGGTATGCCCCTCCCTACTACCAGAAGTTTGACCTGGCTGAGGAGTGGTAAGGAGACTTAGGGTTATTTCTGGAAGATGGAGGAAGATCAAGAGGACTGGGAGGAGGACAGTGGAAAGGAGAAGGAAGAGTAAATGAAAGAATGAATATAAATAAATCAAGGCTTTTACTCAAAAAGCTTTTGAATAATGAAAAATTGGAATTGGAAAAGAACGATTTTTTTTCTACATTGTATAGGACTTTACATCTCTCATTGGCTATGTATTGTTAGAAATGGATAAACTAAAATAATATTTCTTGTATTACCCTGTGTATGCTGTGTGTATGTGTGTGTGTGTGTGTGTGTGTGTGCGCGCGCGCGCACGCGTGTGTGTATACACTATTTCATCCTCTGAGAGCATAAGTGTACCAGTCTCATGCCTGTTCTAGAAACTGTCACTATATTTCATCTAATTTAGGAGAAGGACTTGCTGATAAATTAGGATTCACATAGTGAGAAAGGAAGTGTCAGTGCTTTAAGACACTTCAAATATGCTGAAAACAAAATTGGTATAAACTAAGTAATTTATAAGGAGTATGTTGTACTCCTAAATTAGAGGGCTGCCTCCATTCCTTCTTCATTAAATTTGTAAACAATAAATATCTTTAATTTTCCATTTGACTATTTTCTCAGTACAAAAGTTCTGATTATTGAACACTTAAAAATCTTCCTTAAGAATTATACTAAAATGTTAATGTTTACATTTGAACGGTGGGATTTGGAGTAATTACTAAAATTTTTCTTGACTTTGCCATAGCAAATATATATTACTTTAAAATTAGAAAAAAAAATAATTCTTTAATTTCTTTTTTAAAAAGATTTTTATTAAAATATAGCAAATGTATAATATTGTATTAGTTTCAGGTGTAAAAAAAAAAATTCTTAAGTTTATAAATTTCCAAATAAGCCTAGAAATCTTAAATTTCTGAATTTCTATCAAATTACTCCAGAAATTATAAAATGAATTAGATATGCTGTTGAAGTACACTTTATTCTTAGGCCCTAAGCCTATGCAAAGTATTTAAGAAATTCAACACTGTATTACTGTTGAGATGCGAGGGTACTGTTTGTTACATCACAAATGGATGGCCCCTCATGGACCCACAGGAGATTCTGTTCACAAAACTCTGCCTGAAAAAAAGCTAAACACCTGCGAGCTCTCTTTATCAGATGGGTACAATTAATCATTCCACTGGGAGTTTCCTTCTTTGGTTTGTTAGGAAGAACAGTGATAAATTTGTGATCTACTTTCACAATTATGCAGGATTTTTTGGTAAACATTTTTCTATATTACTTTTAGCTTTACTTTTCTATTCTCTTATTTTTCCATTATTCTGATTTCACCTTTAAAAAAAATCTTATTTTATTATATATAGTTTTGTAAGTCATTATGAATACTTTATGGAATGTTGCAAGGAAAAATATTAAAATCTGTAGCAAATATTCAATAAAATCCAGTCTGGTTTGATCCAATCTTTTCAAATCCATAGGACTTATTCCAACTTCATTCCTGTTTCTCTTCCTTCATATTGTATAATGTAAAACTAAAATATGTACCTATTGCATTCACTGAAAAAAATTTTTTTGCTCTTAAGAAACTTTTAAATGTTCTAAATTGGGGGAGAAATCATATACATTTGGTCTTCTTTCTATGCTTTTTCTCATGAAATACAAAAACAAAAAATAATTTATATCAGAGCAAGTCACAATTCATGGAAAATCCAAACTACAAATAACTTGAATCTATTTTTATTAAAGAAAGAAATACTTGATACTTACTATTTACAGAATTTTCTGATTTCTTTGACGATGAATGTCCTGAAAAGAAAACAGCACTGTTTTGTTAAGAATCATCTCGCAGTGGTGCAACACGAGAATTCTCCCCCATACTCTAGTTCCCTTTGTAATCTTACAGTAAAGCACTTCACTGTTCTAATCATTTGTGTTTCTTAGACCTCTCTGCCTAATTAAAATGTTAGGTTCTTTTAGACAGGGATATTTTATGCTCTCATATGGCTTGGAATACCTACCTAACACAAAGCTTAAAAAATAACATCTGTAAAAAAAATCTGTTACTAAAACAACAACAAAAACCCAACCCATAGATTAGCTATAATATAACCAATATTTTACCTATAGAGAAGTTCAACATCTGAAAGCAGTTTACAAATAAACACTCATTTTTCATAATACTTTTCCAAAGATCATTACAAGTGATAATTAGTAATCAGTAACTGAAAATCACACATAAAATTGTTATAAAACAAAAAATTTCAGTTCTACAGGGGTTATCCAATGAAGGAAATGAAAAAGTACTGAAGATCTATTTTTTAAAATTTATTTTATTAGTTTCAAGTATACAGTACATTGGTTAGACATTTATATAGTTTATAAAACAATCCCCTCTAATTGCTCTTTCTTTTTTCCGGCTTTCCACCTAGCCATTACATTATGAATATCTATTAATGTAATTTTAAAAAATCATCACTATATACAATCTCCTGCAATAAGACCCTAAGGGGAAATATTTATGAAGGCTGATAAATCAAAAAAGGGCAAATAATAATAGATGGAGAGTAACGATTCCTCCAACCTCCCTGGACAGGCAGTCTCATAAACCAAAGCTGTCCACATGAATGGCCCTTTTAAGGCCAAAGAGGGTGTGAGAACTACAAGGTAAAAAAAAAGAAAGCCAAGGCCTGGACTGCAGTGATTACTTTGTTATTGTTTCTTCACTCTTCCTTATTTCCTACTCATCAGACAGCAAATAAAACAAAGCTAAGCTTCTGGTGGCAAAAGAAACGCATTTCTGCTCTGTCATGTGAGGAACATGATACCTGCTTCCAAATATCTATATGTGAAAAAGAGGTTAGGCTTACTGTGGAGGCCTAAGGACATAATTGGAACTACAGGGAAGAAGCTGTAGGTTTGGGCTAAATGTTAAGTGAAACCTGCTAGCAATTACGACTACTGAAACATAAAGGAGTATTTTGGAGAGTATTGGGTTCCTTTTCCCTGGAGGTGTTGAAGCAAAAGCAGAACAAGTATAGAGCTTCTCAAACTTTATTGTCCATATGAATCATCCAGTAATTATAATACAGGAGATCTGAGAGAGTCTGAGATTGCACATTTCTAACAAGATCCCAAGAATAATGTCAGAGGACCATATTTTGAAAGGCAAAACCACAGAATATCTTTTCAATCAAGATTCCATGGCTGATCACTGATGTTCCTTTCAACACTGAGAAACTGGCTGAATTCACTGATTCACTTATTCCCCTAACATTTATTGAATGCCTACTATGTTGAGTAAGCACTGTTCTTAAGAATTAGAGATAAATTAAACAAGTCACAAAGGCCTTTCCCTAACAGAAAACAAATTATTCCAAGGGTGAAACGTATTTTCAAAGGAGAAGTGCAGGGTATGAAATGTATCACACATTACTACTCAAGTTTGGGCCAAATTAAGATGGGGTACAACCCCATCCATGATCCCCGGTACTCAGCGACCTAATTATCTGTTCTAAAGGTACTGAATAAACTTTTACAAGGTAGGGATTAGTTTTTTAATCTGAAATATGCAGATTAATACAGTATCATACTATGATATGAATGCAATGATATTACATAATACAATAATGAATACAACAAAATTTTCAAACATAAAAATTATAAAAACAGTAAAATACATGAAGTATTTTACTAGCACATGAGGATAAATATTTTTAAAAATTCATGAGATTTGTTAATTAAAATGTATTTTGGAGTTAGGAAATGATTAAGACAAAAAGGTATTCTACTTTAAATACTATTTCTCAATAAATAATAGAATAACAGTATTTTCTACTCACTATCTATCAATTTTACCAAGTGATACTAAATGCTTAAATATATTATGATATACAAGAAGAAATAAAAATGCACACAAGAATGTAACATATCCAATGATCTTCATCGCTGGAGAAAGGGAGCCCTCTCTTGTCCAAGTATTATGTTAACAGTGGCCTGAATCTAATTCAGTCTGCCATTATCTACCTAATTTAAGTCTGATTCACTCTAAATTATAGCCAATCTGACTCTATTATGGACTGAAAAAGCAACTAGCAGTAACCTTCATAAAAGCTAACTATGTGGCAAGCATTATGCAAACTTCTTATATGCATTACCTCATTTCAACTTCTGAACAATCTTATGAGCTAGGTACTATTCTCATGACCATTCTATGCGTAAAGAAATGAAGGCTTAGAAAGCTTAAGGACTAATGAAGAACTAAGTAGCTGACTAATGGATTTGAATTTAATAATTGTTTACTAAGTACATGTACATGGCACCATGCTAAGTTTTGAGGACACATTATATCAATCTCTATGATTTTAAGAAGCTCATAAACTAGTGAGAAAATCACAGATCATGATATTTGAAATTGTAGTGTTATAATTTTATACTGATTTATAGATTATGTACTGTTTTACAGTATTCAAAGTACTTTTCACATTCTTATTTGATTCTCCACAATAAGCTGAAGCAATACAGAGGCCAGGTATTCACATCACCCTTACTTACATGAGGAAAGTAAAACTCACAGTAACAAGTCTTTAAGTGACAAGCCAGGAATTAGAAGGCTGGTAACAATATTATACCATCTGCCAAAAATGAATTAATACCAACCTTTTTCTTGAAACTCTTGTAGTTAGTACTATAAGTTTATGTCTAAATTCTCCAACCAGATTTCTTTCAACTACTATAAAACAGAATTCTAAATGCATTCACCAGTGAAATTCTGCATTTTAAACATATGGCTGATTACATTTCATATTCAGTAATGTGAGTAGATATTATATTTTAATTCTCTTTTACCTTTATCCTTTTTCTTAGAGGTTTCGTCTGCAGAAGACAATCTGGATTTCTTATGTGATGGCTCTTCACAATCTTTTTTGATTTTATCTTTTCTTTTTTTTGACTTGACTTCTTTTCGCCTTTTTGTTGAACAATAAAATTAAAGTTAACTTTTTCAACTGACTTTTACAAGAAATAAAAACCGAGTAAAAAAAAATCAAATCAGTTAAAGCACTTATTTTTAAAAAATGATTAATTTATTATAACAAAAAGCCATTCATGTTAGCTTTTATAGTAACAGGGAACCCTTAAATGAGTCTGTAAATATTTTAGATTAGTATACTATTTATGACTATTCTGTAAGATAAGGAAGCCTTAACACTGACAAATTATTATTTTTTTAAGCTCTGTATACAAACCTTAGTAAATATAAATCATAGTTTTACTCACTTCCTCCTTTTTATATTCTATCACTTAGCCAATTACAATCAACAAATGAACAAACAAAAAAACAAACTCACAGACAACAGAATGGTGGTTACCAGAGGGAACAGGAGTTAAGAGGAAGAGGAAGATAGTGAAGGGAAGACTAGACTCAGGGTGGCAAGCACACAATAAAGCATACAGATGTTACAATATAAAGTTGTACAACTAAACTTTATACAATGTTATTAACCAATGTTGCTCTAATAAATTTAAAAACAAAAGTTAAAATATAAAAATTTACGAAAACAAATTTCATTTCCCTCCACATAATTCACATCTATCTACACTTTAAAAAAAACACATACGATAAGAAGAAACCACTGTAACAGTTCTAAAACACCAATAAATAGAAAATTCTTCCTTTAAGAATAAAGTAATATAGTAAAGGTATGATGGGATGAAGATGGAAGAGCTTATTGTTAACTCATACGTCTACTTTAGACCATATATCCGTTCATTGCTGTAGCTTTATCTCTTCTAGGCCAGGCTTACAAGGTTGTCAGTACCATGAGTGGCAAGCAATTGATTTTAATTGGTTAAAAAAAGAAACACTAAGTAGGAAAAGGTAATAATGCTTAAAGTGGGACAGGGAAGGAAGGAAGATGGAGAGATAACAGAGAGGATTACTTTCAAGAAACCTTTAAATTAAGGTACTTGTGCCACATAATACTATATAAGAATCACTTTTTCTCATAAGAATCATTTCAATTTTGAAAGGAAACTCAGTCAAGGTTAAATAAACGCGTCTGGTATTGTTCGGTATCACTGATGGAGAAGGGAAACAAAAGTTTAAGCTATTCAAGTAATCGAAAAAATTCTGCTAATTTTAAAAATTAAAAAATCATCAATTATATGCAGACACATTCTAACTTATTCACTCGATATGTAGACACATTCTCACTTATTCACTTAGAGCCTGATTTTAACATTTGAAATGAGTATAAAGGGGTATAATCTTTGTAAAAACAGCAAACCTCAATTAAAACACTGTTTAAATGAGACAGAAGAATCACTTTATGAAGACCTGCTTTATAACAGTTTCTAAGAATATTATGATATCTGAATATTTACCTCAAACTAGAAATTCTAGCATCTATCCACCACCTTGCACAGGGTTTCACATTTAAAATTGCTTGGCTGGAGTAAGGCATGGTGAACTTCCAGTTCCCTCATTTATACAGGCATATAGTAATGCTGGATATTCTATATAGTCAACTAATTAAAACTATCAACCACTCAAGTCTATGTTTAGACATCTAGTGCAGGTAAATGACTATATCTAAGACTACTAAATACTAAACATTAACAATAGCATTTTAAAAGATATTACCTGTGATGAAAATTTAATTTAAAGGAACATTCTTGGCATAACCCTAAAGAGAAAAAGTGACATTGCTGAATTTTAATAACTGCATTACTGCATTGCTACTCTACTTAGCTACTCTAATATCATAAGTTCCCATTTTTCCTTACATTCTTTTACTATGAAGAGAAACAAATAATCTGAAGAAAGCAATCTAATTCTCACCACCTCAAAAAACGCATACATATAATAAAAATGATGTCAGAATGCTTGAGGAATTGAAATTCTAACATTACCTTAGAAATATGTGCTGTCAATTTATTCTAAAAGCAAACTGTTTCACGGACAGCATTAATGCATATCTCACACCAAAGATATTTAATAACAGTAGTGTAGGTAGTCATTTCCCCCAGAAGTACTCTAAGAGTTTTCAAATGGAAAAGAGCTTTTCAAAAAGATCCACGACTGTGGCCTCTCTCCTTTTGCCTTAATTTTGGTTCACACTAGTTGACTTTTCCTCATGAGCACTTCCAGGAGGAACTGACACCAGTCTGTATTGGCGTGTGTTAAACAGCATATAGGGGAATTCATGACATCTTTCTATAGTGGAGGGCACATTTATTTAGGACTCTGAGAAGGTTGTTAACATGATGGAGAGAAGAAGCTGACACATAATATTGGCTTAGGAAAAAAAATAAAGAATGACTGACAGATTCTAAAACATAAAGAGAAATTACTATATTCTGGGGTATAATCCTAAGATTTTAAGACTGATATGAAGAATAGTTATGCCATCTAAATTTTTCTCTATTGACACAAAGAGAGTGTACATATTTAGTACCCCCATCACAACAATACGGCCAGCAGCTAATGTGAGATTTTACATGGCCTTTTCTGATGCTGTGCATCTCACTCTGCACTGGTGACATTCTCGAGTTAATGGGGAGAGGTCTTCTCTTTACAAACTGCCAGTTTACATTTGGCATTGGAACTATTTCACCTAAATGTCACATAATGCTAGTAATATAACTTTTAGGCTCAAAAGTTCTCTGCTACTTTGGGAAGCTCTGAGAAAAAGAGCACTTATTGGAAGATAACATTAAAATTTTTGAATTGAATCTTGAATTAGTCTATATATTTAAAATCTAAATTATGAGTTAAACTTTGAAGAAATCAATCATATTCCCACCTGAAGTCAACTTACTTAATTTAACAAGTGCATTTCTCTTTTCACCATGCTCAATATAACCAAAATTAACTTCCCAACTCTTTAAGCCCTCTTTTTTATCACAATATTTATTTCCACAGAAAAACTGGCCTGCAAAAAAGAAAAGAATATTAGCTATGATAGTTGGTGACAATTTTTATCTATACAATCTGGTATTATCTCTGAAATTTACTCTTAACATACATAAATTCTTAGTTCTGCAAAGTCAGCATTAAAAAACAACTAACCACAGTAATTATAATATACTCAACAAATGTGTATACAAGTATCAAATTAAAGAACTGAATGAATGAACTGTTTAAAAAAAATTAGTCACAGAATTCTTGCTCAATAGATAGATCAACTAATTACAGAGTTTTAGTGACTTCCTGTTAGAGAATCGTACACTTTGAAAAATGGGAATACTAAGAATGTACTCACTAATATCCTAAAAGAGTAAATATATTTTCCAGATTCAATGCACTTACATCTGGGTGAATCCTTTTCAATATTTAAAATATAAAATTGATCAAAGTTAATATTGTTAAGTATTAACATAATGGCATTTATTTTAAGTAGCAGCATAAAATGGCATTTAAAGCACATTTTAAAATGCTAACATTTGGAGATGAAGTAGAATAATCAAACCCCATGCTCTAAATTTTTAGATTCTAAAACCAATACCACATTACCATGTCCATTGTATATTAAAACCTTCCACAAATAAGGACTAATACCGATACTGAAAGGGGGAAGGGGGGGACTATTCAACAATTATTAACTTTGATAGAAAAAAAAAATCAAACTTTTATTTGTATAAACAAATAATCTCAATAACTACACCAACAGGAACAAAACTGAACTTTTCATAAAAAAGAAATTATCAAAATGAATTTTGTAACTATCAGTCCAAAAGACTGGTAACTTTTTTAAATTGACATTTTTAAAATTCATTACAAATGAATACTTCATTAAATCTGTACATGTTTGGTAATGGTTCTATTGTTAAAACAGAAATAAAATTATAACTTTATAAATTACAGCAACAGCTTTCCCTACCTAACTAATCCTTTTTTCAGTTATATGAATTTAGAGAATGTCTATCAAGTTTTTATAAGGCAGCATTATTTACCAACATCTAAAAATTCTATTTAATAAAAAGAAAAAATTTAAAATTGTGATAGACATTTCAATATATCTCATTATTTTAGGTAAAAACACGAACTAAAATGTAATCTTAAGAAAATTTTAAAATGGCTTTAAATTTATTATTATTTTTTCTTCTCTAGAGTACCTTCAGGGCTCATCCTTTATTATTTAAAGAAAATTCCTATTGTTTTATTGCATATCCAATTTCAAATGGACAGACACGCAATTTATGGAATCTGTATATGAGCCAAACTGATGGCATAAAGTTTAATCATTTTAAAATGTAGCCTTTATTTTCAGTTAAAAATTTTTTAAGTTATCAGTTTAAAATTATTTCCTATATGCTCCTCTAGTTTTCAGAAGCATTAATATTAATTTTTATTGCAATTAGAAATGCAATTATCAATAAAGAGCTATTTTATGGCATTAAACAGTATAGAGATATTAAGTTCTCGGAAAAATTTTATGAACAGATTACAATAACGCATAGACAAATCATTTACGGTTTGCTTACCGAATGTCTGCTCTTTTGACGTAGGACTAGATATTTGGGCTCAATCTCAGTAACTCCTCAAAATAAGAACTAGCCTATCCATAAATTCTATTAGGTGCAAAGTGAGATTTAATTTCTACTTCCAAAATGTGAATTTGACTGGAATACAGTAATATCAACTCATTATTCCAAAAACTGATAAAGAAAAAAAAAACTCAAGTGTTCGTCTGTTGATAATTTACTTGCTATAAAATTATTAATTCTAAAAATTTTCTACTTATACTCAATTGAATGTTTTTTAAAAGCAAACATTCTAAAGGTAAAAATCCCTAAAGCATTATATTTTGACCTTTGCTAGTAATACATCATGAACACACATTTTCTAATTTTACTTTTGTAGATAATCATTCACTGTAAACATTAGGAATCATCTTACTCAATGACTTCAATTCAATAATGTAACAAAAGCAGCTTATCCTATTAAAAGGTAATATTAAAAAAATAATTACCTTTTCCTGAAATTACTTCTTTTTCTACTCGCCATCTAAATCCAAACTAACATGAAAAAAATTACGTTTATGCCAGAGTAAATTTAAACATTATTTAAATTGTATATAAATCTAAATATGGAACCAATTGACATAATGATATTTATCAATCTAAAAAGTAAACCTAATTCCCATCATGATAGCTTTTTCTCTCCTTATAGGATTCCAGGTACTTAAGAATACATTTGAACAATTACCATAAGAAACAATCTTCTTTATTTTTAAACTAGCTGTTAAAAGTTATAGGTGCCAGGCCAGGAGATTAGTAAAATATATCCTGTTCTATGACACTGATAGAAAACAAAAAAAGAGCTTATGGTACAGTAAAGAAGCAGTAAAGTACAGTACAACAGAGTGCAGCCTTTAGAGTCAAATTATTTGGGTTTACTTCTTAGCTACGCCATTTAACAGCTGTATAATACTGAACAAGTTATTTAACCTACAGTGCCTCTGTTTTCTCATATGTGAAGAAGTAATGAGTACCTACTTCTTTGGGTTAAGAGGTTTAAATGGGATAAAACATATATAAAATATTTACAATAGTACCTGGTACATAGTATACCAAGGGTTAGCAAGCTATGGCCCACAGGCTTGCTGCCTATTTTTATAAAGTTTAATTGGAACACAACCGCACCCATTCATTCATGTATGGCTCTTTTCCCACAACAACAGCAGAGTAATGAATAGGAAACTGCCCTTCAGATCCCTAAATGCAACTTGGTTTTTTTGGCTAAAAATAATTTTTCTCCATTGCCTTTTAAGATCTTTCACATTCATATGCTAATTTACCATAATTCTAGTTAATGGTTTAGTTTTTTATTTAGTTTACTTTTATAATGGTTAAAAACTCAGCTCCAGAATTCTGTAGACTCAACACAATCTCTACCATTCATTCATTAGCTATGTGATCTTGGGAAAGTTACTTAACTTCTCAGTCTATTTCCTTTCTATGTATAAAAACCCTAATCTCATAGATTGTCATACTAAGAGAGATAATTCAGATGAAGTGTTCAATGCCTGATAAACTTTGCTTATTTTTATTTTTTTAAACCACCTAGCACATGAATTAGGCAATTTTATATTTTAAATGCAAAGGAGGGCCCAAAATATTTCGAAATATTCTAATTAAAACTCAATGAAAATAAAATCCCCCAGTCTAGGAAGAAATAAATAAATAATTCAAAATAATTGTTTTATTTTATTTTTAAATCTATACATGTAAGAATTGCTTGTAATCCAACATATGTTGGGATGTCTAATGAAACAGTCAAACGTGTATTGCATAGTTTCCAAACTTTTTCTTTAATTCATTAATCTGTTCAATAAATAATTACTAAGCGACTACTTGCTGAGCTTGGCTGAGGATAAAAACTGATTATTAAAATAGTATCCATCACCATGGAGTTTATAATTTTATGGGGGGAGGAAGATAAATGTAACAACTACAGTATGTCCTACTAGTTAAAGATTGCAGAGTGGTTTTGCCTCAACATTTTTATATTTTTTTGAAAATATATTTTCCTGCTGACACATGGGAGTTAACAGTGGAGTTACTCAGGGCTTGGTGCTGAGGCTCTCTCTTCTTCTCACTCTACCTTCTAGCGCAAAGGGATCACACACATGTAAGCAATAGAGAAAAGGATCCTAACTTCCTGACAACACAAAGTTCCACGACCATCTACCTGGACTTCTTTGTAAAAGAAAAATGAACTAGCTTATTTAAGCCAGTGTTATTTGGGAGTGCTTGCTGTTCCTTGCAGCTGAATCTGATCCTAACTGATGCAATGATCCAACCAAATTCTCAATGATGTAAGGAAAGAAGCAACAAAGAAGGAAACATGGGACAAAGGTTGGAATTCACTAAAAATGCCCTAAATATCTACTACATATAGTAGGCACGGAGCTAGGAGCTAGTTAATTAAAAATGAATAAAACACTATATTTGTGTAAATAAAACTATGCAAAAATACATCCTAGCAAGGAAATCAAAGGTACTACTTTTAACTTTCTCCAATACCTCCAACATGGTATGCCAAAAAACAGTCATTATCTCCCTGCAAAAAAGAAATCTCTGTACCTTCCCCCCAATTATTCTGTGAATTTAAAACTGTTTTTTAAAAACAAAAACCTCCACTCCATATTTCTTATTTCTTTAGTATTCACACTCAAAACCTGCAAGTCATATCTGATTTCTTACTTGCACTTACCCTTGTATCTGACTACTGATCATATTCTTGATTTGCAGTGTAGTAACTTCAAGCAACTCCAATTGTTGTGGTGCTTTTTGGATTCGATATAGTCAATAAATAGCACGGACACAACTAGTTCACAAGAAACTGAGAAAGTCTTTGGCATACACCAAGTGCACGGGTTTGTAAACAGGGTTATAAAACTGGACACAACTATTATCTGTAAGAATATTGTGAAGCAACTCACATGTTAAAGGCACTAGTGAAAAACTTAAACCAATCATAGTTCTGAGATTTAATTATTTAAATGAGAAAGAAATCCTTATGATGACTAAACTAAGACAGCTTTTTAAATAGGTTGTCTTAATATACTACAGATGTACACTATCCAAACCATACAAGATCATCTGTTCTTGGGTCACTTTCTCTAGTTACAAATGAGAAATGTGAGATAAAAATAAAAACCACTTTACTATTACCTTCAGTAAGATATGAAGTGAGAATGGAAATATGCCATTTCTAATTAGCACTGATAAGAGTTCATTTTACTAGAACAGACACTTATACAATAGAAGATGTGCATCTGCCTCTTTATAAATGGTAATCAATTTGGGGGAAAAAGCCTATAAATTTCAAACAGCATCTGCGAAACAAAACATCATTCTGCAGTATCAAACCGTTCATTATAATTACTAGAGGCTCTAGAATAGTCAAGATGAATGAGGATCCAGCAGCCACTTGTGTTTAATCTTAGACTTTCTATTTCTCAGCTCACAAAGAAGCACCCTTGACTAAGAGGCCCTTCATAAATTCCATAGCTAAAGAGGTTAAATGGTTGATATGGTAATTCATAGATGCAGGACAATTTAGACTTGAATTAGCATCTTTGAAAGAATAATGTGGGGCATGATAGTATAACAAGAAATAACACTATACTTGAATAAGAACCTCCTTTTATAAATATTTGGAAGGCATACCTTATTTTCTTTATATCTACTGAGATCTGCTATGCAGTATTCCTTGAATAATTTATCATAGTATTTCTTTGCAAGTCTCTTCTCCCTAGATTCATTTAAAAAATAGAAATTTTCATTTAAAAATTCAACCAGATTGCTACTTGGAAGCATTGTCAAATAAATAACACATACGAGATAAATATTAATGTTTTAAAAGAGGTCTATCACTCATATGTGCACAGAATACCTGAGTATTAACTATTAATAGTGGTTCTCAGGGAGAGAACCTAGAAGACTGACAGAGATGAGAAACAGACTTACTCTACGCTTGTTACCCTTTGCAATATTTGGACTTTTAAAACCATTTTCAGGTTTTAATTTTACCCAAAATACTTCATAAATTTAAAAAGAAGCATGTTACAAGACAATAAACAATATTTTTTAAATGTTATAAATTATTTCCTAAAGACAAAGCGAAGCAATGAGAAGTCAGTTAAAACTGCTAAAAATTACTAAATTCAGTAATCTGAGGCATGGTTATACGTCAATTCAGAACTGTTCTATGTAGGAGCTGAATGCCTTGGATATGTGACAAAGTAAGACAACACTCAGAGCAGGAGAGACAGGACTAATGCATTTGACACATTATGCCTCAGATGGCTAAAATTACCAATTCATGTCCATTTCATCCTCCTCATTCCATAGGAATCTATGATTTTCTCGTATAACATCCATGTCTGTCTTGTCATTTTCCCTGGAAAATAAAACTATTTCGATTTAATTTAAACAAAGAATTAGTCAAATTTAGGAGGTTAATCATTTCTGTGAGATTTTTGCATACCTGAGTAAAAATATATGAAGATAAAGACAGTTTTATGTGTATGTGTATATATATATATTTATAAAAACTATTTCAGTATTTTGAAAAGGCACTATAAAAAGAGCTATGATGAAAGCAACTTAAATGGATAAGAAATGTATCCATCTCTGGCACTGGTTTCAATTATACAAAAGGTGCTAAATAACCAAAGCTAGGATGAGAAATCTGAATTAACACTAAATGGATAAGAAAAAATGAATAATAATAAGTTTCAGAATCTAAAAAACACCATCCTATTGAGTAACACCATGCTACTGAGATCTAATTTTAAAAAATATATGAGGTTTTCCATACCTCATTTCCATTCCTAGGAAGACTGACTAAAGGAGAAAGAAAGTTGAAGGGAATAATTTTTCCAGATGCTAACAGTATGGGAGTAGAACAAGGGATTGATGGGGAATGTAGGCCAAATTAAGAGGAGAGATAAGTTTGTGATAGATGAGATGGCGTAAAGTTTTTTTAGGGCTCTATCAATTCAGAAAACTGGTAAGTCAGAGGGATAAACCCACACAAAACTAAGAGACTGGAATAGAGAGCTCCAAATATAGAAAGTAATTTCATGTATGGGAAAAATTAGAGTGAGGTTTCTTGTTTGCCTTGCCTTTTAAAAAGCAATCCCAAACATTGAGATCTAAAAATTTCATTATTTTAAACAACCTCACAAAACAAACAAAAAACCTGCATAATCAGGTGCATGTGTATTCCTCACATATCCTGTTATTGCCAGGGGCAGATGTGGCTCAGCAGGCTACCTGAGGCCTGATGCCAGAGAAATGGGGTCATGAGAAACTATTTAGTTAAAAGCTATGCTGAGCCAGATAGAAAAAGTTGAAAACCACATGAGACCATTTATATGTGGGATATAAACCTAAAAGCAATAAACAGGACAAACAAACAGAGACTCATGGACACGGACAATAGACTAGTGGTTACCAGAGGGTGGGGGAATAGGGGAGGTAGACAGTGTAAAGGGGTTAAATATGTGGTGACAGAAAGAAAATGTAACTATGGGCAGTGTGAATACACAATGTTACACCACCACACCACCACCACCACCACCACCACCACCACCACCACCACCACCACCACCACCACCACCACCACCCCCCCCCCCCCCCCACTGCCAGCTTACTGTTGAATTGTACACCTGAAACTTACTGGATTTCGTTAACCAATGTAACCATAATTTAAAAAATTAATTAAGGGGGAAAAAAAAGGTATGGATGGCTTCTCCACCTTATAACAAAAGAACTGGAATGGAAAGCAGAGGAAAACGACAGAATCAGAAGACACAGTAGCTGTAGATCTTCAAAGACACCCAGAGCCCCCTCCAATTCTGTGTAAATTTCATGGCACTTACCCCAATCGCCTGAAATCTTCTTTCTTGCCACCATAGTACAAAATATAGTCATTGACAAACTTTGTATGCCTTTGATACTAAAATGCAAAAAATTAAGGATTTCATTTATTCAAGCATTGTTCTGTGTCCATGATACATTAGTGAGTAGGAATAAAAAGCATAGTATGAGTCTAGGTTTTTAAATAAACAAATATTTATGTTATATGTGCTTATAAATTTAAAAAGATAGAAAAGGATAAATATTAAACTATTAAGAGTGAACATTATAGATTATGAGGCTTTCACTTTCTAATGAATACTGTTTGTATTGTTCTGAACATTTTTCAAGCATATACTACTTGTGATAAAACATCTCTATTTGGGAAGAAAGAGCTTCCTTTTCTATTACTGACTACACACAGCTTCACATCACCACTCACTTTAATCATCACGATATGAAAAATAAATTATAGTTTCTAAAATTAAAGGTAAGGAGTATAATTTATTTTTCATTATAAAATATAATTTAGTTATTCCATTAATGATAAAGCCTCTAGAATAGAAGATCCAACTTTTATAATATTAAATCCTAATATTAGGCTTTTAAAAAGAAGTAAATATGAGAAATCAGATTTTTTTAATACTTGCTTTTCATATTCAAAGAATTCACAGTCATGTTTATTTTCAGTGCAGTATAACAACATATACAAGCTTAAAACTTTTTGTTTTAAAAGCTTAATGGTACACTCTCTAGAGCTGAATATGCATATAACAGAATTGACCTTATCCATAATACTGTCTGTGATAACACCCTATTAAAGATACACAATGATTTAATTGATCACAAAGTGTTCTGATAGAGTACTGAAGCAGAATATGATATATCTAAAACTTGCAACAAAACGGTTAACATTTCAGAAAAGAAAAAATGAAAATAGCCAGATATCTGCAGATTTGGGTTCTAGCTCTTGGTCTATCACTAACTGGCCACATGACCATTGCTAGTCACTTAATTCTTTTAGAGCTAGGGTCAGTAACATTTTTCTGTAAATGGTAAATATGCAGGCCATTCAGGCCATATGAACTCTGTCCAAACTGCTCAGCTCTGCCACTTTAGCATGAAAGTAGGCACAGATAACACTTTAAAACTTTATTTACAAAAACAGGTGGTGGGTGGGACTTTGCATCTAGGAAGATGGAGTAGACAAAGATATATTTCTCCCTATTCCTTTCACTAAGAACAGCTAAAATCCCTGGAAATTATGTACAAGACATAATTATGTACAAGACAAATATAGGAAGACACTGAAAGGTGGAGAGAAGGTATACCAGCTATAGTACTCAGGACCCATGGAATAACTTGATGGTGAATTCCCCAGGTTTTCTTTTTGCCTTATAAATCCCAGACTTGGAAGTAAAGAAGCTGGCAACCTGCAAATATCAATAAGCACAGATAAAAAAAGTCCCAACAAAAGCCTGCTCTAACTGAATAACCAAGAGGTAGTCTAATAAGACAGATATCTTTTAGACAATAACTACACTACTCTAGCCAAACATTCCAGAAAAAACTATAGCCCCATCTCCACCCATGTCAGAAAAAGGGTCCTAGACTTTTACCCTCACCATACTTTAACTAGATGCCCCAATGTCACCAGATGAGTGGTGTTATAGAAGGCAGTGCAGATGCTGAAATGGTTAAGGAACAAGTGGCAGATGAGATCCATGAGAAAGCTAAATGACTGGGTTACAAGATAAAAGGAATAAATAAAGTGATGACATGAGAATTTCTGTAACTTAAAAGCATTAGCAATGATAACAAAGTGAAACAGATAATGACAGGTGGGGGTGGGGGTAGGGAGGTATCTAATTGACATTGTCTCCTTCTCCAAATCCTGACCATAGTAATAAATACTTAGAAATAGGTCTTGCTTGGCCTCTCTTTCACTCTCCAATATTTCCAACAATAATATGGAAGGCTAGTGGCAGCTGTTAATGTAATGAGCCATAGTCTTATCAAAAGTTGAGCAGAGACATAACTATTAATAAGGAAGCAAGGTATAGCTTAAAGGTACAGCCCTAAGTCATGCCTGAGAGTCAAAGCAACAGCAGGCCTGAGGACAGTTCCACAGACAGACCTACTTTTAAATACAAGTTCTACAAAGACCTTAAATAGCCAAGAATGAGGTAGGAAGAGAATAAGAGTTAAAATGAGACAAGAGTAGTATAAAAATAAGAAATGTTGAGGGCTTGGCAAAAACAGTTGGAAAAAATATCTGCAAGTTTATAGATTCCATAAACCTATTTTCAGAACATTAGTAATATGTTTTATTTTTTGTCTATAAATCTTATATATTAGTGAAAGAGAACTGTACTCAAAATTGCATAAATGGCAAAATTCCACATCAATAAAGACTTATTTTAAAATAAAATATAGGTCTACCTGACTTCACAAGATTTTATAAAATAAAAAATATTTTAAAATATTTAGTTATAAAAACCTAGAAATATAAAAAGGATACAGCATCCATAGCTATGAGATGAAACCTTCTATTTCTTGCTTCTTCCCTATTAAGACAAATTTTATTTTAAGCAAATTCAAATGTCCATATTATAACTAATATAATCAAATCCCCCAAGTCTCTGAGTTTACAAAAACATCTTAAACCAAAAAAATTAATTTATGTTGAAGTACCATACCTATCCAGCAATTCTGCTGCAACCTGTTTATGGGCCACCTTTCCATGTTTTTCTTTCTGAAATGGTTTTTTGAGCAGTAAATCATCTTCAATTGCCCTGGTTAGTTAAGAAGAAAAACTATTAGAAGAGTTCAATTTTCTCAAAGGGTGCTTCCTGTCTCTTTATATTTTCAGAATTTAGAAAATGTTTTAAAGAATTCAAGCCTTAACTTTAAAAAGACTTGGTAATCTTTAATGAGACATTTATGTCTTTTTAAATAGCTTAATTAATATCTTAACTTTATTTAATACCTACAAAGTAGTAAAGATGAAACTAACAAATCTACGGATTCTTATGTCTGACTACCTAGATTCCTAGGCTCAAATTCCAGCTCTGTTATTCACTATCTTAATCTTAAATAAGATAAACCTACTTAAGTTTGGGCCACAATTCCTATTTGTCAAGTAGAGATAACAAAGCTTTTGGTAACTGAAACTACAGAAAAAGAAAGGCTGATTAAAAGTGATATAGATTATAAATGATCAGTCTTAGTTACTTAGACAGATGTAACCCAGAGCAGAGATTATCCAACTAGATTTGCTCAAATTCTCTTCTTACAAAGTGTGATTTCTGAATGAAAAATCTTGAAAATGTAAAGCAGCATAAAACATAATTTATTATAATTATTTCTATTCTTTTGGCTATCCATGAAGTACGAATACCTGACAAAAATTTTCAGTTCCAAGTGGTATGCCTAATATATCTGCTTTCAAGTATAAAAAAAACAGTTTTTATAAATTTGGTTAATATGAATCAATCAACCACTCTTAACAGACAAAATCAAGTTTCTGAGCACTGAAAGCTGAAAACCATGCCCCTAAAGACAGCAACTCCACCAAGATGTAGCCTCCATATAAGGCCTAGGCTTTATCTACTGACAGATCTCGCCCCTTCTAATTCAATGAAATCTTCATGAGCTCTTTTCCTTGACCACTTAGTCTTCTTATTCACAAATCCATAAGAATTGTGCTGCATCATCATCTCATCTCCCACACTAGCCTCATTCAAAAGTCAAGTACTAGTGAAGAGAACACCAATCGAGCTCCATCTTAGCTGACTTTTGCAAGTAAGTCACTGATGATTGAAAAACAGATGGCAACAGAGAAATCTAAGAGCTTTAGTTAACTTCTTACCTCCTTTCCCCTTCCATAAATCCCTTCACAGCATAAACATTGTCTTATTTTTCATACGACTGTTCACAAATTTTTGAGTCTATTATAGTTTAATGAACAAAAACTTATTCAGTAGAACATCGTTATCTTCACAAACACAATGCAAAAACTTTCAATTTTATTTATACTTCATCTCAATCTAGAAAGGATTTGCAACACAGATCAATAAAGATACCTTTTTTTCCTTTTGCTAGATTCTCCACAGTGTTCATCATCACTAAAATCAGAGTCATAGCCTCCATGACCATGCATCTATAAAGAAGTATAAAGTCAGTTACTTATAACCTAAATTGCCCATAGTTCAGGAAACAGAATAGTTCAAAAATTAGTTATCTTAAAAGCTACAACAGTTTTAAAGGATTGTGGTGGGTAAATGACTGTTCCTGGGCTGTCTAGACATCTAAAACTTTCAATCACTTTAAAATAACAGATTTATCCTTCAAAAAATGAAGCAACTTTTTTCACATTAGGCCAATAAGAGGCTACTCTTTTGACCTTTCCATTGAAAACCAGGTTTAGATGCTTCTGTGTAACTGCATTCAAAGTTTAGCAATGATTCTTTTATTTAACTCAGAGTAGTAACAGTTGCTGTGTATTAATCAACTTCATTCCGGACGTTATATTAGGTACTTTACAAACACTGCTTCTAATTCTGCAAGTTAGGAACTATTATCCTCATTTTAGAGATGAAGAAATCAAAGACAAAAGAAGTTAAATTATACAGAGCAAATAAGTGGCTAAGCTTATTTGATTCTTAAGCCTATTTTGACTATTCCAAATTGCCAGTCTGGAAAATGCTAATATTTTATTATAGTCCATTAGTCTTACTGTATTTGTGACTAGTACATTATCAATTTTTTAAACTTTAATATTCACTCTAACAAGTAGAGCAGGAAAAAGAGGAAAGAACTCCCTAAACTTCACTGCTTTGGACCTAAGGCAAAAGATGTTTATAGTCATGGCTACACTGAATAAATTACTTCACTTTTTTGAGCTTCACCTGCTAAATAAGGCGGCTACATCAAATAATCCTTAAATCCTATGAGTCTATTATCTTTCTATAATTCCATTTTAAAGCTTAGGTGTGTGGGTGTATATTTCTCTATCCCACAGAATTCTAGAAGAAGGCTCTAGCCAAAGTTGGAGGAGAAGGTTAGAAGGCCAGTTGCTACTCTACCCCCACTTACATCTGTCTTCACCTTAACAGACACACCTGGATCTCACACCCCTTATCACCACAACTCCTTGTTCTAGCTGTCTATCATGTCTGTTCAAGCCACACCAGCTTCTCCTTATGTCCTTTCTTCACATCTTGATGAGAGACAGCCACTGTGGGCTGCTTAGAGGTATGTTCTGGGAACAGCCTTTCAGAACGCAAATCCTGGCTGTGCGCTTTTCATTTGTCTTTCTTTAGGTGTGTTCTACAATCTGTGAGCCTCAGTTTTCCCATGTATAAAATGAGGCTACTCAGAGCACTGGTCACATGACTGGACACTGAGTTATCATATATGAAGGGTTTTAGAACTGTGTCTGGTACAGTAAAAACCCTGTAAATGTTAACTGTCATCATCATCACCTATTCCCGCACCCCGTGACACCACCTCCTATCCTTGTTCCCCCTCTTTCAGTTCTTTTTCCTCCAGCGGCTTCATCCATCCCATACCCATCTCAATTAAGTGGTTGCACTAAAAAGCACTCACTTTAGGTTACGATAAACTGACGAAGGCCAAGAGAAATTCGATAAAGGAGACGCCGGCTGCCTCCAGAATCTAGCGGGGGAAAAAAATCAACTAGTAGCATATGAGGAACAAGTTTCGAGGTACTTCTCCCCAACCCCAAGCACACTCACGACCCTTCTCACGGACCCCTTCCCCTCCTCCCTGCTCTGCCACGTTTGCTCGCTGCGTCGTCGTTTTCTCCCTTCTCGGTAGCTGCAGGGACGACTCACTGCCTGAGCGAGCCGCTGCCGGGCCAACCCGTCTGCTGCCACCGCGCAGTTTCGCCACAGCCGCCACCACCAGCTCCCCGCCTCTCTCTACGGGTCCCGACTGGGCGCTGCTTCCGGTGCGGCTCGGCAGCGTGTCACACCTAAATGGCACCATCCCAGGCGCGCCGACTTTGTGCTACAGCCAGAACATTCCCGGGAAACAAAGGCGGCGGAAGAACAGGGCCGGAGGAGAGGTAAAGGCTGTCTGCTCTAAGTTGCAGCCGTCAGTTTCTTTCCTGGGCTTCCTTCCTTTTCCCTTTAAGGAGCCCGTCATCTAATCTTGTGTGGCACTGCTCGCACTAGGTCCACGCCCCTCGTTTGAAAATACGTTTTGTTTTAGAAACAATCCTGCCCGAATATCACCTGCTGTCCTCTTTCTAGTAACCTTAGTAACGGCTCCTCAGAGCATCTCCCCTGAGCGTCACAGTCTTCGATTTGCACCCTACCCCACCTCCCCGCGCAAATAAAACAGTTCTCATAATTAGGAGAAAAATAACTTTCTTTCGTTTCACCATCCACACAATAGATATCATTCCAAATGCGATGCTGGTAGCAGAAGAGCTCATCAAAAATGTGAGGTGAGGAAGAATAGGTAATAGGGGAGATTTCACAGGATTTTGGATTCTCTGCAGACAAGCGATCTGACACGTGTGAAAGATCCAAAATAGTTCCTTTCAAAAAAAAAGAAAGAAAGAAAGAAAAGAAAGAAGAAATGAAGGCACGAAAAGTTAAATTATTTTAAATTCCACCAGGTTCTTGCTGTTTTACCTTTTCTACATTATTATGACCCATTCTGCTTTGCAGCCTAGTTAGTGACTGGGTTCATGTCTTGTCTCCCTCTGGCTGATGCTATTCATCTTTGCTTCCTCCTCGCTACCCAACACGGTTCCCTGGAAATCATAAGCATTAATTAAACATTCGTTGAGTTGAACTGGCACGCCACTGACTTTTCAGCGGGCCTATTTTAGAGAAAACCTTGACACTTAATACACACTCATCATTTTACATGTTTTGTACTACACGGTAGATAACAATATTCTTATTGATTCAAGACCCCCGTCTATCCCTGACAGTAACTTACTGATACATCCTGCCTGACCCAATGCAGTCAATGTGCTCTTAAAAATCTGTAAGTTGAATTATTATAAATTCAATTACCTCTAGATATACTTCGATAAAAATATTTATTCAAAAACTTTAAAGCAATAGGAAATCTCACAATTTAACATTATACTATGCTAAATTATTTTAAGGAGCTCCTTCTAAAGTAAATATCTAAAATAAATGTTTAGTTCTTTTTTATCCACAAAACCAAGCATAGTTGTACCTTACATTCAATTTACTTTCTACCAGTATTTGACATTTAGTAGTATTTTATACCATTCTCAGTATATTTTTGTCTGTTGCTTCGTTTTATTTTTACAACAAGCCTGTGCTGCTATGTTATTAGCTTCATTTTACATGTGAGAAATAGAAAGACAGAACTTAAAGCCATAGATCTGGTGAGGATCTAAAACTTGGAGTACTTGTCTCTCTACAAGACCCAGTCTTCTCTCTGTGTCTCTGTGTGTCAATTTCGATCTCTCTTTCTTTTTAACTTGTCCATTGTGTGGGAAGTGGCTCCTGGTTCTAACATTTTAAGAATTTCAGATCTGTTGCTACAAGACTATTCAATCATAGATTTACATTTTTTTCCCCTTTGAGGCAGTAGTTATTGAAAGAGAAAAATATTAAAAAATGGATTAGGAATAGATCACATGATCTGAACTAAAAACAATTAATACAGGATAGAAAACCCACCTGATCAGGAAATCTGAAGTTAGCAATTACAGCTCAACAATGATTAAAAAAAACACTAATATTTATTAAGTGCCTGCTCTGGGCAAAGCAGTGTCCTCATCTTCAGGGTTACAAATATGTAAAAGCCATTCCTTACTCTTGAAAGTTGACTAGTAAGAAAGAAAGAATATATTGAACAATAACAACAATATGTTATATTTATTATATTATATTATATTATATTATATTATATTATATTATATTATATTTTATATTCCATATGGCTAGTAAATGGCATGAGCCTATGGTTCCCAATCTGTAAAATGTGTTATTTCAATGAATATGAAATTTTAAATTTACACAATGCTTTGAAACTCAAATAAACCAACAAAATACTATGATAGGTATATGGGTTGGTCTCCACTTCTCTCCATCACCCTCCCATACCCTATTGCTACCCTTGGTCCTCCTCAAAAAAAAGCTACTCTTGGAAACAGCTGCACTTCAAAACCAGCCAGATCTGTATTCAAGTCAGATTTCTGCCACATACTATCCATGAAATCGTGGGCAAGTTATTTAATTTTCTAAGTCTTAATTTCCTCATCTATATAATGGAGAGAATAGCAGTGTCTATTTCATTGGGGGGTGGATGAGGTTTAAAATAAAACGAAGCAGCTGAAATGTTTAGCGTGATGCATAGTTCATAATAAGTATATAATAAATGCTACTTCAGGAAAGAATCAGATATCTTTTCTTGATAATAAGTTTAACAACCGCTTATTGAATATGGTCTAGAAATAGATCTACACATATATAATTTCATGATTAATGTCATGAAATTATAATAAGTTTAATTATAATAAGTTAATAAGTTTAAGTATTAACTTTTTAATAAATTGTTCTGGGTCAATTGAATAATGTGGTAAAAAAAAGTGTTGATTCCTTCCTCACATAATAAAAGCCAGTTTCAAAGAAAATATAGGAAAACATCATCATGATATTTCTTAATATCTTCCTTTGAGCAGGAAAATTTTTATTAGAACACACAAAGAGCTAAGCATAAAGGAAAAAAATAAATTAAGGACTTCTGTTCATTTACAACAATTTAAAATGAAAAGTTAAGTCACAGAGTGGGAGAAAATATTGCAGTATGCATATTCCACAAATTATCAAATTATATAAAGACCTTTAAAAATCATTAAGTAAAAGGCAGAAACTCAATAGAAAAATTAGCCAAAGACTTGAACGGACAGTTCACACACACAACAACAAAAAAAAAAAAATAAAGATATCTAAGTGGCCAATGCACATGAAACAAAGTGTCCATCTTTACTAGTTATCAGAGAAATGTAAATTAAGAACACAGTTACACACCCACCAAAATGGCTAAATGAAAAAGAAAAATCTAGTGCTAATGAAGATATGGCATGACTATAGTTCTTGTATGCTGCCAGTGGGAGTGTAAATTGGTACAACCACCTTGGAAAAGATGTTCAATAGTACCTACTAATATGGAACATATACATCCTATTTCTCATATATTCCACTCTCCAGCATATTTCGAACAGAATAGTGTACATACGTTCATCAAAAGACTCATTCTACAAAGCATTAGTTATAAATAACAACAATATTTATGTCAAAAACTAGAAGCAACTGAAATGTCTTATCAGCAGTAATCTATCTGTTATAAATTAGGACAGTGGTTTTCCTGATGGGTGTTAAGGGAAGGTGACTGGAAGTGGGCACAAGACAGTGGTGGTGGTCGGGGGGGATGGTGCTTCTAAGGAAATGGGAATGTTCTATCTCTTTTTTTTTTTTTAAGTGAGGCAACGCTTGGTTGACCTCATAGATGGCAAGGACCTTGTCATCTTACAATCCCTTATCTTTTTTTTTTTACTTTTTGTGCCTACAGCACCTGGTCTTCCTAGGTGGTCTCCCATCCAAGTACTAACCAGGCCTGCCCCTGCTTAGCTCGTGAGACCAGACAGGATCAGGCTCGTTCAGGGTAGCATGGCTATAGACTGGGAATGTTCTTAATCCTGGCATTCAGTACATGAATGGTTCATTACACCTATGATTTGTGCATTTTTATGTATGTATGTTATACTTCAATAGAAAGTTTATACTTAAAAATTTAACTCTTCCTAGAGATTTTGAAAACTTTGACTCCAACTGGTAAATGGAAGTGTTGGCAATTAAAGCAATTTCAGGTGTGACAGAATAGGTTGGGGAGTAGATAGGTGGGATTTCCTGGGGCCTTGGAAATTATGCCACATAAATGCTTACATAGTCAAAGACAAATTTCCTGTAAGCACTGAGATGGAGGCAGACAAGGGGCTCTGTAAGTATTGAGAAAGACTCTAGTCAGCACCCAAAGTACTGAAAGCGCCCAGGCCTTGAAAACTTGGCAAGGTCAGCTTGTACTTCTTATACATTTAAAAGCCAGGATCTGGCAGAAGGCAGGTCCACAACCTCTGTTCAGTCCATGAATAGAGACACAGTCTAATAGCCATCTTTTGCCAGGTCAGTCACTTGCTTGTGTGAGTGCCTGGAGGAGGATGCCAGAGCACGATTATTGTGATTAGGTGAACACTTGGAAGCAAAATGGAAAGACAGCAATATGCCAATTAGTCAAATGAATTGATTGCCATTTTTAGGTCTGTTCCCAGGAGGCGAGAACCGAGACAGGATGTCTATAAAACCCCTCTTGGAGGCAGTTGTGGATAAAGAGCTTTGTGATTAAAAGATAGGGAGACACTTACCAGGTCAGATGAGATGAGAAGCAGAGACCAGAAACACTAAATATTTCCGGAAAACTGATGCTCTAATTTTTTGTCATTTAATATCTATGGGTATAAAGATTTCATGCCTCACTCAGCAATGTGCAAAGTGGAGAGACTCATGAGAATAATTAAGGTTGATAGATACTATATCTCTGGATCCATCTTCAAGGACTGTCTGGCCTGGGCCTATAATAATGGAAAAGATATAATCCCCTGCATCAAGGTTCAAGCTCTAGGTGGGACACAGACACAAAAATAGGTCATTATGCTACAGTGTTGTGGGCAGTGATACGGATAGTTCCAGAAGGCTATGGAAATACCACGGAGGAGCTCCTAGCCCTGAGAGAAGGAAAAGAGGAAACACTTGGGAGACAGAAGACTTCATGTTCATGTTCAAAATGGTTAAACCACAGGTTTAACTCTGTGCTACAAATTGCACTGACTTTGCATCACAAGGGAAGGGAGGTATATCCTCCTAGGCCTGCCATATTCGACAATGACCCAGAGCCTCTTTTTCTTATAAGGTATAAGCAAGCACCAAGTAGAAGTTGACCATATCACATGATTTTATAATTTAGGAACACAAGTTAACCAGGTAGAGAGTGTGCTGGTATAATCAAGTAAAATGTCCAGTGAACTGGGTCTGCTACATATTTAAAGATACACGTCATCATTACTATGTGGTAGGCAGTTAGACGTAAATAGTAAGCAATTTTCCTAAATGATGCCTTAATTAACATATTCCCTAAAAGTAAAACTCTTTGATTAGTTGTACTGAAGGTGATAATTGGTGGTAGGATTTTTAAAAAATACGTAAACACACACAAATAACATAAATGACTGAATAGAAAAACAGTGGTAAACAAGAGATAGAGAGCTCATCCCTCTCTTTACTTTAGCTGAATCAAAGCAACAGCACCATAAGTAATACCTGGATCATAAATAGGACTTTTTCAAAACCACATTTTATTGTCAGGAATGTTGTTAAATAACATAGGAGGCATACAACAGAAATGCAGGCTTGACTTGCTAGAGCAATTCATTTTTCCAGAGAAGATAGAATTCTGGATTTTTAGATTCACTATTCTGATTTTTAATATTAGCATCTAATTCAAGCTAAAAATCAAAGCAAAAGACCACTTGGAACAAAATACTTTTGTGAGCTGAATTCAGCCCCTAGGATGCAAAAGTCCAAGGTGGTCCGTTGTCCTCAGAACTGAGCTACAGAGGTGGTGGCTTGGAAGCAGAGATTGTTAGGCTATCTTGGATGCATCTCTTGGGGATAAGATGGGCTCCTGGTAAGTCAGGTATGAGGATTCCTTCAAGGCAGGAACCAAAGTCTTAAACAAACACTCAAGAAAGGGGGCTTAGAAGTGTCACGGCCTGGGCGAAGCAAGAAGTAGTCCGTAGGCAGAAATATTTATGCTGGCTGAGGTGTCATCCAGACTGTGGGGATGAAACTGACATCCCAGAGCATGCTGACAATATTGAATTTTACCTGAGCCCTTTGATCCTGGAAAATAGTGAAAATTAAAGGATCTACCTATTTTTGTGTTCTGGAAAACAGCTTGCTGCAAAGAACCACTTTTTCCCATATGACTCAGATGTCCCATGTTTAACCTATGACAAAGCTAGACACAGACTCCAAATTTCCATTCTTTGCCTCACAAATGATGAGCTGTACTGCTCATCCCCATTGATGAATTGGAACAAAATGCTTGTTAACTAAATTTTGGCTAAGCTTCTTCCCTTTTTCCAAACCCATGAACTTCGGCCCACTGTCAGCCTGAACCTGCAAACAGACTGACCTCAGCATAAAATACTCTCAATCTACTACTATCTGATTCTGATCACGCCACCCTTTCATTCCATTTCTCCATAGTCCATTCTTTCTAGCCTTATTCACACCTCTTTATAAAATAAAACCCTTATTTGCTTGACCCTGACACTTGCAGTTTCTCCCTGTTGCAAGCATCCTCCTCCTCTATTGCGATAGTCCCTTTCCCCTTCGCAATAATCTTTTTGAATAAAAGTCTCTCCTAAGTCTAGATTTATTTTTTATTTAATAATGTCCTTCTGCATCCTATTCTACTTAGCACCACTTCTGACAATAAATTGTGTTGTTGAAAATGTTCCATTCATGACCAGAAGTATTACCCTATTAAATGATGTCTTCTCACATGACAAAAATTAAGTAGCAGCTGAAGTCATACCAAGTCAATGGACGGTGAATTGTTAGAATTCTGGGGTAAGGTCACTAGTCTGTCTTGGCTTCCGCGACACCACACTCAGTTTTCTCTCTTCTTCAGAGTCTGTGCGTTCTCAGGCTCCCGGTGGTCTGCAGGGTTGGGCCTGGGTGTTCTTGCTACCTACACTCTCAGCCATTTCCAGGGCTCAGAAGACCATCTACATGCCAATGTGTCCCAGCTCATATCCTTTTAATGGCTGATTAATATTCATTGTATGTATACATTTTGGTTATCTCTTCATCTGTTGGCAGACACTTGGGTTGTTTCTACCTTTTGGCTATTGTGAATAATGAAGCTATGAATACAAGTGTGAACACAATATTGAAGTCCCTATACAAGTTTCTATTAGAGTCTCTGCTTTTAATTCTTTTGATATGTACCTTGGAGTGTAATTGTTGGGTCATTTGGGAGTTCTATGTTTAATCTTTTGAGAAACCACTGAACTGTATTCCATATCAGCCACCATTTTACATTCTACCTTCTCTACCTTACCAACACTTGCTATTTTCTGTTGGGGGGTGGGAATTTTAAAAAAATTATAGCCATTACCACGTGTGAAGTGGTTTCTCATTGTAGCTTTGATTTCTCTAATGACTAATTATATTGTGCATCTTTTCATGGGCTTATTGATCATTTTGACATCTCCTCTGGAGAACTGTCTATTCAAGTCTTTTGCTATTTTTGCATTGGGTTGTTTCACTGTTTTTTTGTTGAGTTTTAGTTATTTATAGAATCTAGATATTACTCTCTTATTAGATATATGATTTGCAAGTATTTTCTCTTATTCTATAGGTTATTTTTCATTTTCTTGATAGTATCCTTTGATGAGCAAAAGTTCTTGATTTTGATTAAAAGTCCAATTTAAAAAGATAATTTTTAAAAGGCTAAAATATGACTCTTGTACATATGCAAAATTAACACATATTAGAGATTTTATTTTACTAATTCATGAGAGAACCAGCAAGATGTTACCACCAGCTTAAAGGAGAATTCAAAGAATATACATATAGGCAATCAAGAAAGGTAAAACGAATTTACAAATATATTCAAAACGGGCCAATAGTCACAGGGCAATAATCCTCTACCAGACAAAATTTATTTGCATCTCCATTGACAAGAATCATTTGTATTGCTATCAGTTTTACATAACTTAAAAAGTTGTAAAATAGCTCAAAGACAGTGAAAATTTTAATAACTCAATAGAATGCCAGAGAGGACACCTAGTAATCTTTTTTGACTATTTCAAAATTTTTTGTAATTTTTTCTGATGGCATGCCCAGGGTACTCCCCAATCCCTGTCTCAGCAGTGAGATGAACCAGTCAATTGCCTCAAGTCTTTTGGCACTGGGATAGCTACTGGAGGCAGTTAGTTCAGCTCAAGGACTATTCATTCATTAAGTGCCAGATGGCAGAGGGGCAGCTACTTAGCCATTCCTGCTACAAATACTTAATATCTACTAAAAGCAGCCATTATGCTGTGAGCACAGTGGAGATCAATGCAGGCTGGTCTCTGTCCTCTTGAGCCTTACTGTCTAAATGGGGACAAGAAGAACAAGGAAATAAATAAATAAAATAATCACAAACTGTGATAAACGCAATGAAAGAAAACAGCTGACAACACAGAGAATCACCAAGAAGACCCTACATTAGTGGAGTAGTCAAGACCCGCTGCTCAGAAGAGAACATTTAAGCTGAGACTTGAAAGATGAAGAGGAGCCAGCCATTCTGAGTGTGGGGGTGTGGCAGGAAGCTCCCTAGCAGGCAACTCCACAGTCTGCCCTCACTCTCTTGCTTCTGGGGACAGGTCTGCAGCAGCTGCAGTTTTTGTTTATTCCTGCCCGGGGTGTGCAGGAGACAAGTACAGCCAAGTCTGGCCCTCCCAATGGTTTTGCCAGCTGCTTTTGAGCCTAAGCTTCAAAAAATTTCAAAGGGAAGAGAAGAGCCCCTCCCAAACCAGCTCACCCTCCTTCCTCTTCGGTTCCAGTTTCCCTCTAAATTCCCCCATCTGCTAAGTGAAGCCTGAATGTCTTCAACATATAAACATCAGTTGAACCCACAAAATGACATAAAAGGCTTTAAAAATGCAAATGAGTGGGAGAATTAACATATTAGTGTGACTGTGTAAAGTGATCAGCTCTTATTCTGAACTGATTTGAATAGAAAGCTGCAAAGCATGGAGATTATAAGGGATAAGAGGAAAGAGCAAGGGTGGTGTGGGGCAATGGGGCACCAGGATCAATGTCACCTGCCTCACAGTTTTGTCCAGGACCTGGGCTGCAATTCATCACTGTTCCAAAATCATTTCATGCTACTCCGTGACTCTCACCAGGAAGTTGGCACCAGAAGGGCAAGGTTAGGAACCATCTGCCCAAGTTGGAGTGCTGCAAGTGGATGGCTCATGGGGACAGAGAGCAGAGGGAGGAGAAGGTGAAAGGTAGAGTCTAGGGGCACTGATATGGGCAGGAGAGAAAGAAGGAGATGGAGAACAGACTTAGAGAGCAGACAGAACCAGAAAAAAAATGTTGTATCATAGCAACTGAGGGACGTGTTTAAAGAGAGGAAGTGGCCAGTTATGTCAATACAGAGAGACTGTTTCTCAATATGTGTGTGGCTCTGAGAACACCCATGTCAGAACGCTCAGGGGGATAATTAAGAATTCCGATTCCTAGGCCTTGGCCATACCTGGTTTGAAACCTCTGGCACTCAAGCCAGAAACTGGTATTTTAATAGGTGCTCAGGGATTCTGATGCATATTCTGGAAAGGTTTTTAAACACATGAGATGTGGAATCAGAGCCAGATCCAATTTTGGTTCCTTCATTTGAGCTGTTGGGCAAATTATTTAACCTCTCTGAGCCTAGTTTTGTTTTGTTTTGTTTTTAATCTATAAAATAATACCTACTACATAGATTGATATAAGAACAATCTTCACATGAGACTATATTATATACACAAACTGTATATGTAGTGCTTAGCACAATGCTTGGAACACAGTTAAAATTCAATGAATATTATCTGTTATTGTAGCATAATAAAAAAGGCTATGGAATTTGGGAGAAAAGGGTAATATTAAACTTTCCAGATAGTTTCAGCAGAACAGCTTAGGAAATTTCTGGGAATTAAAAAAGAAACACATGAATAGGAAGTAGAAGCAGCAAGTGAAGATCACAAGTTTAAGTTTAGGCAAATTTGCAGCATGAGAAAAGACATTTGGGTTGGTAGTTAGAACTGGGCAATATTGGTAAGAGAAAAGTTGTTAATTTAGCAGTGACGGAAGGGTGTTTAAAGGACAGAGGAAGGAGTTTCAATGGCACAAATATAGAAGCAGTAGATGAAAATGGATAGGAGTAGGAGCTTGGTCTCAGAGAAGATGGGAAGGACGATCAGAGGATAGGTAGCGGGATGGGTATGAGTTAGAGAAGCTAAGCCATTTTCCCTGACATCAGAGAAAAGAATGAGAGCAGGAGTTCACCAAGGGTGGACCCCTGTCCAGCAGAATTGGTATACCAACAGCTTGTTAGAAATGCCCATTTTCCAGCTCCTGGCGTCCAACAATTTGTATTTTAACAAGCCTTCTAGGTGATTCCAACGTACCTGCAGTTTGAGAACCACTGAATTCAGGAAGAGATAAAGAAGCAGGGATTTTTGAGACAAAGCTAGGCAGACCCATCTGCTGAATGTGAGAGGTACATGGGGATTAAGTGGAGGCCCAAGCCACAGAGAAGGGAGTCTGGGACAACTGTTGTAGGTGGGTGCTAAAGAGTAAGTTAGAAATACATGCAAGGATTGTCAAACTACACGATGCCATAAGAAAGTTTGTCTTATAATAACAACACATCGAGTGAACTAAGAAGATAATACAAAATATTCAAACAGCTATATGTATTGACAGATTTATAACACTGAAAGACTAAGCACTTAATTGTTCAACATTAGGGAAAGAGTCACTAGAGTCCCAAGGTGTTCAGTAATACCTTGCGAAGACTATCAGACAATAAAAAACATCTATGATACAATGCTGAATGCTAAAATAAAGCTACGGCAGTGTACAAATGTACACTGACAATTATGCTTATCCAAAAATAAGGTACTATTGGAGGAATAATGGGAATTTAAAAATAGAAAAATTTCCGAAAGCCACTGGGGCCAAGGACATGGTTATCGAGCTGGGCACCATGGAAGGTGAGGGCTTTTGGATAAAAAGGGCTTTATTTAAGAGTTGACTGCTGTTGGGTGGTATAGGGGACTAGGAACTTCTTTTCAGTGGGACAATGGCTCAGAGCCAGAGCATATAAGATGGAAGCATTCAGGTTTTTTCAGAGCCCTTGAGGCCACTGACTTGCCCAGAGCAAAGGGATACTACAGAGAATAACAAGAGATGGCCTTGGAAAGCTAGGGAGATGACATTTTAAAACTGAAAGTTGGGACTTAAGACCTGCCAAGTTTGTAGATTCTATTGGGAGCGTAGGCCAGCGTATATGAATGCGGGCACTCCAGGGAAATATGAAACCATGCACAGTCACATTGGCTCGACAAAATAATTTGCATCCAAGAGATCATTTACGGTTGGAGAGCTCAGTTCCCGGTCATTTTATAGATAAGGAAAATGAAGGCAAGGGAAGTTTAACAACTTACCCAAAGCCACATGGCCTTAAAGCTGCAAAGCCCAAGGTTAAAGCTAGATCTCCTGTTTCTAATACCATGCTTCCTGGATGAAAGACCCAGAACCTTGGGCTAAAGAATTGAGATGAGGTATGACAAGTACCAGGGACTGATGATAAATCACTGCTTAGGGAAGCAACATGGTGAGTGGAGTGTTTGAGGAAGGACAATGATATGTGGACTGGAAAGGCAGAGTCTGAAGGGAGAGGATGGTTGGGATTAGCAGCAACCTATGGGAATGTGAATAATTAGGGCCTGAATTGCTGGCTGTGAAATGAGAAAAGAACCATGGAGAGACATGGCATTCCTCACACTCACTCCACACTTTCTCCAATTTCCTTCTTGTTCCTTAGAACTCACTTCATTTACCTTCAAGGCTTATTTGTGGATACAACTCAACACAAACTTTAGCTAGCTTATAGATCTTCTAGATATGTTTTTCACTAGGCCACGTTCTCTATTTTCAAAGCCAGGGCTATACCCACTGGAATCAGACCCACTATAAACTGTGAGTAGCTCTGAACTTAACGCTTTCTACAAATGATGTGATCTTTAAACAAGAAGTCGAGAAATGGGCCAGAGAGTGATACCCAAATACCGCTCTTTCTTTCCCACGTCTGGCACCTCTGATACTCCCTCAAGCCTTTGCTCCTATGGGACAGCCGCTGGATTCACTCAGCACGAGATGGGAGGCATCTCATTCAGACCATTAGGATTGAAAGGAACCTTGTGGGTTACCCTGGCTAAGCCCTCCAGGGCCAGGGAACACAAATGGCTAAGGGTGAAAACAGGACCAGCACCCAGGTTTCCTAATCCCCTCTCTGAACTACATCTCTCTCCCTCCCTCTCCTTGAAATAAAACTCAAGATAAGTTCTAAAATTAAAAAATTTTTTTTCAGTTCAAAACTACTAATTGTATATGAAATTAATATATAAAGTCACATTAAGAAGGGGATAAATGAAGAACTTTTTCCTTTATGTTAGATTTGTTTTTCCTTAGCATATTACTATTCCTTCCCTCAGAACTGCATTCTGTTATTCCTTTTACTTGTCTCATTTTCCTTTGGGGACCAAATGTGCTGAATGGAAAAGACTATCTTATCTATCTTTGCGTGCCTCATGCTTCTTTGTATTGTTTGTTCTTCATAAGGTTTTGGCACAGTATTTACTCTTCATAAACACTTGCAGAATGACAGTGCATAAAATAACTTGCATCTGATATTTTTGCAACTTTCCCCTTCACTTAAAGGAGAAAAATCAAATAGCAAAATAAATGTGCCACATCAACTGGAGACTTAAGCAACCTGCATTTTAAAAGAAAACACCTTAGGAAATTGTGGGCTCAGACATACAACTCTGAAATCTAAGTCATACAGATGAGTCTGAACAGTTGAATCAAGTCTTTTGAAACAAGCTAAAAATTTGACCCACAGCAATATTCTCAGAATCAAATAAAGGGTCAAATTGCATGTAATCCAATTTCCCTTTCTATAATCAATGAGTTGTTTTGAGGCAAAAAAAAAAATCCTCAGGATTGGGTTTACTGACAATATTTGTAAGAAAACTGCCTGCTTGCTTTCCTATAAAAGTGAGAGAGGCAGAGCAGTTTCCTAGACTCTTCTCAGATGCAGCTAAAAAGTTGAAAGAAGGACCGGTGCCAATAATTGGAAATGAGGAGAAAAATTATGCCAAACACTTAGCGCCAGCTGCAGCAATTAAGTAAGCACCTGCTTTATGCTGCATCTGCCATCACCCCCTTCCTGCTTCATTTAGACTAGTTTCTGCTTTTTTTTGAGAATAAATGCACCTCATTGCACAAACACACAAACCTGCTCTTTTCTTTCTGTTTCTTTCTTTTCCTTTTGCTATCATTAACTGGGGCAAACTCAGTGGCAGGGAGATATAAATATGGACAGGGTAGTAAAAGCACTTAAATTTCTAAAATCTAGAGTTTTAGAGAATGTTAGGGGCAGATGTAGTACAGCAATCAACTCTGGTATGAGAGTACTGATGTACATGATGTACTAAGCAGCAGATTATACCACCCCAGGGAGACCCTGCAGATGAGGATGTGGATTAAATTTCTGGAAGTGAGATTTCTATTGGCTTTATCTTGAACCTAAGCTATGTATAAAAGCAAACTCCTCTGCAGAGATTTAGCCTCAAAAAAAGATGTCATCAAATAGTTGTAGACCTCTGATAGCGCAGGGCTAGTGTGAGCATCTAAGGAGATATGAAAGAGGTGACAGTGAGTTGAAAGGATTATGCGAATGTGAGGCAGGTATCAATGTTTAAAGCGTTAATCAAAATCCATCCAATTGAAACCAGATAGTAAGCATATTCATCCACTGGAAGTGAATTAGCATTTTTCTGTGCCCTGAGCTGCCATCCTCTTTCCCCTTTTATCTTGTCTGTAAAAGCTGGCTAATGATGCCTACATCAGAGGCAACTGGGAGGCTTAAATGAGACTAAATGAGATAATGTATGTGAAGCACCTTGCTCCATGCCTCATACATAAAAGACACTGAATAAATATGAATTTATTTCAAGAGGAAAATCAAGCACATTATTCTGAGAATTCTTTCTACTTGTAGTCCCTCAATAGATGCTTCACATTAAATTGCACATTTCCAAGAGAGAAAAATGGAAAGGTCACCCTACTAGTACATAAACAGTGAAGCCAAATGTTTCTCACAGGGAGAAAACTGACGTATAACAAAGACATCCATCCTTCAATTTGTAGGTATAAGAGCAGTAATTCCTCTCTTCCCATATTGATTACTACCACTCTGTTCTCCTGTGGAAATGTTAAAGCTGCATTTGGATTCCCTCTAACCAGCCAGATGACACCAGCAACTGAGAGATTCTAAGAATGGAGCAAGAACTTTCATTTACAGACAAGAAGTTCCTTGAGGGCAGTGACTGCTCTGCCTTGTTCCAGAGAACTCATCCCGGTTCTAACAGTTACTTGCTATGTGCTATTAGGCAAGTTACTTCCCCTGTCCAAAACTCATTTTCATCTGTAAAATAAAGACGATAAGTCTCTATGGCAGAGACTATGTGTTCACCAAACCCTGTTTCCTTTTCCACCTGGTCATATACCTCGTGGACGTTTCCTAGACTCCCTTGCAGTTAAGTAAGGCCACGTGACTGAGTTCTGGCCAATGGAATGTTGGCAGAAAGTGATGCATGTACATCCAGGCTTAGACCTTAAGAAACCTCCCAGGGGATCCTCCCTATATGCACTCTCTCCCTGCTCTCTCATCTGCCAGCAGGATGGAGTTCAGCGGAGGACTCCCAGGTCCTGGGGAGGGTGGGGACATGAGTAAGCAATCAGTTTTTGCCATATTAAGTCGCTTTTGGGGATTGTTTGACAGTTAGCCTACCCTGACTAATACGGCAATGGTGAGGGTCAAATAAGATAATTTATTTATAAGCACAGTGTCAGGAACATGGTAAATATTTAGTAAGTAATAGCTATTTATTATTATGTGATATCTGTTCTGCTTTAGGTATGTAGACTTTTCCCTCCCCATTTTCCCAATGCTATTTCTTCCCTTTGATCCAGTGACTGTGGCATCTCTGGATGTCTAACCCTGCTTTGTCTTTAAGTCTGATCACAATGTTAATGTGATGCTTCTCTCTGGACCTTGCTTTACTAATAGCATTTCCTTACAAAAAATATGGAGACAGAGGAGATGCTTCTATTGACATGATAACGGTTCTGAAATGAGTCAGAAGCATGAGGCAGTCCAATTGACACAGTTCATCACAGCTCCAATTTTGCTTTCCCTGCTTTTCCATATGAAGGCTACAGGGCTGAAAGTTAAATTAGTTTGAGAACTGACTGCGATGAGCAGCACAATCTGCTCCACAGTAGACAACATTTTGTAAAAACTGTTACTGCAGAATTTTCATGAAACTTTCAAATTTTAATTAAAAACTGGAGAAACAGATGGATGGCAAAATGAATTTAAGGTAATGAGGGAGCAAGTGCTCATACACTAAGGTTAAAATCAATAGCCATGTGACTAGGCGGCCCTTAATCAGCATGATTTGAGGAGCTCCAGGGGCAGCCTCTGGGGCTCCAATATCAACCTTTTGTATGTCGGCAATGCCTGAAAAGTTATTTATAACAATCCTTCACAATTACATGTCACTTTACATAATGTCTCTAATGCTCCTAATTTACCTGCAAGGGAGGGTTATAAGTATGGACCTCAAAGCTCCACAAAATCAAATGATCTGCACAAGATGACACAGCCAATAAAAGGCAGAGGCAGGGCTCTTCACACGTCCTGAATTCAGGGTTCTTTCCACCACACCACAGTTGCCTCTGCCATTATTAAAGCTTCATTTCTTTGCGTTAAATGCATCTCCTAATTAATTGATCATTCAAATGCAACCTTACTTGAATCTTTGTGTGTAAGTGGCATTGTTGTGGCAGAACTGTATTTCTGGGGAAGAGAGGCAAGGAGAGGATGAAGGTTTGAGGAAGGAGATATAAAGCCCGAGAAATACAATCTAAAAGTAACTAGGTTAAAACATCCATCCCCCATTTCAGTGCAAATAGCCTTGGAAGAACCACTTGCTGTCAGTTATACCTTGTGTCTTAGCACATTATTTCCTGTCATCTGCAATAAGGAGATAGAATAATAGACCCAGGTTAAAGGGCACTCTCAGTGTATGGCAAGGTGAGAAGGAAAGAAGGAATAGAATAAAGGATAAAAAACAACCTTACAATTTACTTTAAGTTTGCTTTTCCTGTTGAGGGAATAAAATTCTTCTATAGCTAATAAATTACAGTGTTTCCTTAACATTGGTGCTTTAAAGGTACTAATACACAAACAGAGAAGATCTGGAAATTAAAAAAGAAAATCCCAATCCAAAAAGGTCTTACATTGCCTTAAAGTATGATCTTTATATTTTAGAAAGATTAGAATTCCTTGTACTCGTCACAGTATACTTTTCAAAAAGTTAAAAACATAAATATCCAAAATGTGTTCATTCTATATTTGTATAAACACATGTCAGAGATTTATTCGACTCATCAGTTAAGGGTGGTAAAGCTGGTTCCAAAGAGAATTAGAGGAATTGGAATCATATAGGCATTGGAGAAAGAATGTTAGAATAAGACAGTTGGATGACATACAAAATTGGCTAAGGTCCTATACGCGATGGAACCATAACTTGAAGATTGTGCATTCTACCTTTTAGAATTTATCTACTGGGTATAAATCTACAATATAGAGGTAACTTTGAAATGGGCCTTTGATCAATAATAAGCAGAAACTCAAGCAAAAGTTCACTCCTCAGCCTAGCTCATTATCTGATCATTGGGTTGGCCTGCAAAGAGTGTTTCCACTACGGCAGTGAGAGGACATGCTGACCTCGCTTTGCCTTCTTTCCAAGTTTTGAGTCCCATGGGCTCAAATTGGATTCAGGCAGGTGAAAATTTTTTCTGAGTTGCCTTTAAGAAAAGAAATTTAGTGGAATTAACATTTGTATTAGCCTGCTCCAGCTGCCATAACAAAATACCCCAGACTGGGTGGCTTAAACAACAAAAATTTATTTTCTTAAGATTCTGGAGGCTGGAAGTCTGAGATTAGGTGTCAGCTGATTTGGTTCTTCCTGAGGCCTCTCTCCTTGGCTTGTAGGTGGCTGCCAGCTCAGTGTGTCCTCACACCGCTTTTACTTTGGGCTTGCACCTTGGATATCTCTTCCTTTTCTCTTAAGGACACCAGTTCTATTGGATCAGGGCCCCAACCCTTATAAACTCATTTAACCTTAATTACCTCCTGAAAGGCCTTATCTCCAAATGTAGTCATATTAGGGATTAGAGCTTCAACATCCAAATTGCAGGGGGTGGGCACAATTTAGTCTACAACAACATTTATTTAGCACTTGAATGCTCACTCCAACCTGAAGCATATGGTCCAGGATTTTACAGAGGTGGTCCAGGAGGTTAAATTACTGCCCAGTATCACCCAGGTAGCAAGTGGCAAGGCTATCATCTGACTCTGGGGTGACCATGTCAGAGGGAGTCAGGAGCTAAAGGTAGGGGAGCTTGGGAAAGTTCCACAACCTCTATAACATCCTTATATTTGCTATTTGTTGTAAACCTCTGCCGCTTGAAATAAAAAGGTCCTGTGGGCTTGTCTTCTACAGGGCAGCATCTTCTATAGAAGCCATGGAGACTGAGTCCCAGGCACAGCCAGTGCTGTGAGAATCAGGATTTCAGGGACCAGAGAGAGAATGGAGGAAACCAACCACCAAGCTCCCCAAATTCCTGGGGGCTGCAAGATGCAGGTACCGGTAGCTGGCCTATGACTGGGATTCACAGGGAAAAAGCCTGGATAGATCTTGATAAGTTAGGAGAGACTATCTGAGAAGCTTCACTCATTCCCTCCCGTCCTTCTTCACACCCTCCCTCACTGCTCTACTCAATTCATATTTATTGAGCTCCTTCTGTGGCCAGCATTACCAGGGCCTGAGGGATTTACAGCTCCTACTAAGGACCCCTTTCTTGATTCTCTCTTAAGTTCCCTTTTTAGGAACAGTAATGTCTCCCACTTCCACTTCTGCAAAAAAAAAAAAAAAAATGCCTTTGCTAAGAAATAATCAATTAATTTTCTCATTTTCCTGAGTTCAAATCCTAGCTCTGCCATTGGCTAGGCTCATTCATTATTTATTTCACCTCTCTAGCCTCAGTTTCCTTAGCTGAAAAATGGACAAATCAATAATATCTACCTTATAGAGTTGTTATGAGAAATAAATGATATCATGTAATATACATATAAAGGTTTTAGCACAATGTTCAATACCCAACCAAGGCCCCAGTGAAGGGGATCAGAATATGTCATCCTAAATATGCCACTTTTCTTTAGGATTGTTTTGAGCTGAAAGCAGTTAGCTCTCTGCCCTTTCCCTTCCTGTCTAAAAGCAGGGCATAAATTTCCCTTTGTAGAGGTAACACAAATATCCATTTACAAATATGTCTCCCTCTCCAGTACCAGAAAGACAACTTTTCTGGAGATAACTCTTATCACCTGAGAGGACTCTTATCTGCAAGACAGACCTTACTAACTTACAACTCTTATTTACCACACATTTCCTAGTAACTTTCCCATAACTTACCCACCCCCAGAATCCAAAAGCCCCAAGCCCTTTTTCCTTTGTCTAGCATCTTCACACTTTATCACCCTTTTTAAAGATGCTACGAGCATACCTCAGAGATATTGTGAGTTCAGTTCTACACCACCACAATAAAGCAAATCTTAAATTTTTTGCTGGTAGAGGGTCTTGCCTTCAATTTGTTAAAAATGCAACATCCATGAAGTACAATAAAGTGAAGCACAATACAATGAGATATGCCTATATATAAACCCCAAATTCTAACACCTCCTTTAGTCACATTTCTTTGTGAACTCCTGTGCTTACATATGTAACTAAACCTGTTTTGTTTGTTTGTTTGTTTGCTTGCTTGTTAATATGCCTTTTGTCAGTTTAATTAGCAGGGCCCAGGTGCTAAATCTAAGAGAGTAGAAAAGAAAGTTTTTTCTTCTCTACGAAGGCATGAAAACTTTTTCCTGTACTGTTTTTCTTGTTTGTTATTATTCTCCTTGTCCCCTGGTTTGTCCTGGAAATAATTTCCCACAACCCTTGGCCAGCTTTGTGAGGATTCAGAGGCAAAGGAGTGAGGAGGTTTCCCAGATTTTGGGGGAGCAAAAGCACAGCTGTGAGACATTCTCTACTGCTGCAGTCACCTGACATCCACAGGGAAGCTGGGGTGCTCGAGGAGGCTGCCAGGTTAGATTAAGGCAGAGTGGAGCCCTTTGGGCTAAGTTTAAACTTTCCTGACACCTCAGTCAAGATTCTGTGCTGCTGCTGCTGCTCCACCAGCCTAAGCATCCCCTAACATAGCCTTCGCCACACCGTATTTCTTCTTGTTTAATTCTCTTCTCCTTTCTTAGACCAAGTGTTGTTCAAGGGCAGGAGCCCTATGGGTCTTGCCCTCTACTGAGTGTCCAGTGCCTCACTGTGCCTCACATGGAGGATACACTTAATACACATTTATTGAATGAACTGCAACAGCTCTGCTGAGTAAGAAATAAGATTTATTTGTTCAGAGTTAAAAAATCCTGTGTTTACTTAGTTCCATTTTGAGAAGCATAATTGCAACCAAATGTTGGAAGGTGGACACTCCACTTAGCAAGGGCTGTATCCACCACAACTCACTTCAACATTGGTCCAGAAGAGTGACAAAAGCAGAAAGCATTGTCTTCCTGGAAGAACTTTAACAGTCAGCTCAGAATGTTGATGCTCTCATTTCAGAGCCCCTTTGAAATCTGGCTCTACTCTAGGGCAGGAACAGAAGGAAATGCCACCTCTGGGCTGAATTTCCTCAGGGTTCTGTGAGTTACCCTCAGAGTAGAGTGGGGGTACCTATTACACAGGCCTGGGGTCAGGGAGTTGCAGGGTATAGTTTGGGTCAAGGAAGGAGTCATTCTAGTCTGTTCTCTCTCCTCCTGAGGCTTGCTTTCTTCTTTTATCCTCCTACCCCCTCTCCCCAGTCATTCTGACAGATTCAGGAGGGGGGCTCTTATAAGGGTACTTTTGGTATTGGGAGACAGATAAGAATAATAATAGCTTACTATGTGCTAAGCACTCTCTTACATTATTTCATTCCCTCTTCACCTCCTGTGAGATGAAGTATGAAGTACTAATATGATCTCCATTCTACAGATGAAAAAAAAACTGAGGATGAGAAAGCATAAAATTTGCTCAAGGCCACTCAGCTGGTAAATAGTAAAGTCAGGGCCTGAGTTGTAACTGCCACACTATACTATATCCTACTGGATTAAGATGACCCAAGGAGTCCCCCAGATATCCCCAGAAAGCCTCTGGAGCCAGGGCTGGGTCAGCCTCAGTCGTTTCCATGCCTCAAATACCATATAAATGAACAACACTTGTACAGACATTTTACACAATATTTGCCTCATAAAGACCAGGCCTCAAGAACTGTCTATAATTTCATATATATCAAAAGTAAAGAATCACATGATAATCATTTGGGAACAGACAGAGTCAGTTTGAAGTCGAACTATATGGTCTTAGGCAAGTTTTCTAATCTCTGCTTCCCCATCTGTAGAGAAAGGATGATAATGCCTCACTTGCAAGGCATGCAAGTTGATGAATTGAGCATCTGGCCTGTAGGAGACCCAGCAAGTACTGGTTCTTCTGTCTTCCTCGCTCCACCGCTGGGAGCAATAGGGACAGTGCCAAATGTGGGGCCAAGAGGGAGGCTCATGGCGAAGCCTGATGCTTCCCTGCTATTGACTCCCATCCCTGCCTGGGCCAACAGGGCACTAATCCTGTGCTTACCACCAGTTTCGTCATTCCCTTGCCATTTTCTGGGGTCAAATTCCAAGCTTCTCGGGTCATCATTCCTACTGAAACTATGCGTGTAATACAGACCACAAGTCACGGGCAGCAATGGAAAGCTCTTAGTCCCACCAGAATGAGAGCATAAAGCCAGGCAAAACAAAACAAAGCCTTTCTAAAGGGATAAGACTAAAGCAAAAAGCCTGAAATCCAACATCGTGAAGTTCAAGTTTCTAAAGCATGAGCACTCTAGTTGCACATTTCTCCTTTTAATTTCAGAAGCAAATCAAAACAAACAAAAAAGCAGTCAATGATCTCCTTGAAAGGATGAAGGTGTGTCTCTTTTAAGAAAAAATGACTGCTAATAACTATCTTGGGAGTGATTCAGGCATAAAGTAGAAGAAGAAAGGAGAGTAATTATATTTTCAACTTTACAGAACAAACAAGTCCCACTCTAGGGCAACACTCTTTAGAGCCATTATTTTTCTTTAGGATCACCCCAAACTATATTTCTGGCTCAATTATATTCACCTTGACCATGACTTTTGGTTATTGCATTCCCTAACAGCCCTTTTTTTCTTTTTTCTTTTGCTCTTTGAGTCTAGCCAGTAGGAAGAATGCTCTACTACGGCCTTGCCTGCACTTTTGGTGTTCTGTTATGAAAAATTCAAATATATTTTCAGAGAAAATGCTGAATAACTGAGATCATAGTTTATCAAAAATATTTTGGGATCATTTGCTTGTGTATACTTCTGATTTAAACTTTGCTACATGCATTTTGCTTCACTGCAGTACATGTATCTACCATACACAAAATAAGAAAAACTAAGTATTTCCAAGCTTTGATTTTTACAAGGTATTTCTTCTTTCTGAGAAGAGAAATTAGGATGTTATATAGTGTTAATACTATAAAAATGGAGAAACTGAGGCCAAAGGAAATGAAATGCCTTGTCCAAGGCCATGCAGCCTCTCCACAGTTCTTGCCAGAGGATATCTGTCAGTTTGTTTTGGCTTCTGTATGAAAAACATTCACCTTCCCTGAGATAATGGATTATTTATTGATTAATGTTCAGAAAAACGCACAAAGAAGTTTTTTATGTTCCCCACTATGAGAACTTCTTATTCCTGCTCAGTAAAAATGCTAAGAGCATTTGGGACAGGACAAGTTTTTGTTGTGTGTGCAGGTCTCAAGAGTTTCAGGATGTCAGCATCTCTAGTCCAACAGCTGCAGCCAGAGTAACAGCAGTAATGCCCTTATGCATTTCCGAACACCTCCCAGGAAGACAGTACTGCTCCGAATTGATACCCACGGCACCCGATGGGGATTCTGAGACCAAAATGATGTGAAGTCTTTACCCTCCTCCCTACCTTGCCCTCCCTAAGGTCTTCTAGAATACTCTCCTCATTACATAATCATTCCTTCTTTCTTTTCAAGATTTCTCCAGCATTCAGGAATAGCCACAAGTGACATTTATCCATCCACCAGCTTCAGGTATATGGCTCAAGATGAAGCGGGAAGCAACTAAGCCCAATGTTTTCAGAACTCAGGGCACCCTAAAACTGTTGGCAACTTACCTATGGATGTACAAGAACCCGCTCAACACTCTCCGTGTCTTCCCATAACCTATTCTCCAGAAGGATTTCTGCCAGGGGCAGTTTACATGCAAAGGATCCTTAGAGATTATCCAACCCAAGAGTTTCCTTTGAAAACCAGGGCTTAGATGTTAAGAGCTGTGCCCAAGGTCATACAGGTCATCCATGACAGAACCAGATCTTGGACTATTCTCTTTCTTCCAGGTCCTGGGGACAAACTTCCCATATGCCATAGTTTTTCTAAGGATGAACCCTGGTTATACACTCAGACTAGCACAAGGACCCAATACGCATCACCTCATAAGGGTTCTGCACTCATATGCACTTCTTACCTGCTCTTGTGTGAGTGAGTCGAGATCATCTTTGTTCCAGGAAACCACTATGAAGCAAGGAGACAGTGCTGTGTAACGATTAAAACATGGAATGCCTCTGTTTTAAGCCAAATCGACCTCTTATCTTTGACAAGCTACCTAGCTTCTGTGTCTCAGTTTCCTCGCTTATAAATTGGGAGTTAAAAATAGCCAAATTACATGGGGTAATGGTTCTAAAGCACTTACGACAGTGCCTGGCACATTATAAACATGTGTTAAGTGTTAGTTGTCATTGTCGTCATCATCATCAATTATATCATTTTTCCTCTCTTGGAAATTTAACCACAGAAAGAAAGTAGGGCTGGTTCAATTTCTCCCACTGGCATGAGCCAGAAGTATCTCTTCCTTTGATCTCCAATCCACGGCTAATTTAGTTTCTGTTCAACATTGAAGACAGTTATAAAAATGTATAAATTTGGCATTCTTAACTTTGGCAATAAAAATTAAGCAAAACGAAGTTTATTTTTTTAAGAGTAAAGAAAAGTATCAGCCCATATCTCTATATTATCTTTTCTCTTTTCCAAGGCCATTTTAGCTGTTTCTCCTAGTTAACGTTCATTCAATCAAGGGAATAGAAAGGTAAATAAATTATGGGTTCCACTTTCAAGGAGGCTTTTTTAAGCAATACAAGTTGCTTCTTTTCATCCCATTCACCTAGGTTTTGCTCTGTGACGAGCTTGGAATCTTGGTGCAGTAAGTAGGGCCAGGGCTGTAGTCCTACTGGATTCACCGACTCTCCTATTCCCTTCCTTGCAGATCACCGCTCTTTATGGGGTGGTTCCCAGGCTTCTATACTGTTCATAGTTCTCTTAGAGGCCAGGAAGTTGTTTCCTATTGAGGAGTGGCTGGAAGGGTATATTAAGCATGTCTTTATTTTTCGTATTCTTACGGTTTGACATCCGGGGACTTGCTGACCCTGTAGAAACAGCCCCTTCTAGGGTTAGCCAATTCCTAGAGATACTAAATGGCTCATCTGTGAGCACACACCAACCATTCCAGAGTCCATATCCCCAACCACCCCTTCTGTTGGGCTCTCATACTCCAGGCCACTACCCACCTGCCCTAATCATCCCAGAGCCAGGTAGGTACCATTTAATAGGGACAGGTTCTTGGCCCAAAGCCCATTGAGATTATTCAAACCAGCACAGTGAAGGTTCTAGTCCACACTTCTCCTTCACTCCTCTGCCTCCTGACCAACCCTAGTGCTCCCTCATGCCTCCCCCCGCCCCCACGTGCCATACCTCCTGCTTTATACCCTAGGAAACTGTGAATATAACAGCTTCTTTCTTTGTGACAGTCATTGCCATGTCTGAGCATGTTAACCATACCAAATTGAAACAAATTTTGAGTACCCTTACAATAAAATAGGAGAAAGAATCAGAGACAAGAGCCAGTTGGGAAGAGAGAGTAGAATTCGAGTCAGTAAACATGATTATAAGAATATGATAATAACCCCCTCATACTTGTAAAAGACAAGGATTGATGATATGCTTTCAAAGGCATGATTTTTGTCCAGCCCTTGGCAAAAGCCTGCAAGGTCTGCATTATTAATCTCATTTTATACAAAGAAATTGAGACCCAGAGAGGTTAAGTAATTTGACCAAGATCCCACACCAGTAGGTGGCAATGCCGGAATTTGAATTCAGATCTCTCAAATTCTACAACTTTATGGCTGCCTCCCAAATAAGCAGAGAAAGTGAATAAGAATGGAGAATGGAGCTGTCTATGATCTTAAAATCTGGGTATTCATTCCAGTTGCTTCCAGTTCATGGGGCTTACAGGACCCTCTGAAAGCAGAGACTTTGTCTTGTGCATCTTTGCATTTCCCAATGCCAGGTGCATGAGAGTATTCAGAAGTACAAGCTGAACTAATGGATAAATGAAGAGCAATCAAAAGTGGGAGGGTAAACCGTTCTAAGGCTCCTACAAGCCCACTGACTTTCCCTCTAGTCCTTGGCTCTCACACACAATGTAGCATTCGTGTATCAATTGATGAAGGAGATTTTCAGATGCTCCCTGCAAAAGACACTGGAGCTTCTGTACAAACAATTTTAAAAGTAGTTATGAAATCTTTCTGTATAGTTTTGAAAAGATAAAGGCCAAAAAAGTTATTCTGGAATGACTTGCATCTGACCTTTTTTTTTTTTTGTCTAAGTAACTCTGACTGCTTAGGAAACTCACTTCTAACATTGATAGGTTTGGTCTAAGTTTCTCAGAATGTCTAAATGTCTAACTACAGTTCATCATAAAGGGCTGGACCTGAGATCAATTACTTATTTCCTTTGTTTTATCAAATAGACTTCTATCCTAAAATTGAGATACATTTCATGTGCTAAAACAGCACACTTTATTTACAATCAACGGCACCACACTTCAAAACTGAGTTACCCACAGGGTCACTATTCAATTTTTGTGAATAGTTTGGCCCTACTATGTGCTTAAAGCTTGAACTTGGGAATCAGATAAATACGAGCTGAGTTCCAGTTAAGAGTAGTTACATGACTTTGGGCAAAAACTTTAATTTCTTTGATCTTTCATTTTCTTATCTTTAAAATGGGGTAATAATAGTATTTATCATACAAATTTGTTGAGAAGAATTAATATACAGTTCAAATATATAATACAATTATATAATATACATATTATATAACATGTATATAATATATCATATATTTTATATTATAAATATATAATGTTCGTTACTGGGTATTAATATAGGAAAAATGTTTTATCTATTTGCTAGGCATGTAATCAGTATTCAATATGTGGTAGCAAGACTTGGTATCTTTAATTCTTCTGTTCTTAGCTGATAATTTGTGGGCCTTTGCTGTCTGGGCTATGGGTATAGCATTATTGGCTTCTGGTCAAAAATCCCTTCTTAAAAATAAATTATTAATTTTTTTAAATCCCTTCTTAGACACCCTTTTCATTGACTGACTAGCATCCCAACTTTCTGTCTAACTCTTGTTTTATCTCCTTTGACCAAGGAGAGGAACTATGTTCCAGATCCCAATAGCACTTTCACCCATTAATTCAAAAGTATTTATTGAGTGCTGTTTCATTTTTTCTGTCGCTGCGTTAACAAACCACCCAAAACTTACTGACTTAAAACAGCCATCATTTTATTTGCTCACAGCCCTTCAATCTGGTCTGGGCTCAGCTGGGAGTTTCTTCCTCTTGCCTTGCCTTGTTAGTGGTCACTCTTGTGGCTGTATTCACCCGGCAGATCCATTTGGGGCTTAACTCAGCCTGGATGATGGAGTAGCTGGGTCTCTTTATGTAGACTTGGGATTTTTAACTCTCTATGTAGTCTCTTCACAAGGAGACTGACTTCTTGCATGACACCTCAGGGCTCCTAAAAGTGGAAAAGTGGAAGCTGCTCAATTTTCTTAAGGCTCTGGCCTGGAACTGGCATAGCACTACTTCTGCCATATTTTATTAGTTAAAGAAGGCCAGCCAATCTCCCAGTGGAGGAGATAGTAGGGCATGAATACAGGGAGATACGGTTCATTGGGGGCCATTGATGTAACAGACTAACAAAATCACATTCTCTGTGCCTAACACTGGGTTCCTGCCTCCATGCAGTCCATATCCTAGGGCTGTGGTTCTCAAAACTTGAGAGTGCATCAGAATCACCTGGAAGCCTTGTAAAAACACAAATCACTGAGCCCCCCCGCCCCCGGAGTATCTGTTTCTATTTGTCTGAGGGGTCCAGGATTTGTATCTCTAACAGGTTCCCAGGTGATGCTGCTGTAGCTGATCTGGGAATAGATTTTGAGAATCACTGTTCTGGGCTTGCTTCAGGATTAGAATACATCCCCAGAGATATTAATTCAATTGGTCTGGGGCGAGGACCCGGTAGCTGTGTTTTTTAAAACATTTCCCAGGTGATCCTAATATGCAGTCAGAGCTGAGAACCACTTCTTTAGGGTTTGTTCTGTCTCCTTTCTTTTTTCTTAAAAGCTCCTTTGAGCTAGCTAGTCACAATTTGATTAATCTTTATGACCCCACCTGAGTATTTCCCGCCTTTAAAACCAGGGTTCTCAAATTTTGCCCTACTTTAGAACTTCATGCAACTTTTTAAAGTCTCGATGTCTAGGTCATACTCCAGACCATTAAATCAGAACCTCTAAGGATGTGACCCAAGCATTAAGGATTTTTTAAAAATTCTCCAAGTGATTCTAAAGTGCAGCCAAGTTTGAGAATGGGTGCTTTATAACACCTTATTGATGTTTTCACAGTATGCATTTCTAAGTTAAAAAACTCTTTCCCATGGCAATTTGCAATATCTTCCTTTGAATACTAAAGAATGCAGAGGATATTTTAACCTAGAAATTACCTTCTCTTCTATCCTCGCTTACATCTTCATTCATGCCTCAATTGCATAATTATCCTTTAGGGAGACCAGATTTTGCCACATTTGCCATTAAAAAATTATTACACAAGAAAATAAGGAACTTTTGGTGAGGCAGGGGTTAAGATGATAGCCCACTTGCATGCTGGGAATTGTAGTGTAGCAGTGCCTTGCCAGTGAAGCGCTATGGGCCTCCACAGAGGTGCCTAGTACCCTACATGCCACACAGACCTTAAGAGAGGCAGTGTCTAGTGGTTACAATGAGAGTTAGAATGCCTGGGTCAGATCCCAGTGCAACTGTTCACTAGCTGCAGGACCTTGGGCAAGCTACTTAACCTCCTAGGCCTACGTTTCCTTTTCTATAGAGGAAATAATAATAATAATGATATCTAGCTCATGAGATTGTTATGAGGATTAAATGAATTAATATATATAAAGTGCTTAGAACAGTAACTGGCACATAATTTGCATTCTATAAGTGTCAGCTTTCATTATTATTGCCTTCTCAATTTCTCTCTTGGCCAAAGTTCTATTCCCTTGGTCCATAAGAGTTGAAAATCCCTATACCACAGTCAGAACATAAGAGTTTAGCTGTCCTAAGGGAAATTATCCACATCTATTTATCTAAATTGCCCTCTGGTCATCTCTTTTTAAAATCATGATGTTGGATTGGGGAAGGAAACGCTATTAGCTAACAGACTGTGGCACATGTCCCATGGTCAGTGTCCCTTGGTTTTGCCTGTCTAGCATCATCCTTTCTGCTTCTGGGAGTAGCCCAAAGTTTCCTTTGGGACATCACCCCTCTCCTATTGTGTGCACTCTTGGTGGGATTGCCACCAAGGTTCCCTGCCTTCCCATGGCAATTAGGCAGGCACCTGACCCAGCTCAGTCCATTGAATTCTCTCCTCTGGGGAGGAACATGGCAATAAGAACTACTTGGAGTGGATCCACCTGAGGACATTGCCCATTAGCTCCTGCAGCCTAGATCCCCAAGCTCTCACAAGTTTCTCCATTTCTGAAGCTTGCTTGGACAGACCTTCCTTGGATTCTGTGAGTCATTCTATCACCATGGCAATAAGGTTTTTTTGTGTGTTTAGGTTAGCAGGGTCAATATCTGTCACTTTCTACCAAAAGGTCCTAAGTGACACATTAATTCCAAGTAATCTTTAAGATCTGGTCCTCTGCTTATTGCCCCCTCTCTCCTTTCCACCTAATTTTGGTAGTTATCAGTAGTTGAATGCCTTCTTTGTGACATGCCTTTTGTGTACATTATCAGTAATCCTAATATCAACAGTGCAAAGATGGTATTACTTCTACTTTATCGATATAGAAAATGAGGCACAGAGAAGCTAAGCAACTTGCCCAAGGCCACACAGCTAGTAAATAACAGAGAGGATATTCCAACATGTCTAACTGCTGCCCTCAATCAGTAAGTGAAATTTATTGAAATTGAGATCAACATTTCATGGACTCCTGGATGGGTGAAGATATTTGGCATCCTCTAATGCAGTCTTCCTTTTTTTATTTTTCTTTCTTTCTTTCTTTCTTTCTTTCTTTCTTTCTTTCTTTCTTTCTTTCTTTCTTTCTTTCTTTCTTTCATAAACCAATTGTAAGAAACGTTTTACATGACAATCCTGCACACACGCACACACACACACAATACATCAATACACTCCACACATCTCACATTACAGAATGGAAACAGAAGTTTCACAAGGCAATAGTTACCCCTATAGGTGCAATACAGTCCAATTTTGGATTCAAAACTATTCCATTCTTTAAAATTTTGCTTATACAATTTGCTTACACCAGATTGATTTTGCAACTCACAAATGCATCTGACTACCAGCTTCAAAAACCCTGCTCTATTGAGAAAGCTGCTTAAACTGACACCAGTTTGCATGTCTGAGTGTTTGTAAAAGGAGGAAGGGCCAAGCTGGATCTTTCAAAGTCTCATAATAACGATTTGTTTACTTGCATAATGTGTGTTTCCTAGGCCACACCAGCCTGAGGGGAAAACTGAAATCAGAATCACAGCACAGTCTGTTCCTCTCTCTCCGCTTTCATTGGCTCTCCCAGAATCGCCAGCCCCTCCACAAAGACCCCTTCCAGTTTCTGAGGATGCCTGGGGAACATCTCACATGTGCTCCCAAACATCACGCTCTATCCCTTATTTTCCTTCTGTTCTGCTCCAGCTATCAGCTGGGATCGTTTGCCAGTTCCTCTGATGTCTGTGGGGCTATCACTGCTGCTGGGCCACTAAGATGACATAGGCTTTGGTGGAAAATCCAGTGACTTTGGTGATGCCTGAGCTGTGGGCCTGGATGGGGATGCTGTTGGTCCTGCATCTTACAGCAGCTCTGGTGTTACAGCTCTGTGTGTCATTCCTCCTGGCACTCAAATGCATTACCACAGTGCCCACCAAACTAGAGAGAACCCTCTTTGTTACAGGGATCCCAAAGTAGATTTCTCTTACTCCTTCTAACTTATACACATTCAAGGGCAGGGGGCCGAAAAAAATTTCCATCCTGTATTCACAACAATCTTCTTTTTCTGTGCTCTGTACCTTGTCCTTGGACCAAGTTTGGGTGTCACTATCTCACCCAGACTGGTGAGATCTTTCTTTCCCAGAAGTGTCCCCGGTTCTGCCATGTGAATGGAGTCTCAGAAAGCCCACATTCTGTCACCTTGCCCAGAAGTGCCTGCTTCCTAGAGTGAGCATAGACTTGAGTGAAACCTGTCTTTATTTGAGTACCTTGCTTCCCAGTTATCAGGGGTCACACGTTCAGAGTTCAAGTTCTGTTGAAATGACGATGGTCATGATAATGATGACAAATCTTTCGCATGTATCAGACCCCTTGATAAGCACTTTAGATATATTACTGTATTTAATTCTCTCAATAATTCTATGTGATATATACTATCATTATCCTCATTTTACAGAGGAGAAAACTGGCCTTGAAAGGTTAAATAGCTAGCCCATGGTCACGGGGCTGGCAAAGTGCAGAGCCAGCCCTGGACCCTCTCAGCCACTCCTCTGCAGCTGGGGCTGAGGGATGAGCTGCCTCAGCCAGGCCTCCCAGCCTCCCTGGGCCTCCTTCCAGCTCTGAGTTCATCTTTTCTAGGCCCCTCTCTCAAAGACCCCCACTGTAATCCACAGGTAGGCTGCCAGACTTTATCTAAAGACCTCCAAGTGGGTGAAAACCCCTAAGCTTCCACTCTCCCGCTTTCCACATCTTCTCTGTACCCTACCACGGCTTCAAGAGGAGGAGGGGTTGAGAAGGAAAGCTTCATCAGCAACAGAACCCCCTCCCCAGGTCCCTTAAGACTTTAGTATAGCAACTTGCCCTCCTCTCTGTAGCCACCTCCTCAGACCCAGTTCTGGAGCCAGGAAGCAGTTTCTCCTCCGTAAAAGGCCTTCAGCTTTCTGCATTACATGGTTAAAATTCCTGATCTTAGTGGGTGTTTTAATTGAATAGGGAATTCAAGTCTGGACTTAAATGCCGTAGAAAAAGAAAAAGTTACTGTCTTTTCAGAATGCCCATTGTAATTTGTCCTTAGAGTCATCCCCACCCCCCACCCGCCACCATGGTCCTTTTCGCACTTGAACTGACAAACTGAACCACCAGATAAATACAGCTGCAAAGTGAATAATTATGGGTATGATTCTTTTCCTTCTTTCATTCGTCCTCTCAGCTTAACCAAGTCAGAAAGTTTAAAAGACCACTCACCCTTTCTTTGACTGCGTCCACAGAGCCCAAAGCCAAGGGCTGATCAAGCAATCTTGATAATTTGATGCATTTGAAAGTGACATATAGGGAGTGAATTATCTTGTTTGACTACACCCATCAGTTTAAACAAGTATCTGCCAGAGCGTCACCCCATGCAGAGTGGTGGCTCTGCTACTCACTGTTTGTGTGACCTTTCAGTACTTCAGTTTTACCATCTGTAACATGCGGGGATTAGACCCAAGAATTCTGAGGTCCTGAAAGTTCTCGGGGTCTTTATTTTCTAGTTATAAAATGCATCATTTAAAAGTCAGATAATTTAGGGGGTGGCTGACTGAATAAAAATGACTCTATATAAAATTTTCACCACATAATTATTTTATGGTGCAAGTTTCCACTATGTACTTGAAGCGGGATCCAATTTACAAAAATCTGACTTGCAGCCAACTTTTAAGTGACACTTTTACTGTTCCAAGTGGGGCTTGCCCATAGGTCACAGTTTCTAAAAACACTATGATAATTCTCTCCCTCCAGAGAGTCCTCGACAGTGAAGCATTAGTAGAATCCATTCGAAAATCATTACTTCTCTTAGACTGAGATTTTTTTCTTTTCTGTAAAAAAAATATTTATAAACTCTCAAAAACTGGCTTAATTATAATAATCTACTGGTTCTTTTGAAACACAAACCAGATTATATATCACTCCTGTGCCTAAAACACCCCAGAGGTCTCCTATTGGTCTCCTGTGTCAAGGCCAGGCTGTGGCCAGACCTTTGCAATATGCTGTTGACTCTACCTGGAATGTTCTCGCCAATTCTCTTTTCATTCCCCCTTATCTTGGAGATCAGCTCACTGTGACTTCTTCAGGGAATTGCCAGAATCCTTTATTATAATCTATGGCGTGATCTGAAGTTTCTTTGGATGAGCATGTCCTGACCACGAATAGTCTCTATGCTCTGTGGTTGCTCACAGAGGCATATGGGTTGCTCACTCCATGCACGATGCTGTCCAGGCACTGAATTCCCAGCAGGGTCTCTACCTTCATGGAGCCTACAGTCTTCTGCGTAATCAGACAATAATAGTCAAGTACCAGAATGAGCATGACTACCACTACCCTCCCCTCACAGAGCTTGCAGAGAATTAAACAAGTGATTGGAGTAAGCCTGGGATAGTCTATGAGAGGGAAAGGGTAGACCGTCAAAGCATCAAGCTCCCATGTGGAATGAATTTATGTCCTAATCACGCATGTGCTCATATAATCCTTCTACTACTTTCAGTCTAGGAAGCTGAAAAAGAAAGGACAGATTGACATTCCCTGGCCAACTGTGCCAGCTTGAGGATGGACATCTTCAGCACGGTAAGAGGACCAAGGATCTACTTTCCTCCTTTTTCTCCATCCTAAGAGTCTTCTCACTCTCTTGACCATACCGCCCTGCCCCAGTGCTAGAGCCTCTCTTCTTTTTCTTCTTTAAATGAATTTCCTTCTCCAAAGGTGCATCTCCTTTCCTATCAAATACGACAGTAACATAGCCTACCATTTTGCTTTAATGTTTATAATATTTATGGAACATCTATACCATCATCCCCATTTTACAGACAGGGGAATAGATCCAGAGACAACATTGGCTGGTTCATGGCAGAACTGGGACCTCAAAGCCAGGTCTCTGGCTCTTAGTCCAGCATTTTCCCCCATCATATTTCAGCCTCCTAGGCTAAACTGAGCCTTTTTTGGAGCCCTGAGAATCCAAAGCTGGCTGCCTCCTGCTGGCAGGGAATTCCTTCCAGGTTTCTGATGCTACTGCTAAAGAAGGGAGAGTTCCAGAAGCCAAGGAGAGTGGATTGTACACAGGGGCAGTCTGCGCTTCTATTTCCCTCCCTCATCACGGAAGGAGAGAATGTCTTACACATTTGTGGGGTGGAGATTATGAAAACCAATAATTCATGACAGTTGATAAGTGTCAAAAAAGCATTTACTCACATTCGTTCCCTGAAAGTCACATTCTCCATGTGTTGTTATTTGTCTTTCAACGATGGCATCAGTCAGGTGGACTCAGCAAGAAATACGAAGGTTTTAGCCAAATGCTGCAGAGGGGGAGAGTTTCATTTAACTTCATTTTTCCAGCCAGGGCTGGCTCCAAAGCCAGTTTTTCTGACTAGGTTGTTTGCCACATGAAAAGCGAATTCCCAGAGGTTTCTGAGATTGCCGAGATCCGATGCAAGCTGACTGCTGCCACCCACCCGCCCACCCACTCACTAATAAGACATAATGCCGTCCTATTTTTGGTAACAATTAAAGGGCCTCTCAGTGCAAGCAGAAGCTGTTTATTTTCTGTTACATCACTTCACTTTGCCTTCGAAGGCTGGTCTGTGTTCAGTGTTTTCGTGGTGATGCAAGTCGGCTCTCTCCTCCAGCAGTTGGATCCCTCCCATCTCACAGCACCTCACAGGTCTCTTCCCCGAGCAGTGCATTGCTGGAGCAAGGAGCAGCTCACAAATCAGCTGCAGGTCCGTTTTGAAAAGCAGAGATACAGAGGCAAAGGAAAAGGGTGGACTCCTATGACCTGGTCTCAGAGCAAGACAATCACCAGCTGAATTCCAGAAGCCCTGTTCATGTTTGGGGAGATTTTTTCGACTGCAAGGAATCAGAGAGAAGCCAAAGGATGGGAAATGCCTGCATCCCTCTGAAAAGAATTGCTTATTTCCTATGTCTCTTATCTGCGCTTTTGCTGACTGAGGGGAAGAAACCAGCGAAGCCAAAATGCCCTGCCGTGTGTACTTGTACCAAAGATAATGCTTTATGTGAGAATGCCAGATCCATTCCACGCACCGTTCCTCCTGATGTTATCTCATTGTAAGGCCCGTAAGCATTTTGCTATCTGATTTATAATTTTAAAATTCCAGCCGGTGTATTTGGGGCTTTGTATGTATTGGTAGAAGGGCATGGAGAGGGAGATTCCTCTTGCACGCTTGGCCATTTGACAGTGCTAACATTTTGCTGCATTTAGAAATTTTGATTTTTATTAGCTGCTATGGAACATGCTTAGACCCCCCCCACCCTGAACATTATTATGAGAAACCTGTAGCAGATTCATTTCTCCTACTTCATCTGGGAAGAAACTGTATCGTACTTCATAAAATAGTGTCAAAATAGTGACTGTTTTGCCAAACTGAATTAACATAAGGTTTGTTCTGTGTGTATGTGTGTGTGTCTTTGTGTGTGTCCGTTTGTTTGTTTTCTTTCAGATCCTTTGTGAGATCTGGTTTTACTGAAATCTCAGAAGGGAGTTTTTTATTCACACCATCGCTGCAGCTCTTGTGAGAAATATTTATATCATGACTATTTTTAATATAGCATATATTTGGATAAGCCTCTAGTAAAACAATCTCAATATTAATTTTGTCAAATGTGATTATATTTCTGGAAAGAAAAAGAATATCAGTCAAGTGAGAGGTAAATGAGTTTGTTTGCGACTTGACACCAATGGTGCAGGTTGATTCTTGCAATGGTAAATTTGCTAACCTGTAATGCTGTCTACTTTCATGCCTATTTACGAAGTTGTTGGAATGTTACAACAGTGATTCCAATTCCATTCCACTATTTTACTTTCATTTTTGACTTAGGAACTTTGGTTATTTTGCCCTGGAGTTTCTGAATTAGTCAATACAGAACCGGAATAACATATGCGCTCAAGATGTTGTCTCCCAGGACCAGCGGCAGGCTGCTGCTCTGTGTGCTTTACCATGTGGGGGGAAAAAATCTGGGTTCTTTCTAGGTAATTCCTTAAAAGATTCATTCCGGAGAGACTGTTTTCTAATCTCGTCTAATTTATAACTAGTCCCCTTACAAGGAGGGAAAGAAAATATTAATATAGCATAGTGCAAAGGATTAGTCTTAGCTGTGTGTTTTTAGTTAGTCACAAGGGAACCACATATTCAGTCTATGTCTCAAAATAGTCAAAAAATAATATTTGACTCAGATCTCCCCAAAGGCATAATGTCACATGTATAATTTTTTCTGATGTGTATGTTTGGCTGTTAGACTGCTAGTTTTCAGAGCAGGACTACATGGGGGTCAAGAGGTCTCCCGGTACTTAGGTGTCAGGCAACAGACGGGTGGTAGTTACAGGCTTCCAAGAGGGAATTAGCCAACTGTGGATCAGCTGAGTTTTTGTTATCTTAACCACATGATTCAGGACCCAAGTTTTGGGGGTTCTTTTTGATTGTTTGTTTTTGTTTTCTTGCCTTAATGGACTGTTTTGGCTGTTTGAAGTTAGATATACAGAGGTAAACAGCATTGATTTGAAAATGTAGAGAACTCTATGTAAATTTCACACGCCCGCCCCCGCGCCCACCACTCACTAGAAACTAGACTTGTAAACTTGTGCATGACTAAATCTCTCTGAACCTCAATCTCCTCATCTGTAAAATGGAAGTAATGACACATTGAAGGGTTTTTATCAGAGATAAATAAAATTTCAGTAGATAAAATGTTTGGCATAAAGTCAAATCGTCACACATTTTATAAATGGTAGGTTTTCAATTTTTTACATAAAGCTAAAAAGCTTTTTAAAAATCATCTTATTGTTTTGTCTGTGTGAAATCACAAAACTGGTTTGACTATTCCATTAATTCACAAGCCTGATCAGGTGTTCTGACATTATATAACAGTGTTGGCTAATGTCCCTCTACCAGCTAATGTCTTAGAGTGGTTAACAGTTGAGTAGAATATTCCTAAGGGATTTATGTGTTTGATTGACAGCTAATGGTATAATTAGGGGTAGTGTTAGTACATCAAATCCATAAAAGACAGAGTCTTTAGCACGAAGAGAGTCAAAGTCTCCTCTGCTGGGACCATTCCATAGAATAAGAATTGGTTGTATCTGAGAAAGTGATAAATTATGCTTATGTTGTTCATTTGTTAAATAAATAAATGGCTCATTTAAAAGCATCTTTTTGATGAGCTACGGCATCTTTCTCTCCCCCAAGATAAATAGATCAGTCCTTAAAATTCGAGAAGTGTCAGTCAACAAATAACTGCTCATATTCTAACACTAGATGGACTTTAGTGGTGACACAGAAAGCCTGGATTGATCAACCTAATCGGTTAGCACATCTCCACTTTGTTTTTGCTGGATGGACCCAGCCTCGGCAGCACAAATGCTGGACAATGTTATAGAAATAGTTCCCGGCTGCTGCAGGGTAATGTGATTACACGTATTTAGAATCACAGAGGGAAGCCAAGGAACTGGTTTTTAAATAGCCCACACTGAGTGTGTGCCATGCCCCTGTGTCCCATGCTCCGAGTTCCTATGGAACATTCCAACCCTTATTTCTAAAAGCAGTTCAGATTTCAGAAATAACAAAAAGGCGAGTAATTCTTGCTCTGTGTGTTGTTACTTAATTCGTATTAGCTAACCTCCACATGGCAGATTTGTGCCTGGGCTGATCTTATGCAAAATAGTCAGGGGTCAAAGTTTGTCTCTAATCTCTAGGACCCTGTTTCCTAAACATTTTACTCCCCATTCTCCCTGCCCAATATTTTCTGTTTCCTCTCATCCTCAGGAAAGGATCTATTAGCACATTTTCACTGAGGAAATAAATGCTAAGTCTCCAAATATCAACTGTGCCATAATCATAAAAGCGGTGGGAATGGATGGTTCACAGACAAAAAGAGTTCTGTAAGACAGGACCATCCCGTGCTTTGAAAACTGCACGTGGGCTGCCAATCCTCCATTAAAACAAAATAACCAAGGAGGCTGAATTTGCCGTTGTATGAGTTTTGCTATCAGATTAGGCCTGGATCATACCAGCCATTGCTTGGGGGTTACAATGAATTCTAATGGCATTTGTGACCACAGATTACCAAACTGACCTGCCATATCCTGCAAAATGATAAACTTCAGAATCTATTCTGCTTGATTGATGTACAAAGGCAGTTAGGTCCTTGCCTGTTGTTGACATGGGAAAAGAAATGCCCCCCTCCCATTATCCACCCTAACAATCTGATCATTTCATTATGGCCCCACATGCTTTTTCAGACTTTCTGCAGATACATGATGAGAAGTACTTTCTGAAATGTCAGCCTAGGGTACTGAGGGAAACAGACAAGTTTCCTCCTTAAGTTACACAGTGTCTGAGGGAAAGATCCTGGTAGGCCACGTTTGGCAGTATGTGTTGGAGAACAAGAAAAACAAAAAGTCCACACTCTGTAGAGGGGAGAAAGGATAAAATTATCTAATAAAAATTCATCAGGTTAGTTGTACAAAACATATATTTAAAAAAATATCTCATTTATGGTTTTAAATGACAACAAAACCTTTCTCAAAAAAAAAAAAAAATGCTATTTCACTGATATTTTCCATAGGGCTGGATGTGAAACATAACCAATGAGAACAATTATTCATTCTAATTTGCTTTTTGTGAGGAGTGATGCTTATAGTGAATGCAATTTACAGAAATGTGTTTTCACACATTACAGCCCTTCTCAATTAAGGACTGAAATCCTCAATGATATAGGCTCATTACTGAAGTAAAATTCTAATTTAAGAGTATAAAATGTGGCCACATTGCCAAGTGTTTATGAAATTTTTAATCAAAAGAATACCTCCAACCCTTAAGAGAGTTCTACTTGCAGGAAGTAAATTACAGGGTTGGTTTTAGTATCATGCTAAAAAAAAACTATATATAAGAATTCAGTGTGATCAGAAAAAATTCTATTTATTCTAACGAGATTTTATCTTGTTTGAAGCAAGAGAACTGATCTCTCGGTGGGTGGGGGGATTATTCTTTCTTCTATTAACCTATGATCAACACATAAGTACATAATTCTTAAGAAATAAAAAACTAAAAAATGTGAAAGCTAATAGCATGAACAAGATAAATAATAAGTCTATCCTTACTAAGCTTTTATCATTTAGTGCTTCAAAATATTATCAGTCCAAGGTAAAATATTCATGGTCTATTTCGCCTTTACAGTGATCAGCCTCTTTTTTTTATTTCTCCTTGTATTACGAGTTTAAGGAAAATTTAGCAATCTTCAATGACTACTCAAGCCCGACCTATCAGCAAAAAGGGCTTCAAGTTTATTAGCTGGTTATGGATGAGCATGTTTTGGATTATGCCCAGCTGATGCCCCCACAATGGACCAAGAAGTAATAATTTCAGTTATCTAGGCTGTTTTGTCTAAAATTCATCCAATGACCCATTTCTCTGATTTTTAACTTTTTAATGAATTAAAGTTTGTCGTAACTATGAAACTAGCCCAGTACAACAAATGTTTTCTCTGAAAGCGTATTATATCCTCTCAATTATTCAGGCAAGAAACTTAGAGGTTACCTGCCCCTTCTCCCTCACTGTCTACTTCCAACTGGACTCGTCTCTTCTCAACTAGCAGGAGAATCTGCCACCTCCTCCTTACTTCAGGACCATAGCCCTAACTGAGGCTGCATTCACTGTTTCACGGCTACTGTGGGAGCTTCTGCTCTGGTCTCCCTGCTTCTGGTTCCTATCCTACCCATCTCCTTTAGTGTTACATTCCAGAAGCGCAGATCTCCTATCACCTGCATGCTTGGAAGCATTTAATGGTTCTCTAGAAACAGAGAAAGTCTGAACACCTGAGTTGGTATTAAGAGAATTTGGCTATTTGTCCAGGGTCATCTTCCACAAGATTCTCACATACACACGCACACGCACACACACATGCATGCGCGCACATGCGCACCCCAAGCTCTAAAGAGACTGAAGTGCCTCATTCCCTGACCTCTGTTTTCTCAAGCTCTATGGACTTTAGTGATGTCTTTGGTACTTCCTGTCATTTATTAGAGCTATTTGTGCTGCATCTGCCCGTGTCTTTCATCAATAGCTAAGGTCCTAGACAAGAGCCTGGATGTGGTAAGCCTAGACCTTGCTTACGATATATTTGTTAAATTCAATCCATATTTTCATAGATTTTATACTAAACACTCCTGTTTTCCTATCGGTAGATAGTCTCGGTCATGTTCACATTCTTATGTTTGTTTTTTCCTATTAGATTTCACAAGACCTAATAGTGTAGAGGTCTGGAAAGTGAGCTGAACCAAAATAACGTGAAGAGACATTTGCTTATGACATTAGGATGTCAAACTTCTTCAACAGAGATTTCCAGTGTGCCAGAACTTAAAAGGCAAAACATCCAAGGCCTTTCCTTAGACTCACTGCTTGAATCTCATTTGTCTCATTCTAACTGTCTATAGGCCTTTGACATATAAAAAATCATATGTAGGCTCCAAGGTTCTCCATTTGACTGCCGAGCTGACTAATATCTCTCTTATGTAGGATAGAATTCCCTCTTCTCCAGTCTGACAGGACATCCAAAGGGAAATATTGGTTAAGCATTATTAAGCTGAAAAAAATTCCATTAACACAAAGATAACTTCCCTTTTGATTTATTTATATTTGCTTAGCTAAAACAAGTATTTATTCATTGTATAGCTACAAGCAATTACAAAATGAAATCAAAACCTTCCCATTTCAGCAAATAAATTTGGGGGTTCTACTGTGCTACAGGCACAAATCTGGGCTTTGTAACAGGCACAAAGACAAGTGACATCTCTCCCTCTCTTCCTTAATATGACAGCTCCTAGCTGGCACTGATCCCTAAAAAGGTAAATTATATTTTGTCTGTATTTGAAAGTATTGTAAGGTAGTCTTGATAAGCTTTCTCATTTTGTTCAAAATGGCATTCAGTTGAGTGTTGATGATGGCGATGCTTGCCAGTTGTTGATCTGTGGCTGATAAAGGCTACAAAATGATTGCGGCTGTGATACAATGACAGCTGTGATATCAAAACAGCTAACCCAAGTAAGCTGGCAATGTGGCAAGTAGCAAAGAAGACAGCTCTTGTGGTCAGATAAACATGGGGTCAGATACCCACTCTACTGCTTACTAGTTCTGTGATTTTAGGCAAGCTTAATCAAACCTTGTTATCTGCATCTACAATATGGTGAATAACCATAGTACCTAGTGCACAGAATTACAGTAAGGATTAAATGAAACAATACATGTAAAGTGCTGGGCACAATTCCTGTAACTCAATAGCTTTTATTATAGTATCTGAATATCACTTTAATTCGATTGACCATGACATCGAATTAGCATCTGAATGTACAGGCTGGGTTTGCCAATGATCTCAGCTTTAAAATTTCCTTGTTCTACACATAGGTCTCCATTGGAACCTTCTAACAAATCTCTTCTTCACATACTTCTCACAGAAAACATGAACTATTTACCTTTCCGGGAAGGGGCGGGGGAGGGGGGGAAGGGAAGCAGAACATACTTCTTCCTCATGAAAAAAACAACTGGCACCACAGTTTGTAAAACACACCAGGTTTTATTTAAAATAGTTAAAATTGACCAGTCTTCATATGAGTGGTTCTGCAATAGGATGGTAAAAGGAGACATGGATTTGAAATCCAGTTCAGCCACTAATTAATTGGCCATGTGACCTTGGGTTGGTCACAAAATATTCCTGGGCCTTAGATGTTATATGTGTAAAATACTAGAGATAGATTAAATTATGATTATCAAACTCAAATGTCAATGGAGGTGAGGGTGATAAGGTAAATGAAGGGAACAGTTGGGTATATGACTATAGGGAATGGTAGTGACTGCAGTAAATCAGAGAAGACATGTCTTACCTAAAAATGACATCCTCAGCTCCAAGAGATAATTGTCGATGAGAATGCGGTACATGAACATGGGGCTGTATTTTCCTAATTTTCAGGGGAAGGCAGAAATCTGGAAACAGATTCTGAAAGAGGATAAAAACCAAATAAAACATAAGTTGGTATTTGATAGCTCCACATTCAATTAACTAAGATGGCTTCCTAGCTTAAAATTCTATTGTGCTTTATTCTATTTTACAAACAGAATTACTTTAATATAATATAGCAAATGGTCTTTTTAAGTAAATGAACAAAATTTATTATATCAATTCAAACAAACTAGATTAAATTAGATCTTTAATTGAAAAAGCTTCATAATATGAAATTGACTATTATGAAGTTATTATTTAAAAAGTAATGGAATTTCCGATTTCCCAAGCAGGTCCATTAGGAATATACCAGGACCTCCCCATGGTGGCTGATAATAAAACAATGTTTCAGTTTCCCTCCCATGGGGCAAGGATTGGAAAGGAATTGTTGGATCCCTTTACCTGGCGAGATGGCAGGTGTTTGCCTATGTAAAATGTGCCTTTAAAAAAAATAAACAGACTAAAATTTTTATGTACAAGGAACTCTTGACTTGCAGAGAACTCTTTCTAGGAGGTCACAGATTCTTCCCAACTGTGTTTCCATGGCTAGATCCTTATATGAGAATTATCTTCATTGCCAGTTTACAACCATGCAATTAAACCAGGTGAAGTTTCATTAGGGGGCACTTATCATTTCTGTTTGTATGTTTCATTTCTTTCTTTATTTTTAAAAACTTTTAATTGTTTTTTTTCAATTAGAGTTAACATTCAGTATTATTTTATATTAGTTTCAGGTGTGCAGCATCGTTTTTAGGCTTTATATAATTTATGAAGTTATCCCCCCAATTAGTCTAGTACCTATCTGGCACTATATATATTTATTACAATATTATTCCCTATGCTGTACTTCACAGCCCCTTGAGCATTTGTCATTTTTATATTGCTTGATGCTAAGCACTTTATATATCTTATTTTCTACTTCACCATCTCAATAACCCTGTGAGGGGATATGATTATCTCCATTTTGCAGATGAAGCAAACTCCTAGACGAGTTAGGTAACCTCCTCAATGTCACACCTCTAATAAGTAGCAGAGCAGGGGTTTAAATCCACGTTCTCACTTTTAACCACTTCTGTCTACTTTCTCTTGAACATGAATCATTGAGCTTGAATTGATTTTGCATGGTCTTGTTCCCAAAATCAAATTCCCTCTCAGAGAGTCAACGTTTGCCATTAATGAGGGTATTCAGGGGATGTGTCCTGATTCCTGGAGACAATTACTGAAAAGAAGTTTCAAAAGGCCTTTGAAAGAGTGGAATAATTCCTGGCAAGAACATCTAGCTCCCCTAGGATTCAGCTCTCATTTGTATGTGTAAGCTCTGGTCCCCTTGCTTGAGACGGGGGAGGTGAGAGAGAGAGAGAGAGAGAGAGAGAAGAAAACAGCAAAAGAAAAAAGACTTATTTACTTTAAAGTTATACCTTAAGCCAATGTTTTCTAAACTTCTGTCCTGTGAAACACTTGTCCTGAAAGAAAAGGCTTCTGTGCTCACATAATTTGAGAAACTGCATAGTCTGTCCCCACTTGGCTATTCACAATGTGCCTTGGCATGGAAAAAGCTTTGGACTTATTTTAGTGATTTCACTTTTGTTAACATCCCATAGAATAATGGGTCTGTGGACTATACTTAGGGAATCTATGCCTTTGATATTCATTTTATTTTTTAGCTTAATTATTTATACCTCACCTATTCTAGAAAGGCTTGCTAGCAGAGCTTAGGCAGGTAGGAAGAAACCCATCTTTAAAGATACCTTAAACCAGGGGTGCCCAGCCCCTATTAGGAACCAGGCCACACAGCAGGAAGAGAGTGACATGCAAGCCAGTGAGTGTAGCTCCATCTGTATTTGCAGCTGCTCCCCAGCGCTAGCAGCACTGCCTCAGCTCCATTTCATACCATGAGGCATTAGATTCTCATAGAATCACCGGTGCCTGGTGCCAAAAAGGTTGGGGACCACTGCCTTAAACCATCTAAATGCATATAGGTTACACCAAAAGGAGTAAGTCAGAGAATTCTGTTAGTGTGGATTCACTAAGTGTGATATCTGGGACTCAAGCCTCACCACCAGGTTATCTACCTGATCAAGCTTGGCACACGCTGCTTCTTTGGGGACCTCCCAGTGGATGCTCCCTCTATCAGAGGAAGTAGATTATCACTGGCAGCCCATTCAACAGGAAAAAGGCCCCTGAGCTTAAATTTCTAATCTCATTGTTTTTTTGTTTTGTTTTGTTTTGTTTTTTGAGCAGGTTCGCTCACAGTTATTTCCCCAAGGGCTAAACCAGCATATCCCTGGGTATGTCCCATAGAATATTCATTTTATATAAAGCTCAATGATAAAAGGGTCAATATGGTTGGAAAACTGCATATTTAATTCCTTTTTGAAGAGTCTCAATTTATTTAAAGATAAAAAGATTCATGTAATTAAGAACCTCAATTAACTTCACTTACCTACTTTTCCCAAATTCATTTTGTTTTGTTTTGTTTTTTTTTGTTCATGCAAAACCTCTTGACCCCTAAAGGCCTTTTATTGCAGGGAATATACTCTGGGACTACTGGGCAAGGCTGTTCTAGATTTGCAGCAGATACTGGGCTGATCTGGTGAGACTAAAAAGAGGAAGCACAGCCTTGCCTGTGACCATTACCAGCACCAGTGGGAAGAGCACGCCTGAGCACAGAATCCCAGCTCTGAAGGTTATAAGCTTTACCTCTCTCACCTCAGTGTTCATTATATTTCAGGTGGAGGACATGAAACCTTCATTATAGTGTTCATTTGAAGATTGAAATGAGTTAATAGATGGCAAGCTGCTAAAGATGAGGCTTGGCACAGAATAGGCTTTAGATAAAATTTAAGTCCTTTCTTAGTATTTCAGGACCAGGAAGATACGGACTGAATTTGTAAATGACACTGGGAGATGGGCTGTTTACTAGTTACACCAGCTCCTAGAAAGGAAAAGTTTGACTGTCCTGGGATGAGAGGTAATAGAACTATAAAACCAAAGGGGTAGGTCCATGCTCAAATCTTTGCTGATGTGCATGCTGAGAATATTCCCAGGGGAACCCTTGCAAATCTAACACCTATATTCTCATCCTGGCCCCGCTGCTGACAAAAGATGTGACCTTGGGTAAGTCACTTAACTTCTGCAGGCTTGCTTTCTTCACTTGTGAAAAGAGGACTTGAACTACATGTCTCTCTGAGGTGCTTCCCTACTCATTTATGTGGAGCTAAAGTAAGGTTATTCCCCAGGTTGAAGAGGTGGTAGTCTACTTAAGGATCAGCTGAATTACATTGAAAATGTTTTTCAAGGATCAGAATCAAAGAGAATTATGAAATAATGTGCTCATGTGTGATGCTTCCCATTTTAATGCTTTCCTATCTTGAAAGCATATTTAAAAATATTCAAATGTAAATTATTCAAATTATTCACATGACACATGCACCTAGAACGTGTGCATTTAACTAACATGAGTCATCTGCCTATTATTAATTATCATTCAACCAGCCCCATTCTTTTGGAAAAAGGAGAATATTAGTAACAACCACAGTCTGAATCATTTAAGCAAAGGCAGCTCTAAACAAGTTGGTCAGCTCTCCAGCTGTAACCCGAAATCTTCCAACAGCTGTAAGCTGTGTGTCTTGCTCTCTCATCTATATATATATGTGCATATATAAACGTACAGACACATATATGTACCTGGAAGTGCATACCCGTGTTTACACACAATGCCCATGGGTGCCTAATTCCCTGGGAGATGCCAATAACAGTTCTCTTGGGCAGGTGACAGCCTCTCTGGACCTGTTTCCCTAGCAGTAAAACTAAAGTCTTTTACTAGGTTTAGAGCCTCTTCTAGCCCTGACATGTTATGTCTATGATCTTGGCTTGGATATTCTTTGGCAGAAGCATTAGAGATATGTTCATATAGTTTATCTCCTGTAATTCTTAGAATCTTCCAGGAAGTCACTTTGTTATTATAATTCTTATTTTAACATGATTAAATAGATTCACCTACTTAATGCATCATGTGCATAACAAGTGGCAGCTGCAAGCTTAGAAACCAGATTCTCTGTTTTATATCTAATCAGTGCAGTCTCCAAGTGACAACTGGGTGCTGGCTGCTCACTCTTCTCTTCTTCATCCAGAATCTTTATTGTATGGAAGAGCCTTCTAAATCATCTCCTCTCCATAGCCAAGAGAATTTTCTCTGGGCTGGAAAACAGGATACAGGCTACCCATGAACCAATGACAATTTTGATGGCAGTCAAGATATCACAGGTGGCTGGAGAAGTAGATGTCGTTAGAGCCATGGGGCCCTGGCATGACCACATGAGCAATCTGGGGAGATTTTCTCAGCAGGGTTACTCCTCCCAGGTGTTACTACACACCTGCCCTCTGGTCACATCCTGCTCCCCATGTGGAGCCCACACCTATTCTTCCATGAACGAAGCTCACAGTGTTACAAGCATAGACTCATACATCTTTCAAGCTAGAAGAGACCAGAAAAATTATCTAGTCTAGACTTCTGATTTGATAATATAGAGAGGAGAAATGACATGCTCAAGGCCACACAGAGGATTTATGGCCATGTGGGAATTAAGACCCTGGCTTCCTGATTCAATGTTTGGAGTGCTCCCTTTGGTCCCTAGAAGAGGTTAAAAGCAGGGCAGGAAATCACTTCAGTGGCCCATCAGCCTTGGCATTGACACATGTGCTTGCCCAGTCCTTTTGCTCTTCTAGACCCCATCTCTGGCCTCTCAGCTGGATATTGGGCAGGCTTAGCGTTGACCTCCCGCTAAGGAAGCTACGTCTTCATTTTCTGATCCTTTGCACCTTCCTTTACTTCCGTTACCTGCTCCAGGCTCCCTCAGAACACTGGGCTCCACGCTAACCCTGTTGCTTACTTTTCTGCTCTTTTTCAATTAAATTCTGCTGGTCCTACTTTTCAGTTCAACCAGGAGCCCCTTTATGGCCTTAATTTATTGCTTATGAAGACATGAGACCTATCCCAATGCAATATCAATAATAAAATCATGGAAGCTTTTAAAAAAAATCTATTATCAACAGGGAATTTTAAGAATATTACTTTAAATAATTGTTGAAATCAAATATGCAATTGTGAACAGTTATTATCTATCCATCTTACAGGATGCTTTACACAGAGTTAAAGTCATATTTTTAAGTGCTTTCATTTTAAATCAGAAAGAATAAAAATATATGAGTTGAGCACAAAACTCAATAAATATCCTAAGAAAATCAAGAGAAAATAAATAATAAACAGAGAAAATAATAATTAGGAAACAGTGGGAGTACTAAATAAATTCAAGATTTGATTCTTGGAAAAACAATTAAAATAGCAAAAATGTGAAGGAAGCAATACTCATAAATGGGGAAGGCATTAATTATTCAACAAAAGGCTTTCGGTAAATTTGGATAAATATTTAAGAAAGAATCGAGGCAACATCTCACCTCACATCATACATAAAATTGAGTCTCAAATGTATTAAAGAGTTAAATGTAAAAAAAAAAGTTAAAAAGGGGATAGGTGTAGGTCATATTTTGTTGATTTCTAGGTAGAACAGAATATTTTAAGAATAAAAGGAAAAAAATACACAGTGGAAGTTGATATATTTTGTTAAACAGTTAATTATTAACAATTATGCCGAATATTATGATTTTGTGGTATTTGACATCCTTGCAATATTTATAATGTTTTTGTTTCATTTCACTCTAAATGAAAATTTGTGTTCATGTTTTTTAATGTAAAACTTCTATGTGTTAAAAATCATGAATAAAATGATAATCATAATCAGTAGGAAAAACACTTAGCATCAGATAAAATAGGTAATGTTATTAATAAACAAAAATTGCTTAGAAAGCACAAAAATGGCAAAGGACATAATTTCATAGAAAAAGAAACAAAAATGATAATACTAAATGTTGGTGAGGATGTGGTAAAATAGGCATTTCTATACTTGGAGTTGAACATGTAATTTTGTACAAGTTAGCAATAAAGAACTAGAGACTTAAAAACCATCTATAATTCAATACCGTTACTTTTAGAAATCTATCCCAAGTCCATCCTAAAGAAATAATTAGAGATATGAAAAGAATATTTGTATAAGAAGATGGTTCTGGTACTGTTTATAATAATGAAAGCTGGAATCAACAATTAAAAAGTTAAATCATGATATAATAACACAAAACTCATCTGTTAAAATTATGTTATTGAAAATTTATTATGAGAAGTTGTCCATAAAATAAGTATATGAAAAGTAGGACACAGATCAATATATATCCCAATATATAAATATATATGTATCATATATATACATATCAATATCTTTGTGTAGTATGATTATGGATATCTTTATTTTCTTCTTTAAGCTTTCCATTGTTTTCCAGAATTTCTACAATGAGCACATAGTATTCATAAGCAGAATACACCAAACTACATTCAAATTATTAAAATTTTTGCTTGGAAAAAAATACAGGTTGGCATGCTCTTAATGTGACTTTGAGACTAGTTATATTAATTAACTCCTCAAAAAAGAGATTATTATTTAATTCAATTTCTTAAATCTCTATGAGCTGAGCTGTGTTGTTATGGTCGTCTGCCAGAATGTAGATACTATGTCATTCTGTGATCCAGGTCCTAAAGTGAAGGCCACCTGGTATATGAAGAGGGCAGTAGACCAGGAACCTTGGGCTTCATGACCTTGAATAAAGCTTTTAATTTAACAGCCCTCTGGGCCACAGTTTCCTCGTGTCAAACAGATATTAACACATGCTCTACCACTCAGAGTTCTTGCAAAGACCAAATCAGATAATCCAGCAGGAGTCTATGAAATGTAAGATATAATAATGACAACAATCATCATTTAATGAATGAGTTATTCCCTGCCTGGAATTGATAGCTGATAAATATGGTCTTCCTAAATCTCCCTCTTGGTGAAGAAATACATACTCTCTTGATAGCAAAGGAAAAAAATTCTCCCCATTCCTCCCACAGACCCTTACTGCACTCACGAGTTTGATAGCTAAGGGACATAAGTACACAGCTCTTGTGTACCAATAGGTCACGGCACATCCCTGTGTCCACCTCCACCCCAAATTCTAGGGAAAAAAATCTTGGCTTTTTCCTTTCTTAAGAATAGAGAAAGGAAGAGACCTCAAATGTTCCCACAGGACCAGGGGCAGAGGGCAAATTCTACATAATCTCTACACAACCCTGCAAAATGGCTACTTGGCAAGTCTGTGGGGTCCAGATCTCTGATTTGTGGCTCAGGGTAACAAGTTCATTCAGAAAGTACATTGGTCCCCACCAACCCCTCCATGATGCTGCTATTATAAGGAGAGGTGTCCAATCCTAGTCATATTATCACAGACTCTTGCTACACGTAATTACGGGGACAGGACAATCAACAGTATCTGTATGTACCACAGCAACTGCTCAAGCCAGACTTGTTGCAAGGAGCAGAGATTCTCAGTCACCACAGGTAAAGGGGGGCTATTGTAACTAACTAGAAAGCTTACTATATGCAGCCCTGGTTGCATATAAGAGCAACCTGGGGAGCTTTTAAATATCCCTATGCCCAGGCCACACCCCAGGTATGGAATGTAACCAGAATTCCTGAAGGTAAAAACTGGGTACCAGTCTTTTTAAAGCTCTCCAGGTCATTGCAAGTATGATTGAGATTAGGAAGGACTGGCTTAGGATCCAACTCAGATCTAGAAGGCTCCTTGCTCAGCTTTTATACACACTTCTCTTTTGCTTACATGTCTCTTCCATATTCTGCTCTCTCCTAAGTGTGCCTTGCACTCATCTTTGCCTCTTATGGATCTAATTCAACCCTAAGGCGTCCTTTCTCCTTCAGCTCCTCTGCCAGTTGACTCCATTTCAGTTTGCTGATTCTAAATCCGCGCCCCCCACCATTCCCCCAAAAGGACTCGTCGTTAGACCAACTCACTTTTTTCAGCCAGGCTAATTGGGCCATGCCATGCTGACTGACCTCAAAATCTACTCTGGGTAAGAAGCTGAGTCCTTCTTGCCCTAATAATCTGAGGAGAGGGACAGAGGTTGTATGGCATAAAACGTGGCCACTCAGGTCTGCTGTATATGAAGATGGGGTGGAATGGGAACAGTTTCCCTTAACAGGGACTGTGGGATTCTTTAACATATCTGGCTCATAACAAGTCATAATATTGAAATCAGACATGTTTAGAGGAATCCATTAAAAATTAAGGATCACAGTTTCACTACTTTATACAGCATGAGCTTTTGAAGTCTTTTTAGCTTTACATAGGATAATAAAATACCCCATTATATAAATAAATTGTATTTAGAACATATGTATAATTTTACAAATCCTTGTCCATGGAATCCTTGTCCACAGAAAACTACAATTGAATTTGGAGTTGAGGGACTAAGATATTCAACATTATCTCAGCCAAAGAAACTTTTTAGCTTTCATAAGAAACCTTTTTATTGAAATACAATATAAAGAAGCACACATCCTAAGTATAAATCTCCATTTTTAAAAATCAAGAATTTATTTTTTAGGGCAGTTTTAGGTTCACAGCAAAATTGAGAAGGCACAGAAATCTCCCATACATACCCTACCCTGACCCAAGTATAGCCTCTTCCATTACCAACATCCCCACTAGAGTGGTACCTTTGTTATATACATTATCGCCTAGAGTCTATAGTTAATATTGGGGCTCACTCTTGGTCCTATAGTTAATATTGGGGCTCACTCTTGGTCCTTTATAATCTATGGGTTTGGACAAATATATAAGGATGTGTATCCATCATTATGGTATCGTACAGAGTATTTTCGCTGCACTAAAAATCCTCTGTGCTCTGCCTATTTACCCTCCCTGCCCAACCATCATTTTCTCTAAGTTGAACAACCTTGTAACCAGCACCCAGAAAAAAAACATTACCTTTACCATGAAGACTCCCCTTGTGCCCCCTTCCAGTCACTACTCGCCTCCCAGGGTAACTGCTATCCTGACTTCTGCTGTCATAAATTACTTTTGCTGGGTTTTATTCCTTATATAAGTAAAATCATTTAGGATATACTTTATTGTGTTCTGGCTTCTGTCCCTTGACTTAAATTTATGAGTTTCATTCGTATTTTTGCCTGTAGTTGTAGTTTTAATGACAAGTTTTAATCCTTGGAATCTAGCTCAACAAACATTATTCAGCCAGGAACTGTGCTTGGGGATAGGGACACAAAAGCAAATAAGGATAAATCCTTGCTCCAAGGAACATTCAATTTAGTTATGTAGTAACAACCATAATTTAATGTAAAGTGAATTCCTTTTCATTTAACAAATATTTATTCAGTATCCACTATGGGACAGGCACTATGACAGGTGCTAAGGATAAGCAATGAACAAGCAGATAAAAATTCTAACGGAAATCTTGTATTTTATTTCCCTGACATGCGTGGGCTAGTTCTGCCCACTAATATTGATTGCCCACTCTGATTTGCATCTGATTCAACATAAAGGGAACTAGTGAGAGAGGCTATTTTTTTTTTCTGGCGACTTGAAGTACATGATTACGAAGTCCTTGGTTCAACCATGGGACAGTTCAGAAACCAGTGAGCATGGACTATTTCTCTGTATTTATTTTTGCCTTAGTTCATGCTCTCCATCCTTCTTGCTGTCTATAGAGAATGAAATGAAAATTTGGAGCCTCAAGAAATTTGGGGGTGTTAGCTTACTTTGGAGTAAGGCTGAGCAATTTTCTTGTTTTTCAAAACCATGAAGAAGAAGCAATTACTAAAAGGCAATTGTGGCTAAAATCATAAAACTTTGAATCTGTTTTAATAACTATGGGCATCTACTAAGTATGACTATTCATTAGTGTTGACTTTTCAGAGCGTAGTGAATTACTTGAGTATAAAGCTATGACACTGGAGGGAGGATGGACAGAAAAGAATACAACCTTACTTCAGGATTAATAGCCTAGGAATAAATGCAATAGATCACCACATTTAGTTTGGTTCATGCTTCCCTCCCATTTTTATAGAAAATTTCAAGCATGTACATAAGTAGAGATAATAAAATTGACTCCCATGTACTCATCTTTCAGCTTCAAAAATGATCATGTTATACTCAATTCATCTCTAACCCACTGCTGACCCTCCCCCTGATTATTTTGAAGAAATCTCAGGTATCAAATAAGTCATTCACAAATGTTTAGAAAGTGAAATCTCCTAGCTTTAATTTCCTTGGCTAGCAGTGACTCAGAGAGAGGGAGTCACTAAGCTAATTAGTGGCAGTTATTTTTAATCCCTAGACTTCAAAAGTAAAAGTCCAAAAAGTTATAACAGAATATCGTACTTTTCATAGTGCAATTACACAGTATTATGAGACATAAATTGTCAAATTATGTCAAACATCTGGTCTGGTCCATGATCATGGTCACATTTGGGACAAGAGTTACAGGTAGAATATGAGGTTCCCCCACACAAGAACTTTAACATGCAGACTGAATGTCATTTGAACCCATTATATATTTGTCATCAGTACATTTAAAAGCTTATTTTCAGCTTATATCAACACTTTATCTAAAGGGTTTCATAAATTGATGCTCACTCTAAAACAAAAACAAAAACAAAACTGCTTTGTATTACTTAAACTATGACCACCTCTTTTAAGCCTCCCATTCAGAAAACTGGCAAGTTCTCTGAGGAGTTCAACAGGGTGTGGGAACTGCTGGTTAATGTTCTTTTGCATCAGTAATTTTGAAACCAAATCCCTGTGCATTTTGGAATTACAAATAAATTTGTTCAAGTTAGGGTTATTTTTGACTATTTAGTAATAAAATAAATCTAAGACTCTTCCTAAGCCTCACTGTTTCCTATCTTCAGCCCATTTTATTTTCAAACGACATTAGTTGATGTTCACTGAGCCAGTGCCAATGGCTTATTTACTATGAGGCATCACAGCACAACTGGGCATGGAGCTAACTTTTCTAGGTTTCTCAGGCTTAAAACCATAAAGCACCATTGTTTGGGCTGGTCAGAATGTTCCAGAAGTTTTTAGAGCAAAGGGATTCTGTTGTATCTTTTTCATGAAGACGTGCAATATGTTGATTTTGCTGTCACATTGCCTGATTGTATCTCAGAATGTTACCCAGGGTATGTGACATCCATCACTGTGAGAAGGGGGGCATGAAACCCCCTTCCTTGATAAGCATTTAATGAGGAGATAATTGCGGATAAAAAAAGGTACAAAAATTACCTGAATAAATAACACCGTAGAAGGCAGACATCCAGACATTCTTTCATACACAACTCCCACTCATTTCTCTGAGAGATAAAGCAGTAAAAATTAACAATCTGTCAGTTTAATTGTTTTCATTGTGTACTTTTTCTGGGCAGGTTATTCACATCAAACTCCTTTGATGTGATCAGCGATGATGCTTTTATTGGTCTTCCACATTTAGAGTATTTGTAAGTAAAAAAAGAAAACTTTTTTTTTTAATATCATGATTCAGGACAAGTACTCTCAGATTCCTACAGCTGTCTGACAAAAATATTATAACCTATTGCAGATTCATAGAAAACAACAATATCAAGTCCATTTCAAGACATACCTTCCGGGGACTAAAGTCTTTAATTCACCTGTAAGTATAAATGTTGCTATTGCTTTTTAAGTTTGCCAATGGACAGTGCAGTTGGGTAACCTGTGGTTAAAGTGTACACTTTATAGCAATTATGAAAATGTAAGAAATCCAAATGATTTCTTTCTATGCACACTTGCCATCTCTTCCGGTCATCAGCCAGTGTGTGTCCAGGAAATTGATTACTATTAATATGATTAGTCTAAACTAACCATAATTAGGAAAACAATCAAATGCAGGGAAATTGTGTGACTGAAATAACTTTCATATTATTTACATCATTACTCACTTCATGGATAATCATGGGTTGACTGTATAGCTTCATCTGATATTTGCTGTTTTTCTTTTTCTGTATAGGCCCTGACTTTATATACATTTAAATATATACTATAACCATAGTAATGTCTACACAGTACCAGAGCAGCCTGTTTATAAATGAAATATTTAATTATTCAATGGGTTATTAGAGTCATTTGTTCTTAAAAGGGGGCAATTTTGCCTCTTAGGGAACATTCGGCAATAGCTAGAGACATGTTTGGTTGTCAGAACTGGGGGGTGTAACTGGCATCTAGTAGGGGGAGGGCACTGGTACTTCTAGACACCCTGCAATGCACAGGATAGCCCCCAGGACAGAGAATTATCCAGACTAAAATGGCATAGTGCTGAGCCGAGTTTGAGGAACCCTGAACAACATGAACCAAATAACTTGTTTCTCCTAGCCTCCCCTGCCCCGCTACAGATACACACACACACACGTACACACATACGCACAGATGCATCATGAAGGAAACTAGAAGGGCATGGAAAGAAAAGGCACTAAAATGTCTTAAGTACCTATTATGTTGGTCATTTTGCTTTACCTGAATTTTTATTTAATCTTCTCGACAATTTTGCCAGATAGATAAAATAATCTCTTCTTTAGAAACGAAGAAACAGAGGCTCTGAGGGGATATATGATTAGTGAACTGTGTAGTTGTGGAGTTACGATAACGTGAACTCAATAGTTAAACTGCAATGGCTCTTCAGCCACTCAGCTTCCATTTCTCAGTGCCTAATACGTGTCTTATTGGTATTAAGTAAAGGTGCAGGACATTTAAGTGTCATTCTTTCACCTTTAACCTATTCCTTCACAATACCTCATTCCCAGATCTGTTCTAGGCCCCAGGATGCAGCAAGGAACGAAGCAGACAAGAATACTTGACCTTTGAGCCTACATTCTAGTGCATCTATGTGGTCATCATGCTACCTCTACCAGGCCCTGTCTCTACTGCTGTTTGGATTCGCAGCAAGGGGAACTGATGGCCAAATGTGTTTTATAAAATCACAATACCTTCCGAAGCTTCTGTATATAGTTATTGTGATAAAAACAGCATTTGCAGTGCTGCTCTGCATGTCAATGACATAATGGAAAGCAGAAAATACTGTGATGATATGAATGTTATACCATTTTGTCACAGAGCCAAACACTGCCAAACCTAATTTTTCAGACAAAAGTAAATGAAAGAAACAAATATACGGAAGGAGAAATGGAAGGTCATGACCTTAATTTGGAGATCTTCCTGTTTCACATAAATTCCATTCAACATAGCCTCTGTCCTCAGCATCATGAGGGGCTGAAGGAAGAATGTAAGACCCAGGTATCCTCTCTGGGACCATCATATAAGCTTTGCCATGCTCCTTAGTTCACGCAAGTGTATCCCCTCACCAGCCTAAAGGCCTACGTCATCCAAAGGCAGGCAGGAGAGCAGGCAGGCAAGAGGAAAGAGGAGGAGGAAGGTTGAGGAAGGGGGGCAATGGGAGGAAGAAAAGGGAGAAAGGAAAAATACATATACAACACTTTAGTGAAGAACATCCATTTGTTTGACTAAAGCCTATTATATCTATCAAATGAAATTGGAATTTAAATATGAGAATTTAAATTGGGTTATAATGAGGCTCCTTCTTTAGAGGTATGAAGACTATAAGAAAGGGACACTGGTACAGCATGTGCTTAATATCTAGAAGTTTTTAAGCTCAAAAGAACACCAAAGGCAGCCTGCAAAGAATGAGGCATGAATCTGAGGGTCAAACTGACAGTGAAAGGGAAGTCCCACATCTCTGACTGGGTCCTGGATGTGGGAAGGAGGTGTTATGGGAATAGGTTAAAACTGACTGAGTGAATATGACCCTTAGATCTCTTCCATCTTTATCTAACACTTAGGGGTTGACTCATATGGCATTGCCAATATTAGACTGTTTCTGATCTACAAAAATGAAAATGCCATATGGTTTATCCTAAATAGTCTCTAGTATGTGCCACACAAAGATGAATAAGATCCAGTTCCAACCTGAAGGAGCTCAGTTTAGCAAGAGGAATTAGACAAACAAATATTTTCTCACTGAATGTCTTTGTCGCCAAGTTATGTTCTCCTTTCTAGTTATGCTCTTTTCTAATTTCCTCTTTCCTTCCTTCTTTCTTTCTTTCCTTTCTTCCTTCTTTACTTCCTTCCTTCCCTTTTTTCTTTTCTTCTTTTCTTTTTTCCTTTCAAGGAGAGATGAATAGGGAGGATTTGAAATCCAAATGTTCCTCTGACTTCTCAGTTAATTACCACTTACAATTAAATCTGACATTTGTTTGAGCCATTAACTCCCTTTTTTAAGATTTTAGGTTTCAAATTGCATTTTTCTTCAACTCAGACCAATTCTTCCCAAAGAAAATGTTCGAGCAGCAAGGAAACTTCGCCCTTGAAACCGCATATGCTGCAGGAAGTGTTTACAAAGCTTTTTCATATTCTTGACTTCATTATAGTCTCCTGGTGAACATAAGAGAGAGACAGGACAGTAGCTCTAGCACTGATGACAAATGAGAACATGAAGGTGCACCCTGGGTTTAAGCTGCTCCCTGCTTTAGTAAGAGGTAAAGCCAGAAGTTTCCCGAGGTCTTTAATGAGCCATCTAGCCCTCTCCCCATATGTCAGTTGTAGCAGAACCAGAAAACTTCTATTGAGCTGGCTGGATCCTTCCATGGGACATGATTTGAGGAACAAGTATGGCTAGAAAAGATCCTGTAAACAGGAGCCACACCCTCACCTTGGTCTTGAAATGTAAACAGTTGGGATTGCACATATACTTTTAGATCCAACTGGTTCCCACTTTGGCCTAACATTAAAGTTGCTCCAAGGGACCTACATGAGAATTTACATAAATTCAGTTAGTTCCTAAAGAAGCAATAAACTTATGTAACTTTCTTAAACATATATCTCAGTAGATTTACCTTGTAAAGAGACATTTACAGACAACTTAAAAGCTACTATATAGACTCCCTCTCCCTCAAACTAACCCTCAATAAAGGGAGAGTTCCTTATATTTAAGTCTGTACAAAACAAGTCAAATCCTGGGACCTTTTCTTGATTACTTTGATTTACTGTCCTAATGTTATACATGATTGACTTAAATGTTTGAATAGTTTATATGTTTAAGAAAGGTTTTGATTTTTCTGATGACCACGTATTATTTTTGAAATCAGGGAAAACATGAATGAAAATAGTTTACGGCCAATAATGATCAATTCTCTCAACATTAATTATGTATTCACTTCTGTTAATACTAGCTTTTCAGTAATGATTCCCTTGGCCATCATATAAGTACCACTGTGGTTGAGGATCAATGGAAGCAGGATTGTTTGCATGTGTGTATAAAAATATTTGGAAAAGATTGTCATCAATCCACACGTGTTATGGAGCACCTACCTACTGGTTGCTGAGCACTGCGGGAGTACAAAAGGCATATATGGCAGTTCCCAAACTCAGAGTGCTTATGTGTTCCCATTCAGTCAGGTGGGATGTCTTCGTTTCAGCCCTCATAATGACACTCATGTGAAGAGGCAGTGTGATATGGTGGCTAAGAGGGTGATCTCTGCCACTCGACTGCTTGAGTTCGAAACCTGGCTTTACTCCTTAACAGCTGTGGGACATCAGGCAGGTCACTTAGCCTCATTGTGCCTCAGATTTCTTATGTGTAAAATGAGGGTGATAGTAACCATCTGTAAAAATGGGGGTGGGGATAATAAGGTTCTTAGGAGCACCTAGATCCTAAGGTTGTCATGAAAGTAAATGAGTTCATATATGCAAAGTGCTTAGAACAGAGCCTGATACGCAATAAGCACCATTATGTAGGAATAAACTAAAACTCACTGTCAAACCTCTATTGACCCTCGATCAGGATTCCAAATGCTTCAGTGTATTTATGCCCTTTAAACATTTTGTATGAAATTAAAATAACTGCACTCGAAGCTCCACAAATTCAGTGAGATACCAACTCAAACTGAGGATCCGCACTGCGGGGCGGCTGGGAGCACCCCAGATGGCCGTGGGCGATGCTTTCTTAGCAGCAGAGCCCAGTGGCACTGAAACAAACGTGCTGTCTGAGCCAGTTGGGTCTGCCTTAGAGAGAAGACTTTCCAGTAGGTTCCATAGTCATAATCAGAGGTTTTCTCAGGTAAACCATAAAAACACCAAAGTAGAGGAATTGTCATCACCTCTGCTGGGAAGGAAAGACTGTCTGTCACTGAGAACGCTGGAATCTTCTCAGGTGGTCTCAAGGCAACCAGATGTTCAGTTGAACAGTTTTCTAGGTGTTTCTAGGTATTCCACCTAAAAAATGTTTCTTAGGTGGACTCTGAATTAGGACCCAGGGCATGGTGCTTAGTTGAAGGCACACTTTAAAGAGCTTCCATGTTGCTTTGGAATTATTACTACAGTGAGGCTAAGAGGAGGGAGGGCACTCTGTGAGCAGTGATAACATGTGGGTGGGTCCCATGGTAATTCACAGGGCTTTGCACTTTTCTCCCTAGCTCTCTGCCTTGGTACAAGGGACCTAATAGAACCATTCTCTGCTCTTTTCTTTGTCTAGATTGGTGCCCTTCTCCTCTACTCCAGCCAGCCCCATTCATTCATTCATTTCAAAGTATCTATTGAGGGTTTACTTTGTGCCAGGCACTGGGGATACGGTGGTAAGAAAAACATCCTTGCAGTTCTTACTACAGAACTATCCTTTAAAAATTAACATTAATGAAATGTTTTCTCACCTCTCATTGCTTCGTCTTCACTCTTCTCTCAATCAGTCCTACCCACCCACCCATTAGATATTCCAGTGCACTCCTACATCCTATAAAAACCTGTGGTTAAACTCTCTGACTCAATTATGTGGCTTAAAGTATTACCTCTTCTATTATCATTTTATTATTATTAAAGATACAGCCATATGCTTCTCCCAGTGAAAAGTATAAAGGTGCGGTTTAAAAGCTAAAATAGAACTTGGAGATCATTCTGACCAAGTGCTCATTCTCTTTGTAGAAAGGGAAACAGCCAGAGCTCAAACCCAGATATGTCATTCCTGGTCTATGCTATTTGCACTGCATTCTGCTGCTGAGTCCAGGGAGATATGAAGCCAGGCTACCAGGCAATGGGTCAGCGTAGGCAGTAGCCTGGTTTTCTCTTCAATTAAACCATGTAGAAAGTCTTTTTCCTGATGACTCTTCGCTACTTCTGACTTCTTGCCTCTCTTTCACTCATCCTTCTAATATTTTCCCCTCTTAATCCTAATAGTACTCGTATTTAATTTTAAATTCCAGCACTAATTTCACCCTCGCCCAGCTAACAGACTTTTGAAGAGGAAGGAGCCCTCCCACACCAGTTCAGGCATACACTCTTATGCCATCACATTCTAAAGAGAGAAGGAGGTCTAAAGACTTGGGGACTGGTAGCATGGCTCTCTGGAAATAACTTGCTTTCTACATTAATGTCCCCATGAGATGGGCTCCATATTAATGATTGAAAGAAAATAAGACAAAATCTTAATAGTGGCTGCCTATGCCAGGATAAGTACTGTTTTATTTAAAAAAAATTTTTTTGCACTTTCCAAATTGTCTTGAAGTGAAGAAACAATAAGTTATCACACATATGTGTGTGTGTATATATATGTATGCATATATATGTATATATGTGTATATATACACGTATGTATATACATATATATGTTTATGTTATATACATGTGTGAGTATATATACATCAGTAAAATATGTATAGCTATATGTATTGATATCGATATAGATATATATCAGTAAAAGATGGGACATTTAAGAATACAAAGGCATTGAGTTCTCTCTACTCAAAAAGACAGAAAAAATAGATGATCTTAGCCTCCTGTATTGAGTATTTGAAAGTGCTTAGGTATTAAGAATCACTGGTTTTATCAACATCAAAGAAAAAAATTAATTTCATGGTCTTGATTATCTGAAATAAGGCTTAAAAATTCTCTTGCAGATACAGACTTTTCCATGTAAAAGGTGTATATATAAAAATATTAGTAGCTGCATGTGTTAATTTTCACAATAAATAAAATTGATGTTATCTATTCAGTTTTGCAGCTGTTGAGACAGAAACCTAGAGAGGTTTAGTTAAGTTGGCCAAAGCCACTTCTGAGAGTGATGACCCAGCTACTCCACTGCACTAACTGATGTAGGAAATAAGAGCTATGACCAGTTTTACAAAAGACACAGAACATATTTCAACCAGAGCTTCTATTGAGGAAAAGGAACTAATGATAATATTAAACTGTTATTCTGCGAAGGAGGAAGGGCAAATAGAGGGAAAGAGGAAACAGAGGAAATTTAATGGATTCGAATTTCCATTTTGCTTTCCAGTGGCAAAACTCAGAGATGGAATCTGAAGAATCAAATTATCCTAGCAACGACCCCAAAATAACCCTAATCCTAACCCTGGAAATGCTATCTCAATATCTCTAGCTGTTCAAATAACCTAAGAGAACCAGATCTCATTCTAGGCACCTTTTCTGCATAAGGACCAAATTCTGAGCAAACTTCAGAGGGGCCAGAATCCCTCTTAAGCCTCCAAAAGCCATTGATGGTTTTTGGAGGTTCCAGGCCCTCCTCAAAGCTGACTTTGGGCTGATATAAAGAACCCACAGGGATGACTCCAAGGTTGGCCTCACAGTAGTCCTAAACTTTCCTAAAGGATGAGGGCCTGAAGCCATGTTGGAATCTCGTGAGAAAGAAGGCAGCTCCATCCTGAAGCTCATCCCATGAAAGAAGTTGACATCATCTGACCACCCAGGCCCCCAAGTACTGACTGTGACAGTTATTTGCACTTCAGCCCATTACTTTGGAACTTATGAATGTAGCCAAATGACTGATTTAGATTGAATCCTCACTGAACAGAACCATTACACATATAGATTCTAACAGGGTTCTTTTAAATTTTCACTTTATCTTTTTTCTTCTGAATTTAAAATAATAATCCATGCTTAATAATAAAAAATCTCACAATCCAGATATATACATGACAAAAATGAAAGAGTCCAACTACCCCAACATGTAACCTTGGTCAATAGTTTTTATATCTCCTTACATACTTTTCTTTATGCATCTATAGCCATATAACCTCCCTACCTCAGTGGGATTACACTCTACATGCTATTCTCCAATTTTCTTTTTTTCCCTTAGGCAGCATTTCATGTCAAATCATAAAAATAAATCTCATTTTTAAAAATCTCCTGCAAAAGTTTCATGTTAAATATGAACCATTGTTTATTTACAGTCTCTTATTAATGGACATGTAGGCTATTTCCAATGCTTTGCTACTTTAGGCAATACTAGATTAAATCTTTCCCCGGTTGTACAGTAGGCCTCTAAGATTTCCAATTTCTCTTCACTGGGAATTAATAATGACTCCTAACTGGCCACAGAAAAGGTATGTATGGGGGCATGTCATACTTCTCTTCTTAACTTTGTGGGCTCTGATCCCATTCTACGTGTCCTATGCAGCCTGCACCCTATACCCACCAGCCTGCACTGGAAGGTTGCTTTACATCCAAGCCCTGTTACATTTTTTGCAGAATAATTCCCAGGCTCTGTCAACATTCCTTTCCTAAGACATTTTCTGCCCTAGTCCCTGTTGCCTGCTTTCTTTTCCAAATGCAACCCAATGTCACTGAGATCTCCCAGAGACACAGGGGAGAATCTAAACTGTCTAAACTTAATTCCTGGGTTTCGGACATTCAGAACTCTCTGTCTTATTTCCGAGTCTTACTTCTTGTTTCTGCTTCTTTTATGAGTTCAGGCAGCCTTCTCATGCTTATCCCTCACCAAACCTGGACATGAAGCTCCATCCTACCTCCTTGAGAATCAGTCCATTGTGAGTCAGTGTTTGATTTAATTTTGGTAGTCAAACAGGGAAGGGTTCTCAATGAGTGCAGTTAATCCATCTGCCATTTTTCCCTCTGGCACCCTCATACTTCACTGCCTATCCCACCCTCTGGTTCTTTGGGTGAGAGCCTCCCTGTCACAAGAAGCATAATGCCTCATTCTACCACCCATCAGGCAGCCTCCCCCAGTTCTGTTGAACTGTAAGTCCTTCGCCTTGTCATGTAAAATTACAATCTCTCTGTCTCATAGCTGAGTCTGTATTTCTGACCATCTCACCAGCTATTTCTGCGGTTAGCCTTTATATTGGGTATGTGAAGCCTCAAGCTCTAATCCTTTGGTCAGGAAGTAGAACTCCCAGATTCGACCATTGTTTGAAAGAACCACATTGGGCAACAGCACAAACAAGATGCCTCTTCTTGTGCAACCCTAGTGGCAGCAGTAATTCAAGGATTGACTGTTTCATCATTTCATGCCCACTCTCCTATGACCCAGCCTACTTCAAGCTTATGCTCTGCAGCCAATTGCAATTTGTGCTAGTTTCTGAGGGAGAGATGTCCACTGAGGAGAAGTTAGCATGAGAACTGTTAAGATACATCATGCTAGATTGAGACACATGACTTGAGAGTGACTCTGGACTGGTCAAAGACACCATGAAATCTCTTATTTCAACCACCAGACAGGAAAATGAATTATGAAGACATTCTTGAATAGTCTTCCTTAGCAGCATTTTATCATGACTGTATAGGTGCACATTCATAGCAGTTCATTCATACGGTCAGTTTTCTCAATGCTGTTTCTTGCACAATGAATAGGCAGAAGCCCTTTTCCTTCTTTTCCCTGCTTCCTATCCCTAGCTGCCCTTTACTGTGAGTAGCCCAGATACTCAGATACCATCTTGAGTCATCTCATTTATTTTGCCTAACAATCTTATAACGTGAGGTATTACCTTCACTTAAAAATGAAAAATCTGAGTGTCAGAGAAGATATATAACCGAAGTCACACAGCCAAAAAGTAGTAGACTCAGGATTCAAACCAAGCTCAGAATGACTCCAAAGCCATTCTTCACAAAATGGACTGCCATTGAGACAGAGACATTGTGATTCAGCTCCCATTCTTATGTGCCAAGATTCATTGAAAAAAGTTTTCCAATCTAGTAGCAATTTCTAAAACTTAGAAAAACAACAAAAGTAATTCAAAAACAGTTTTAAAAGTCTTGAATGTTTACACTTGAGAAATCTCGTATTAATTAAAAGAAGTAGAAGACATAAAAGACTTTCGAGAGTGTTTTAAAGGGAATTTGGATTTTCAAGAGCTTTGGAGACCGACAGCATAGGCTTTTAGTTTTAGTTTTAGTTTTTATTTTTATCGTGGATAAAAAAACACTCCTAAGAAAAGTATATAACATGTATATGTACAGTGCTGTTAAAGATTGAAAATTATCAGTACCTACAACCTTTCCCCATCAGATAGCACCAGTCTTTGTTATGTCCACATTTTTGCAGTATAAACAACACTTCCCTTTCCTTCATATTGTCAGGACTATTTTCTACTCGTTAACCTTGATTAGAATCATTCTAGTGATTCATAGAAGAACACGTAGAAAGAGAAAGAGAAAGAGAAAACCATTCCTGTGATAACAGGGCAAGAACTGGAAGAAAGGGAAAGGAGATGATTAAAGAGGATGGATGGATGGATGAATGGATGGATGGATGGATGGATGGATGGATGGATGGATGGATGGATGGGTATTTATGAGAAAGCTATTTTCTGAGGTGGAATGAATGGAACTACAATGGAAAAAAATGGAGAAAAGGGGGGCATGTACTTTGGTAAGAAGAAAGGATGTGCTGGTGAAGCAATAGATCAGGCAGACCCTCAAACTCTGGGGCATTGGTACTATCAGTTGGAGGTTTATCTGCTCTCTGGAGCAAATGAGAAGGGAAGGAGGAGAAGGGGCAGCCTAAGTGTGAGGGGAGAAAGCATTTGGAGATGGACACTGTCACCATTTAGTTAGTCACCCTTTGGAAGACATCCCCTAGGCTGAATGCCTGAGTGTGAATCTCATATCTGTTCTAAACAGAAAGATCAATTCCCAGGCATCATTTTGTTGTTGGTATTGTACATGTGTGTGCATGTGTATATGTGCAGGTGTGTGTGAGTTTTAACCATGTTACATGACGTGCCATAAACCTTGAATGAATGTTGAAGCAAAGAGACCAGGAATTGAAAATACAATATCAGGAATCTGGTTAGTATCTTAGAAGAAGAAGAACAGTACTGCAAGTAATTTAGCATAGTCTGGGAAAAGTGAAAGGGACTCATAACTAAGCTTTACCATAAAATGCATTTTTTAAAATTTTATGACTACAGTTTACATCACTCTTTTTTTTTCCCCAGGAGCCTTGCAAACAACAATCTTCAGACACTCCCAAAAGATATTTTCAAAGGCCTGGATTCTTTAACAAATGTGTAAGAGGACCTATGATTAATTAATTAATTCATAGTAGCTAACGAAGAAGCTTGGTATTGATGATTAGAATTTTTAATTGGCTTTAAAATTAAATTAGAATTTTAGAACTTAAATTGGCTGAAATTTTAAAATTACTTGGACTAATATTTAAGTTTTCTATGATATTTACCACTGGAAATTCTGAGAATGTAGTGTCCAGGCATTCCTTTGACAAAGTATGTGTCTGCATGGGAGGGAATGTCATAAGGGACTTTGAGGGGGTGAGAAGAGGAGACCCAGATAGAAATTTCAAGATGCTTTTTTTCTCATGAGGTCCAGGAAATGAGACTACAAAGAAAAAACATAAAGGAGTCTGGGAAACTGACAGAATAAAGATGAAAGGTTACACCCATGGGTTGGTCAGTCAACAGAGAAATGAAGCAGGAAGTGGGGGAAGGGAGAAAAGTTTGCCTTTTCTCTCATTAGACTGAACAACAATCTAGGCTTAATCCCCAGGAATTTGGCTTAAACCCCAGGAAGAGAATAAACTTAATTATTTTTGACCCCTTTTCAAACAAAAGAGCTTTCAAACTTTGACTTTTAAGCCTCAGAGTGAAAGATCTTTGTAAGGAATTTGTATATTTTGCTGTAAGCAAAGCAAGTAATAATGCCTAACCCTCTCAAAAGCAATTTAGCTTCATTAAGTGCCTTACAGTACATCAGAAAGGTATTTAAATGCTATAAGGTAGAATACTAGAACAAATGGAAAGGATATATCAAAACAAAAGACTTCTTATTATTCAGGTACTTTGCTTTAGAATATATATTCAAAACAACTTTTCTCCAATAACAAAAAATTCAGAGTCAAGTATTTTCTCATAAAGCCAGTATTTAACTTCAAATCAGTAAGCTAATGAAAAACTTTCTTTGTTTCTTGTAGTATTCCCCCAGCCCCTCCTCCATGCCTATTGCCCCAATTCCTGAATGATGGTTTATTTTCAAGAGAGTACTAGGATCAGGACACTTCCAAGAAAGTCTTGAACAGATCACAGTTATCTGCTCTGGTTTACAATAACCCAGAAAAGTTGACACTCATTATTCTGGGTCAGAGTATTCTTGGGAGATGAGGTCAGTCCTAGGAATGTCTTAGAAGTTAGATGATACTCTATCGCAGACTTGGGGATACAGCTTATTTGGGGACCCTCTGACTCAACCTTGTGTCAGCCTGTACTTCATACTAACAATAAAATAAAATAAAATAAAATAAAATAAAATACTTGAAATTGGCTTGGTCTCTCCAAAGAATCTCATAATGGGTTTGGCCTCTTGGGCCTACTCTGATATGCCCAAGTCAAGAATTATCTAAGAAATAAAAGGATCCATACCAAATTGCCTTTTAGTGGATTTCTTGGTTTTCTTGAATGTGTCCCCTAAAAAATTTTTTAATGCTTCAACATTTAAAAATTATTCGTGTACTCTGTAAAGAGTAGGAGTACCTATCCTAGGAATTTTGCATGATGAAGAAAGGTTTTAGAAAAGGAGATAGAATTTCTGAACAAAAGCAATACAAATAAACAGAGAACTTGATGAGCTGGGATCATATGTGGAAATTTAAACTACCTATGCTGTATAGTTTATTATGAACATGAGCTATTGTATGTCTGCATTAACTCTACTGTGTCGCAGTCATTTCCTATTAAAATTGCATTTGTAGACCATGGACTAAGGTCAGAATTAATTATGTCTGTGAGGAAAAAGGAAAGCAAATAGCTCACTCGATTTAATTAAATATGAAACAATAGTCATTACATGCTCTCCTCTAGACCTGCGCTGTCCAATGTGGTGGCCACACATGTGGTCACTGAGCATTTGAAATGCATTCCTAATGTAATTGAGAAACTGACTTGTAAATTTTACTTCATTTTTTTTAAATGAGGTAAAAAACTAAATTTAAATTTAAAAACAGATTCTTGGTTCAATTGTCGAAAACTTTTAAGTCTGTTTGCAACAACTCGGGTATGAGAATCTATTTTTTTCAACTGGAGAGTTCATTAAATCTAAAACCAAATTAGGTATTTCTGATGAAAATTTAGTATCCGAATTGAGATATGCTATAAATATAAAATACACATTAGACTTCAAAGACTTAGTATAAAAAAAGAATGTAAAATATCTCATTAATAATTTTTATGCTGACTACATGTCAAAATGATAGTATTTTATATGATTTGAGTAAAATAAAATATAGTATTAAAATTAATTTCATCTTTCCTCTTTACCTTTTTAATGTGCCTGTAGAAAATTTTAAATTTCATATGTGGTTCACATTATATTTCTGTGGACGGCATACCTCTAGACTGAACTAGCTTCGAATTTAAGTTGGAGTAAGTCATGAGGTTCCGTTGACTGGGGTGGCCTTCAGGGGTGCACTGTGGTAACTCTCTGAGCCCAAAGTGAATCAGTCAAGTTCAAGGTAGATTATAGGTCATTCTGTACATGTTAATTGTTGAAACAGAAGTCACACTCGTGTAGGTAGGACCCTCATAGAGCAAAAGCAGCTGAAGTTTGTCTTTCAGGGATCTGAGAGGGAATTCATTTAATTGTGACTGTAAACTGAAGTGGCTGGTGGAATGGCTAGGCCACACCAATGCAACTGTTGAAGACATCTACTGTGAAGGCCCTCCAGAATACAAGAAGCGCAAAATCAATAGTCTCTCCTCCAAGGATTTTGATTGTATCATTACAGGTAATGTATTCTAAATCATTTGACCTCATACAGTGAAAATAAGGGCTATGTTTTTTGTGCGTTCAGAAACTGATATTTTTAATATCTAAAAAACCAACTGGGCAATTTAATTCTTAAATTATTGTGAACCATTAAAACTTTATGTGTTTAAAAGAAAGTAAAAATGCCATTTTCCCATTTCTCTAAAATAAATGTATTTGTTATAGACATTTGAGATCTAGCCAAGGAACAAGGCTTTAGCACACCGTTACTCATCATCATTTCCTATTTTTGTAGAATTTGCAAAGTCTCAAGACCTGCCTTATCAATCACTGTCCATAGACACATTTTCTTATATGAACGATGAATATGTAGTCATTGCTCAGCCTTTTACTGGAAAATGCATTTTCCTCGAATGGGACCATGTAGAAAAGACCTTCCGGAATTATGACAACATTACAGGTATGAAAAGCCTAACTGCATCTCGAGTGGAAAGTTAAGCTGCTTGAATCAAAGGCAACAGAATAAGATGAATGACATGGGGGAATACTTTGGGCAGGCTTAGAGGCTTTTGAGTCCCAACTCTACCATTTACTAAGTGACCTGGGATGTTTTCCTGTCTTAATTTCCTCACATATAAAATCAGAATAATAATTCCTAACTCACAGGGCTTTTATAAGATGATGCAATCATATATCCAAGAAATTTAGCATAGGATCTAGCTTAGTAAATATGCAATAAAAGATGGATTATTTTTCTCAGAAAAAAAGTATTGGACTGGAATTATGAGTTCTAATCCAGGTTCTGCCACAAACAAACTGGGCAAGCCACTCACTCTCACTGGGCCCCCTCCTTTTCTTAACTATAAAATTAGGAGGTTATTCTAGATCAATAAATCTCAAACTCTGTTGTGCAAACATTACTTCTACAAAATGTTAATGTATGTCTTGTGACAAAAAGGGTTTTGTGGTCCAACAAATCTGTGAACTGTATCTCCTCTCAGAGATTCATGAAAGTACACATTAGAAGCTCCGAGAAGTCCTGTAGTGAGAAAACAAGCCTCTTTCTAGTATTTTTTGCATTTAATTTGACAATGGAAGCCAATTTTTTTTCCATGAAAACTTTTTAGTCAGGTGATCTCTAAAGCTTCTTTCTCATTTCAACAACTTTAAAAAAAAATTGTCATAAATTAGAACATGGGGCTCCCTCTGAAATGTTTATATCCACTTTATTTTCTAACACCTTTGAATTTTCTCCTGAAATCATTCAAACATCCCCATAAAAGGTCTGTTAGACAAGACTGGGAGGGTCCTAATTAGATTTTGTTGATGGTCATCAGCCCCGTTGATGGAAGGATCAAGACAGGCTTAGGGCTTGCTTGAGACTGAGATGCCCAGATGAAGAAATCCCCTCCAAATTGAGACCCTTCTAAATTCCTTCTTTCTCAAAGAGGAAGGCTATACGTCCCTTTCTCCCTAAACCCCCTTCAGTTTCCAATGGATTGCTGCAGAACCTTGTGCAGTCTAAATCAGCTTCTTCTTACCTGTGTACAGTTTATCAATTGCTTTGAATGAATCTTTAGATGAGCACTTAAAAGAGAAATGAATATATCTGCAGACTTTCAGAGGGCACCAGCTAGCCTAGGATGACAAATAGATGTCACATATGTGGTCACTATCCCCTCCCTCACCCTAGATAGACTTTACTAATCTATCAAGGTGCTCTTTCCTGCTGAGTACAGATGTGGCCAAAGAACCCTCCTCAACACATTTCTCCAGGCAGTCACAATCAGTCAGTCAATCCACATGGGTACATGGCTGAAATCTAGTGGCTACTCCTGATTTAATCCCAACCCTCATTATACAAAAGAGAAAACTAAATCCCTGAGAAGATAAATGGTTTTCCCAAAGTCACACAATCAGTTGAGTCCTGAAAAGGCTCATAAATAGAATAATTTTACCTATGGGTGAAGCCAATTAGTAGAAAGAGTGGATGCAGAACTTACTGCCCCAGAGGCCCCTAAGCTGCAGTCGGGAAAGGCCTGGGACCTAGATTTACTCTGCCTTTCTTTGGATTTCCTAGAGCCAAGCTCCCTCTAGGATATCAAAATTGATTAATAAATATTAAACTATTACCAAAAGTATACTGAGCTAGGCCACCAACAGGTCTCATATTGTTCTCTGAGATTTCCCAAAGTAACATTCAGGAGCATCGCCTATGGCTGAACCCCTTTCACTTTCCTCAAGGATTGCTCTTCCTTCCCTTTTCTTCTGCCACCAGTGACCTAAAGCTTCAGAAAAATAACAAGTGGCATCACTTTCTCAGAGGAAAATAAGTTATTCTAGAACAAGAAGCATTTCATACTTAGAACAAACCACTCAAAACTTTGTGGGATTGTTCTAGAAACTTGTACGATCCCATCCTGAGCTGGAAGTCCTGGAATACCACCCCACCCCAGGTTGGGTGAAAAGCATAGCGATGTTGGCAGGCCTGGGTTTGAATCCTAACTTTGTCTCCTAACCTCTCTAAGCTTCAGTCTGCTCATCTGCAAAAGGAAGGGAAATAATACTTATCTCTTAAGCTTGTCAGAAAATTTTGATGAGATGGTTTGGCAAAGCACATAGTAGGTGCTCCATAAATACCCATTTTCACTACAATTACAATGATTAACTCACGATATGTCAGGAGAGCAACGCTTTTTTGCTGCAAGTTAAAGAAAATTCAGGCTGTTACCATGTGCCCTAAACATCTAGTGCAGGTTGGATATGACATGACAACTCAATTGTTGGTGACAAGGCCCCGTGAAGCAAAAAGACACAGAACTTCAGGCTCCTGATGCCATTAGGTCTTGGAGATTGGCTTTGCCTAATCAAACAAGAAAATCTCTTATTTCAGGCTGACTTTGGTGGAAGTTATCTGGCCTCAGCTCGCATGTTTGCACCCTCCAAAAGAGGATGGCCATCCAACTAATTTCTCATTTGTCTTTTTCCAGGCACGTCCACAGTAGTATGCAAGCCTATAGTCATTGAAACTCAGCTCTATGTTATCGTGGCCCAGCTGTTTGGTGGTTCTCACATCTATAAGCGAGACAGTTTTGCAAATAAATTCATAAAGATCCAGGATATTGAAATTCTCAAAATCCGAAAACCCAATGACATTGAAACATTCAAGATTGAAAACAACTGGTACTTTGTTGTTGCTGACAGTTCAAAAGCTGGTTTTACTACCATTTACAAATGGAATGGAAATGGATTCTACTCCCATCAATCCTTACATGCCTGGTACAGGGACACTGATGTGGAATATCTAGAAATAGCCAGAACACCCCAGGCACTCAGAACGCCTCATTTAATCTTGTCCAGTAGTTCCCAGCGTCCTGTAATTTATCAATGGAACAAAGCAACACAATTATTCATTAACCAAACTGACATCCCTAACATGGAGGATGTATATGCTGTAAAGCACTTCTCAGTGAAAGGTGATGTGTACATTTGCTTGACAAGATTCATTGGTGATTCCAAAGTAATGAAATGGGGAGGCTCCTCGTTTCAGGATATTCAGAGGATGCCATCACGAGGATCCATGGTGTTCCAGCCTCTTCAGATCAATAACTATCAATATGCAATTCTCGGAAGTGATTATTCTTTTACTCAAGTGTATAACTGGGATGCAGAGAAAGCCAAATTTGTGAAATTTCAGGAATTAAATGTTCAGGCACCAAGATCATTCACACGTGTGTCCATTAATAAGCGTAATTTTCTTTTTGCTTCCAGTTTTAAGGGAAATACACAGATTTACAAACATGTCATAGTTGACTTAAGCGCATGACACACAAATTCTGTGGCTGCCATCAGAAACTTTCTACAGTATGTGGTCCGGATGAATTCAATGCATGATGACTCTTCTTATCACACTTGCAAATGAATGCCTTTCACACATTGAGACTGCTAGAACCAAGCACTACCAGTGTCTCCATCCTTAACTGTCCAGTCCAGTGGTGTGGGAATTTACCTTTTATAAGGCAAAATTGAATTGTGTAACTGTTCTTTGCAGTGAAGATATGTAAATAAGCGTTTCATGATATCTGTTACTCCAAAAAGAAATATTAATATGTACTTTTCCATTTATTTATTCATGTGTTCAGAAACAACTGCCAAATAAAATGTTTACATTTTCTTTCATAACCCAAAGGTAATTATTTGCAGGAATTATTTTTCCTTGATGATGGTGTGTTGAGGAAATAATGTTATACAATAGGATTATATTTGAATAAAGAATTTATGGTGTGAATAATGAGTGAAGATGAAACACTGGTATTAATTCTCCATAATTTATGAACAGGTTTATCAGCTGATTTTGAACATTCAAAGGTGTTTCCAAAGGTCGTGGCTTTTAAGAACACTTTGAGGTAAAGCGGTGACAAATTAAAAGAAGAGAAGAGAAATTTGCTTATTACAAGAAGACTAGTTTGAGATAAAGAACAGTAAGACCCATCCTTTTCTGTCTGATAGCTCCAGCTACAACCATCATTCAGACAACTTATAGGAGAAGCTAAAAGCAAGATTTTGGATTTCAAAAGTGCTATTCAGTGACTTTGTAAATGTCTGACTCTAGAATCATCTGACAGCTGATAGAGATTGTAACCTTATAGTACTTGCTTCAAACAGAGTGGAAAGGAAGTCCTCTTAATCCAACCAAGGATGCTTCACTTCTAGACAGCAATTTTGATATGTTATTATACACCGCAGAGTGCCCAGGAGGCTCATATTTTAATTTCTAAATTCCTGCTCCTGGATTACAAGGGTCATTAGCAGCTACCCCAATGCCTGTGATATAGTAGGCTCTTAAAAATGCTTTTGAAGGTGCACATTTGTCCTCCTGTAATAATATAACAATGTTTATGAGGACCTTTAATGTAGTCAGTCAATATTTATTGACTACTTAATAAAAACGGTATCATTCCTGTGGTGGAGGGAGGAGACCTGAGGAAGAGTAGGGCGTGGTCCTTGCCATCTGGGGCCATAGAAGACTCATTTGGCGGTCAGGACAGAACAGAGTGAGCAGTAAGTACCCAGTATCATCTGAATGTTCCAATTGTAAGTATCAAGGGAGCATCAGAGATGACTTCCTATAAGAAGTGGTTCTTGTTTGAACTTTAGGGAAGATATATTTCAAAAGGGGATCATGGCAGAAAAGATATTCCCGGCACAAATTGGTTCTGTGTGCTGCCTTTACAAAAGGGATCAGATCTCCCTCCAGTTCATTGTTCTCCAGAGTCTTTTGCCAAATGACTTGTTAGGGGTAAATAGGGAAACAGCAACCCTTATGTCAGCACATATCTGGCAAACTTTTGGCATCAAACACACACAGTAGTTGCATAGATTCAGGGAAGCAATGCCTTAAGGAGTTATGAACAGGAACCAGACTCCTTTACAATATGGGGAAGATATTAACTGGCATCAGGGTTATAGGGGAGAAGAAGAAGGCTTACTCATTCCTGATCCTGCCCATAGGGGGAACTGGCCTTCGATGTCTTACTTTTGTCAGTTTGCATTTCCTGTAAGCAGCGTATATGCTGCTGGAGAACATCTGCTTTGTACAGACTGTGTTTAAGTCCAGCCTTGTCATGTACTGGCTTTGTCTAGAGACAAGTTACTTAAGCTCACTGAGCCTCAGTTTCTTCATCTGTAAAGGAACAATAATGCCTACTCCAAGGACAGTGGAAGAATTCAATGAGATAATGCACATGTGGCTGATCGAACTTTCAAAATATGGCATAATATGTCCTATCCCACATGCTCTATGAGAGCCTTGTCCCCACCCCATGGAGAAGTGGTGCCTAATTACCCTGTTTGTAAATCTGGATGGGCTTGTAACCAATAGAATGTGGAGGAAATGATGCAGTTTGACTTTCGAGGCTGGGTTATAAAAAGGATGAAGCTTCCGCCTTGTGAACTGGAACACCCACTTTTGGAGCCTGAGCTGTCATGTAAGAAGTCCTACCAGCCTGAAGCCAACCATTCTGTGAGGAAGCCCAAGGTCTGGTCAACAGCCCCAGCTGAGATCCCAGCCAACAACCAGCATTAATCATCAGTCATGTGCGTGACGCCTCCAGGTGATTTCAGGTCCCAGCTGTCAAGTCACCACCAGCCATTAATCTTCCCAGATGAGGCCCTGGACATTATGGAGCAGAGACAAGTCATCCCCATGATGTCCTGCCCAAATTCCTGACCCATAGAATTCATAAGCATAATAAAATGGTTATTTTAAACAGCTAAGTTTGGGGGTGACTTGTCACACCACAGAAGTAATGGGAATAGCACTTGAAGTGATTAACACAGAAGTGGCACAAATCAGCACTCACCAAGTGCTAGGTATTGCCAATGGGTTCTACATCCAGAATACCACCTTCTTTGGGGGCACACTCTACCATATTGTCATAATGTAATTCATTGTCATTTCATTTTTAAAGGCTATATACTGTTTTCAATATGTTATCAATATTCTTACTCTGTGCTAGGCACTGTGCTGAGTTCAAGGATGCAGAGTTTAAAAACCTACATTCTTCCCTGTTTGTTTTCAGAGAAGCACTGACGATTTAAGTTAGCAAACCAACTCTCTAATTTACCTTAAACCTGAGACTCAGAGATGTGAAATAGGCCTCAATCCAGGCCTCCTGACACTAGGTTGTCTTTTGTCCATCATATGGTGTTAACTTTCAAAACTTCCCCCTTCATTTCAAACCTGGGATTGTAAATGTGAGAGAGATGAGGAGTGATCAGGTTGACTGAGAAAATAAATTTGTAAAAGAATGAGGAGGAGGGCATATAGTAGGGTCCACTTTTGCAGGAACTGACCAGTCTTTTCTGCAAATTGCCCTCTCTCCCTGTACTCCTCATTTACCTTATACTGTATAACTCTGCCCCCTCTTTAATCACAGATGGATCTGACCTGGAGTGAACTCCTGATCCAGGTGTTCAACCCAGAAGCTGGGCTGGGCTCAGCATAAGCCAATCCAGTTCTTCCTTCTGGACATTTGGAATTAGGACAGCAGAGGCTGTGTCATTAGCTGCAGGCACCAGATTTTGTAAGGTGATGATCTTAAATCAGGTTCTCTTAAAGCAGCAGTATTTACAGAGGGAGTGTTCTCTCTCTACATCTAACAGGCAGGGAGAGGAACACAGGGCAAGGGAAAGTGCTATGCCAAGATGTCATTTCAGGAGAAGTCTGGCTTTAGCCTAATCCCATGGGGAACTCTAGAACATCAATCGTACCACAGAGTGTGTTCTGTCTTGAGGCGAGGAGGATGGACTATTATACCCCCTCATCTGACAGTCATTGACCAAAAACTGTGAGGTGTAACTTCTCAGTCATCTCCAGCAGAGAAGGATCTAGTTGGCTAAGGACAATCCTCCAGAGAAGGGTACAAAAGTGAGCTCTTATTAAACAGCACCCACATCAGATGCAGGATGGATGCATAAGCCTAGTAAAGGGCATATGGATGGGATACCATCAACATAAGCCACAGTAATGGTGATGGAGGAGCTGAAGACACCATTTTGGAGGCAGCCCTGATGATCCATGTACCAGAAAAGCAGAGGAAGTTAGGCTCAAAAGTGAGAAGAGAATGAAGTAGAAGTTCAGAAAGAAGCAGGGGCGAGAAACTATGTAGTCTGAGGGAGAGACTGAGAGAGAGAAAAGAAAGAGAAAGAAGAAGAAAAGGAGAAGGAGGGAAAGAGGAAAGGAAGAAGGGCAGGAGACGGGGAGAGAAGGCGGGATAAAAAGGAAGTAAAGGAGGGAGAGTAGAAAGAAGATTCAGAGGTATGGTGACCCAGGTTGGACCACCTGAGAACCAGACTCTGAGAAGTTAATGTACAAACCTTCATAAGGGAGTACCCTTGAGAGTAACACCTGGAAGGAAGGAGAAGGGAGTAGAATATGGCAAAGAAAGCAGCTGAGCTGTGATACATTTTCAATCAAAGCAACCCAATAGGTTGTCCCTTCTCAATTATCTCTTCTCAGTTGTCCCAAATTAGAGCAAGGAGACCTGGCCTTTATACCGCCAAAGAGGGCAGACAGCAGAAGCACATCTTCTGGCAGTAGCTGGAAAATAAATCCTGTATTCCTAATAAGAATCTTGGCAGTGCAACACAGCATCCACTACAGAGGGAAAGAGAAAAACGGGTGGGAGAGGGAAGAGGAAGGAGAAGCAGCCTTGATTCCATTTCCTGTTCCATCTCTCATTAGAGTCAATGTCACTTCCTGTCTTTGAATTCCTTGAGGTGCTTCTGTAGCCTTCTAATAGCAATCCCCCCGCCACCACACACACGCGCACACACACACACATTTTGTTTTGTTTTTGGTTAGTTTGAGCGGATTTCTGTACTTGCCACAAAATTATCTTCTACTAAATCAGAATATTAAGGCACAATGTACTATATTGTAGATATGATGGTGAGTATTAGATATTTCAATCTCTTTCCTCTCTGTCAATCAGACTATATCATTTCAATGATTCTATCTGCAAGTTCATCAATTCCTTCCTCTATCATCTCTGACCTCAAATTTCTTATAAAAGTAATATTATTCAACTAGATCAGAACTTCTCAACTTAAAAAGAAATTCCCAATGTATAAAAAAATTTTGAACCATAGAGATTAAAAATATCTCCAGTATATTTTAGACCAATGTATTTCCATTTGTATTGTGGACCAATATTTTTGAAAATTAGAATAAAAACGAATTACTAGAAAAAATGATCACGTGTTCAGTTATTGAGGCCATGTGAAACTGCTATAAAAGTTTCTAAATGTTTCCTATCAAATTCTATACTTATCTCACTCCAAACTGATTCCAAACTCTTCCTGGACTGACACTGGTCCTAGGACCACATCTATAGGTACACTGAACTAGTCAATGAGCACTCAAGTCATTTATCTTAGTTCTTACAGTTATATATCAGTCTTATTGTGGGATGTAGATGCATTTTAATATGATCGCTATCAAGGGCATGGGGCATCCAGGGACACCACAAATCTAAGAAGACCTAAAATGGCCCTATAAAGTCCTGCAGGTGGAATTCAAAATGTGGCCCAACTTTTCCTCCTATTCTTGCATCGTCTGCTTCACCCGCATCCTAGTTACCCACACAATTTGACAATCCCTATTCACCTAAGCATACGCTTCTGTGCCCAGGTTGCTCCAGCCACCTATAATGCTTTCCCTACTCTTCTACCTTTTAAAATCTTAGTCCTTCACCTCCAACCACTTACATGAGATTTCTCCTTTCTCTGGCTTCCTCAGCTCATTACTTTTACCATGAACAAGGCTCATAATTCGTTCTGCCTTGCATTATGGTTAGCAACTGATATATCCATCTCTTTCCACCAAGTTATACAGCTCTGAGGGTCAGAGCTATATCCTAGGCATCTAGGATTCTTCTATCTCACCCCACCCTCCATGCCTTAGAACAGTCCTACTTTGTAGAAAGTTTATAAAGTTAGTAGAAATGAAATAGCTTTAAGCCTAGCAGCTTCAGCCTTTTTGTTTGCATATATATATATATCTATATATCTATATCTATATCTATATCTATATAGATATATATATGAGAAGCAGCCACATCTCGGCCCAACAAAGGGCTGCCCAGGCCCATCTGCTTCCCAGGGGTAACCAGGGTAGGGTGGAAGGTGAAAGAGACACAGTTTATTTTCCGAGTAAATCCTGATTAAAACACACTGCAGATCTACCTAAAACCTGGTCCACAAAACTAAAGGATGTGAACTAATTTAATTAATCTATGGAGACCCAAAGGGCAAGAAGCTTGATACTGTTAGGTAACTAGTCAGACATGAGCGACAGTGGAACAAAGGAATAGGGGCCCAGCACAGAGACTGCCCAAAGAATACCCTATTGGTAGTTAGGGAATCCCTCCTGGGTCCCCAAAGACAAAGGACAGAAGGGCCATAGTCTATAGTTGGTTTAATCTGGCCACAGATGGGTGCATAGAAGATACTTCCCTAACCTGCCCACAACCTCAGCTTCATTATGCTGTCATTATAATATCATGTTTATGCCTGGAAGTTCATGAATCTAATTATAACAGACTGAATTCTGGATAAGCACACTTTCAGGAAGTCTATGCCCTTTGAAATTTTTATACCCAGAGAGGGATCCACATCCATGGTCAACACTACTCAAAGATGACTCAGGGGGTAGGTAGCATTATCTCAGATGAAGCTCTTAATAATTCCCAGCAAAACTGTGTTCCAGAAATCAGTCCTCTTAACAGTGCCAGATCCCAATAATGTAGGGAAGAGGCAAGAGAACTAAAGTGTTAAATCAAGCTACATTCAGAGACTGCAATATGCTGATCAGCTCTGCAGCCAGGCCAGGAGGACACCTGCAGAACCAAGGAATATTTCTGCCAGGATTGCTAACAATCCATTTCCCATGCCAGTGAAGAGGAAACAGGCAAAACAGAGTCTTTAAGTGGCTGCCCTACACATAAAATCATTCATTCCTTATGGCTAAAACCATGGGGGACCTATAGGTTAAAGGCTGGGAACTGCAAGCAGGCTTTTCACAGCTACATAGTCTTACCTTTTGACTCTACATACTCTTCCCTGTCCCCTTCTTCACTGTATGTCCATATCAAAGAAAATGGGTAAACAAAATCTTTAAACTGTAATTCATAGGAACTAAAGAATGATATATAAACTGAATTCTGGAACACTCGGGGTCCCTCTCACCGTCTTTCTCTAGGTCCCTCTCAGTGCCTTTACTCTCTCTCACTGTCCTGTCTCTCTCTATTTTCTCTGTCCCTCTGAGTCTCTCTTAGTCTCTCTCATTCTCTGCCTTTGAGAGGAGAACACATTCTGTCTGTGGAGTGTTACCCCTTCTCCAATAAACCTTCCTTTCGACTCTAACTTTGGCATGTGTGTTGAATTCTTTCTATACTCTTTGCCAAAGGACCCTCTCCTCTCAGTGCAGCGCTTGTCCCCTCCACCTCCCCCCACTCCAGGAAATTTGCCCTGTCCTACATCACCAGGACAGCTGTTTTCTGTCCTTCAGTCTCTTGATCCCATCTCCTCACACATATTCAAAAAAATTTAATATAGGAAATATTCTTCAATATTTTAACTTAATTATAATAATAGGTGGCATTTACTAAGCGCTTGCTATGAGTCAGGAGGACACGGGCAGAAGCACTAGATTAAGTGCTTTATCTATATTATCAGTCCATCCTCTGTAATTCTATAATAATAGTATTGTTTAACAAATAAGAAAGCGGAATCTTAAAAGAGCTAAGTAACTTGCTCACAGTCATATAGTCAGTTAAGAAGCAAAGTTAAGTAAGATTCATTCAGATTGTATCCAGCAGTGATACCATGCTATGAAGTGCTTAAAGACTAAATATATATGAAAAATTCAGAACCCTGTAAACTGCCACATAGATACTCCACTTAGGAACCTGGAGTGTCCCCAGTAGCCTAAGGTTATTGATTATTATTTACACCCATGGACACAATAAGCTCAATTTCATTGAATGCTGATTGAACACGTACTGTGTGCAAAGCACTATGATAGGTGATATAAAAAAAAAAAAATCCTTTAAGGATTTATGCACCACAGGCTGATTTCTAAATTTCTTATTTGCAACATGAAAAAAAAATAAAAGAGGAGAAACTAGTTTCTATAGCGAACTAAAGGAGAAGTGAAACATGACCCATGTTTTCCTGTTTTTTTCCTATAGGTTTATCCTCTTGGTGTCCACAATATTTCTTTCTTTGGAGCAATGGATATAGTGGTTTACAGCATGTATTTTAGACTCAGGCAGACCTGGATTTGCATCTCAATGTGGATACTTACTAGTTTTATGACCTCGGGCAAGTGAATCAGTTTCATCTGTAAAATGTAAATAATGATCATCACAGAGTGGGTTTGTAGATTTACTATAAGCCTTCTGACTTTCCCAGGAGGTAGTCTTTTTTAACACCTCCGTTTTGTCAATGAGGTTAGTAACTTGCCTGTGTACACACAGTCAGCAAGCCTGCCCTGCCAGCCTGCATCTGACCCCTCCATTCTGTTAAGATGGGAAATATTTCACAAGTGGTGTACTGTGTAGGACCTGCAGTCATTGATCAGGTTAAGCAGAAAACTGCCTACACACCATCACCTCATCCCTGTGAGAGCTGAGGTTGTCTGTAAATGTCTAGAAGAGGTGAGACAAAAATCTAGGTGATCCTGCCATTAGAGGCAGCTGAGCCCACCAAGAGAGAGGCAGGCAGATGACTAAGGGAAAGTGAGCAGACGCCACAGCAGCATCCCCAGCTCCAGCACGGAAGACAGCTGGAGTCATGGTCTGTGATATACATGCGTTCTTACTGAGGAACCTAGAGGGACTTTGGCCTCTAGGAAATTACTTATGTTTTCATAAACTTGCTCTTATTAGATCGTGGTCAGTGCTTGTATCTGTGGAGAAAACATTGTGTGAAAAATAGCTCTTCAAATTTCTGTCTGGCTTTTGTGTCAATAAAACCAGATATCCCTGAATGATAAAATGAAGCAAATTCAATGCACTGTCTCTGTCAGCAAAGTCATACTAAGTGATGTGTGCCTTTACTTTTTAAAAAGTATATTATTTTTTCTTCTAAAAGAAGACAGAATCAGGCTCAGAAGGGGTTTATTGTATTGTAGTGATGTGACTTTGGCCATGTTTCCTCAACTAGCATCATTTCAACTAGAAGTAGTCTCATGAGAAAAAGTAATATTCCCATTTCCTGTCCCCAAAACCTGTCCACTCTTAATGGGTATACCAGAATTATCTGTGGGGATTTTTCCAAATACACATGACCATTTCTCCACCCTAGGTTCTGATCCCTGAGGAGACATAGTGGTTAGGATTCTTTTGGTTGTAAGTTGCTGAAATCCTGCTGAACTAATTTAAACATAAAAATGGATAGAACTTCAGATGGACCAGATACTCAACATGATATTTTCTTAATCTGTCTTTCTCTGACTCTTGGCTCTGTTTTCCTCTATACTGACTTCTTTCTAAGTCAGTCTCTCCTTTCCCTATGGAGAGATATCCCCCAGCAGCTCCAACATTACATCTTGCCAGTTTAGCCGTGCCCAGTAGAAAGACAATGCCTCTTTTCCAATAGTTCTAGCAAAAGTTCAAGGCTAATGCTCATGGCCCAGTGCCTGTCTCTGAAGCAATTGTTTTGGCAAAGGATAGAAGGCTCTGACAGGCCAGGCTTGGGTCATGTGCTCACTCCCACAGAATGAGAGTGAGGTAAGGGTGTTTCCCTAAAGTAAAATTGGAGTGCTATTTAAAAGAAGGAAAGGATGCTGGACAGGAAAAACAACAAAAGTCATCAGCAAGAGGCGTGGTCTCTATTGAGAACCTCTACTTAGAGAACCAGGGTTACCAGGGGAGAGGCTACGCCCACAGATGTGTCTAGAATCCCTTCACTAAAAGGTTTTAAAAAGCCTTTCCAGCTCTTATTTTGCTAAACTTAACAAAATATAATCTCCCATCCTTGTTTATTATTCATGATGATTCACTGTTATAATTTCTATGTACATTTTTTAATGGTGTTCTCGCAAATATTCTGCTTTAAAATATTTACATTGATATCCTTTGTTTCAAAATGTTTTCCCAAGTGAAATGAAGCTGCCAATTCTGATTTAGTGGCTGCCCATCCTTGGGAAATGAGACCAAGTGGTCCTAGATCACTTTCTGTTCTCCTGAACGTGCTTCCATTTCAGATCAATCTCCATCTGGCGAGGGCAGCCTCTCCTTGCTCTAATCACCTTGAGGTTGGCTTCACAAATTAAAAGGTCTCAGAGGCTCCTTAGTGGCCTAGGAGTTTTCCTGACTTAGCTTTTTGGCAGGTATATAGTCATTAACTGAAAATTATCATAGGCTGAACTCAGCAGAGAAGAGCAGAATATAAAACACTAACTTCTATTAGGAATGTTTCCCCAATCTGGGTATCCCACAGAATCATCTAGAAAGCAAACTAACTATTCAGATTCCTAGCACCCCACCTCAGACCCAGACCCACTCAAACTGAATCTTCAAAGAATGGGACCCAGGAATTTTTATTTTTAGACATCTCCGAGGTGATTCTGGTGTTGATAGCTTATCACCAGTCCACTGACTGGGATTTGAGGGCCCCTGCTCTAAATCGCCACATTGGATTGGCCAACAGAATAGCAAGAGCACCAAGCCTATAGTTACAAAAGCTGTCCAAAAGCTCCGGAACATGTTTGCTTTAAGTATTGCCCTGGGTAAGACATCTGAGGTTTGTTTTTGTTTTTGTTTTTGTTTTTTTGGCCTCAATTTTCTCTGTAAGATATTGGAACTGGTTCAGATCATCCTAAAGATGCTTTCAGCTCTGAAAATTCTATAACTCTCTGTTATAATGGGGAAAAATTTAGCTTGGAAGTTTGGAGATCTTGGCCCAATACGACCACCTTTATAGTTTCGTGATCTTGAGAAGTGACTTTCACGCCCTCAGCCACAATTTTCCTTTTTTTAAAAAATAAATTAGAGTACATGAGTTCTTTTATAATTCTAAGAAAGCTCTAAGATAACAATTAAGCCTTAGATAATCTTTCATAATAATCTGTTGAGATGTACAGTACGAACAAGCAGAAGATGATTATAATTTCCTGTTGACTTGGGTTTGCTGGGTTGAGGATCTGCAAGCAGCATTTGGTATGTTGGTGTTTAATAGATATGACATTTCACTGCACCAAATGGGAATGGAATATTTTTAGCACAGAATCCAAGGTTTAGTAAAGAGGGCTTGTTCTTTGAATGGAGTGTGAACAGCAGAGATACTATTTTAAAAGACCAAATATAAAACCCCTTCCCCTCCACTATCACAAAATAGTCATATGTGCACTTATACTTATTTTACCACAAAGCTTGAAGAACTTAACCCCTTTGTATATCTTTTAAAAGGCAGTATTTTCATACACTTTAATATTTTTGTTGGCTCACGCACATTCCTTCTGTCTTTACATGGCCTGCATACTTACATTTAATAGGCCAAAAACATTGTTAATGATTGAATGCAGTAATAATAGTTACTATTTCTTGAGCACTTAATATGTTCAGGACATGTGCTGAATATTCTGCATCTATTTAGTCAGTCAGCCCTTGCAACAACATCATTATTATCACTATATTCTAGGAAAGGAACTGAAGTTCAGAGAGGTTCAGAAATCTACCCAAGGCATGTAGCTAGTAGCTAGCAGAGCCAGGATTCAAACCCAGGTCTGTTTGAAATCAGAACCCTAGTGATTGACCACTATAATTACATTGATTGTATCAGTCAAGACAAGCTAGGTTATTTGGTTATTCCTTGGCAGTGCTCAAATATTACTGGTTTAAAATAATATAGACTTATTTCTTATACTTGTTACCGAAAACATTGTTCCAAGTCATCATAGTCTTCATGCATTGAGGTATGCATTGATGCAATAGCCAACATATGGGACGTTACTAGGTAACTATATTAGAGGAGAAAAGAGCTATGACAAAGCATACACTACAATTTTTATTGGAATTCCTTTATGTGATTTTTTTTAAAACTATTTTCATATAATACTTGGATAACCTTTTTAAAGGAGGTTTTCCCCAAAGTGGAGAGTGAAAAGGACTAAGCTCCCTTCCCACCCCACTCCAGCCATCTCTTGGAGATGTCACTCTTGGTTTGATGAGGATTTCGCTGTCTTATCCTCCTAATCTGAGGCCAATATGCCCTGTAGTCATAAACAATATGAGCCAGATGTTCATGTTTACAATATTTATACTGGCATGAGGGAAAGTGCAGACCACTTTTAAATACATGTTTAAAGAGTTTAAAAGGCTCTTCCATGGCAAAGAAGAAAGACTACGTGGTACATAGATCCCCCCAAAAGTACATCCCAGATACCATATTGCCAGCCTGCACTGGTGTGCTGAGAATGGCCAGAGGGGGCAGCCCAAGACTTGGAGAAGATCTACATCACAAAATAAAATTTGGCATGTGTCACTGGTCCCTAATAACTCAGCATGTTGTGGTATTTAAACTTAGTCTCCCTTATCTCCAGGATACCCAATTCCACCTCTATCAGCATCTTTCCAAATCTCCTCTCCTTTACTTTCAGTTTAAAGGGTCTACCTGATGCTGACATTTGAAATGTCTGCAATGCCCAGCTACCACTTCAAGGATGCTGTAGATGATGAATCATAACAATAATTATTATGATGGTATAGCAAGTGGCTTTGTGTTTAGAGGCCTCCCAAATGGGAACTATCACAATAGGTGGGAGCAAGGTCAAGAGATATCATTGTCTGAAAACAAATCAAATGACAGTCAGGGCATTTTCTGAGCTCAGACATTTTCTGGTCATATTTCAGGGCCCTTCCCAGAAATAACTCATTATCCATTGTGATAAGTGTCAGAATTATTCACCCGGGCGTGTTAGATAAATTCTATCTGGAAGCTGCAACATTGCTTCATGCCATACTCTTTAATAATAAGGGGGTTTGGTACCTGGTAAGGACTGCTGAGGAAAGAGAGTTGAGGGGTAAGAATCACAGCCTTTGGGGGAGGGAGACATGACCCAATGAATAGCAGGCAGAACAAGACCACTGTGGCCAGCAGAGGGCAGCAGAACCCGCAGGTGGCCATGTGGCAGCTGCTATGGACATCTGTGTTCCAGGGAACCAGGACCACAAAGAGTGGTCCCCGGAAGAAGTACGGTTAAAGTGGAAAAGGAGGTTTGGGGAAAGACATTTTCTTCCCAGAGAGCAGCCAGTGAGGCTGTTCTGGATATTCCAAGAACAGAATCAAGGGGCTACAGAGGTTCAAGAGCTGTGATGATGATTAAAATTTTGCTGAATAAGCTTTGCCAAGGCCCTGCTTCAGTCTGATGAGGAAGACAGCAGGGGGCCAGAGGAAGCATCTGAAACTGAGGAAAATATTTAAATAACATCTTGCTCTGGTACTCTAAATAGACTTTCTCAGTGGGAAAGCAGCACCCCAAATCTGCCCCTCTTGAAGGTTATATTCTTTCCTGAAATCAATCCACTGGCCTGTCTCCTGAGAGACTGGATTAATCCTTCAAAGGTCATCCCAAGAGGAACAGTCAGAATGGCAATTTGAATCATGCAAAGCTGAGCACTAGAACATAGATTCCTGATGACTCAGCCAAGATATAAACAATTAATTAAATTTAGCCTGAAACCACCAGTCATCCTTCCCTGCATGTCCCAGCAGATTTACCATGAGCTGCCTATGTCACCGGGTTAATATAAACACCTCACTCTCATCTTCCCAGTAGATGTCCTGCCCTCCATCCTCTTCTCTGGAAGATAATGTTCTCACTCAGATGAGGGTAAGCCTGGTAAGGGTGGTACCCACTAAGAGAGGGCCTGCTTCATGCCAACATAAATTGCCTCCCTTTCTTTTTCAGATAAGCCAGAGATGACTGTAGTTGAATTTCACTGCCCTTGAACACAGCAAGACTCAGTGAGCTGTGTGTGTAGGGTCAAGTACCAAGTACCACTCAGACCTATTGCTAGTTGAGATGACAATCGTAACAGGTCTGGAAAGATGCTCAGATGCTTAAAGGAAATTATGTCTAACTTTGTTAACAGAAATGTAAATCTAATCAGGCAAAATTGTTGTTCTCAAGGTAGTCCCAGCCCTACCCCACCCCCACTGGCTCTATAAGCTAAAGAAGATTCTGCTTTTTTCCTACTCAGTTTTTTCCTTCCCTACTGTTCTCCCAGTGGAGTCCTGTTTGGGGACTCTCATGAAACAGCTTTGGGAGGAGAGTAACACAAGGAAACTCACAGATTAGGCTGAAGGAGGGTGTCCGAATTTGTGCTTTTGAAGAAAGAGGCCCAGAAGCAGCTGTGTAAGGGGAGTGGGTGGGCGAGAACATAGGGACTCTAAGTGTTTTTGTGAGTTACAGTCCTTTCATGGCATTAAACAAGAATCTTGCTTCACTGTGTTCATTTGATTCAAGTCTTCTTTGAGAATGGACCCCGTGAATCATAGTTTTGATAGAATTATGGAGACTAACATAATTCTGCCTCTTCCTTTGAATGAGCATTTACATAATTTGAGTAGGTTATCCCGTAGCTCATGAGGAGCATGAGAAATTTCTTAACTCACAGAATCTTGAGTTACCAAAAACCAAGCAAACCAAAAGCCAAATCTTATCAAACCTCTCTGGTTTATGATCTTCGTTTCCATGCTATTACACCTAAAGCTTTCTAGAATCATCTTTGCTGCTTTGAAATTGTTGGGGATGTTTCCACTCCATCTCTCTTGCAAAGCTTCTTCTTCTGGGGCCTTTGGCTACAACATCTCATTATACAGCTGTAGGCTGTCAAAGGCGAGCAGAGTTGGCCACCCCAAAATATGCCCCTTTGTGTTATTGATTATTTTAACCTGGTTATTTTTAAGAAAAGAAATACTCAGAGAAAAAAAACTTTGCCCTCCCCACCAAAATGCCTAAAAGGAATTTAAATAGCGGACCTGCTCCAGGAAGGGCAATATCATCACAGATAACTATAGTTTAATATAAACTAATATGTGACAGACAGAGAGGAATCTAGCAAGGCCCATTCGTTCAAAGCCTTCTCTGTGTCCACTGTTAATGATGACCCAGCAAACATTTATTTACCAAACGTGTGCTTTTTTATCTCCATGTGAGTTTCCCTCCTGCCCTTTGAAGTTCCAAACCACAACCTCCCTTCTCTTTGGCTCCAGAATGGCACAGAAGCCTCAGCTGCCCATCATGTCTTTGGGTCTCCTATTTTTATGGCATCCCCACATGTACATCCGTAATAAATTTTGGACATTTTGTCCTGTCGATCTCTATGAATTGAATTATTAGTCCAGCCAGAAGAATTTAGAAAGGTGAGAGGAAATTTATTTTTCACGCTTCCCCACTGACCTCTAACACTTCTCACTTCAGGCCGATGTTTTCTATGTTGATGTCTCCCCTATGTGACAGCGTAGGTGCTTCTGGTTCCATTCCTTTTTATATCCTAAAGGGACTCTTTTACATTCCAGAATCGGAGGCATTTAAAGAAGAAAACAGTAGCTCAGTGTTCTTATAGCCACAAGACCAAAAGGCACTTCATTAACTCAGTGTTAAATGTGGATTTATGTTGACATGAGAGTAAGAGGCAAAGAGTCAAGAATGGCTTTTCCTCCTACAGAAAATGAAAAGAGGCAACATTAGCTGGAGAAAGTCTCCTGGTTACTGATATCTGAGCTGCAGGGATGAGCCCTTTCTCTCTTGCTCCGATTTTTTTTCCTTCATCGAAGGAGAATAAGGACAGAGATAACTGAGAAGAGTTGGAATTCACTGGGGAAATTACCTCAGAAGCAGGCTATGGAAGAGGGCACCACAGAAACAGGTCCCCATGTAACCATGGTGACGAGCAGAGGAAGAAAGGGGTGGGGATAGAGGAAGCAAAGAGGCAGTGCAGAGAGAGGGCAGGAGGGAACACAGGGAGGGGAGGGGACACAGGTCAAAAGGGTGAATGACAGGAGCTGTGAGCCTTTTAAGCTAAATTCAGGTTTTTAAAGGAAGAAAGTAATTTATGTCTGTAATTAATTAGGAAGGCAGGATGTATGTTTATTATGGATTCTTTAAAGGGTTTTAAATGTTTCATTAGAGTTCAACTATTTTAACAAAGCAAGATTAGAAGTGACCAGTAGAAGCAGTGGTTGAGTTGGGGGTGGATGTGGGGAGCATTGGAAGAGGAAGGAAGACAGACCAAAGACCAAAGACCCAAGATCTCTGTCATCTTGAGTGAGCACAGCACCCAGCTGCCTCCTGGTGGCAGCTTTCTTAGAGGAGATTCACTCATGGAGGCTGAAGTGGTAAAACCAGAGCCATAGGGGCAGGATGGCCAGATTTAGCAAATAAACAGGATGCTTAACTATTTTGGAATGTCAGATAAAGAGTTAATAATATTTTGGTATGTTTGTGTTCATGACAACCCTAATAAAGTGACACTCACTGATGAAATATCTTCTTTTTGTTCTCTCATCCCCTACGTATTTAAAACAGAGGAGAGAGGGAAGAAAACAGGTAAAGAAAGATGGATGGATGGGCGGATGGATGGACGGACGGACAGACAGACGGACGGAAGGAAGGAAGGAAGGAAGAGAGGATATGAAACCCAAAAGGTTAGTTTCTCCTTAATTACCTATCCTCACTCCATTCCTTTGTGCCTCTCTCTCTCATCACCATCAAAGGACACTCCTTAATTATTCCCTACAATATGTCTTTAAAATATCAAATCATAACTAAGCCACACACAAGCAAACCTAACCTCTCCTGTGCCTATGACTCTTAGACTGCTTTTTTCTTGGACGTTGTGTATTTTGTCACCCCTCCAGGCTCACCCATGAACCTCCACACTGACTTCACTACTTTTCTTTCTTGTTGCTGCCTGATCTATACCTGCCAGTTGACCCCACCTTTGAGCTCCCTGCTGGGACGTTTTTCAGGCCCTTATCTATGATCAATGGACAATTCAATTTATTGACACCTGTCACTAATTAAATGACAGGTGTCAATAAATCCTGTCATGGTAACACTTCACAAAAGCTTTTTATAAAATGAATCAACATCTATGGTTCAGCACGTGGCAGGATTTTTCTTACACATCCCACCTTGGGTCCAATTGAAACTGAATTCTCCCAGCGCCCAGCTCTCGTCTCTAGCCCTAACCAAACACCATTACAGAAAAGTCCAGAAATAGGACAAGAAACTGGTTCAAGGATCATCTTAAAACTTCAAGCAGATGATAACTTTCTGTTTTTAAATCCTTCATTGCTCTTCTGTTACATTTAGAATAAAATACAAAATGTACACAATGGGCTATAAGTTCTGTAAGATTTTCCTCCACCTGCACAGCTAACTCTGTTCCTCATTCACTGTAACCAGCCACGTGGAATCTCTTTCTGATCCTGGAAAATGCCAGGCCTTCTCCTGCCTCAGGATTTTGCATTTGCTTTCCCTTCTGCCTAAAATGCTTCCCCCCACCCAGCTCTTTGGATGGACAAATTGCTCTGATCCTTCAGGGCTCAGTTCTGAGATGCTAGACGTTCTATATCTTGAAATTTGTGTTCTTTACTGTATGGGTTTCATACCTTGGTAAAACATACAGTAGAGCATCACCACATCACCTTTTTAAATTTTTTTCCTGATGATGATCACAATCTAATATTCATGTTGATTCGTTCACTTGTTTACTGTTTGTCTCTATCCTAGAACAGGAGTTGACAAATGATGGCCCGCAGGCCAAATCCAGCCACCATTAGTTTTTGTAAATTAAGCTTTATTGGAACTCAGCCACATCTGTTTATTTAACATTGTCTATGGTTGCTTTTGCATTACAATAACAGAGCAGATTACTTGTGACAGAGATTGCATGGCCCCATCTGTGAACCAATTTCTTGTCTTGTTTCTCCACCTAAAATATTTGCTATCTACCTCTTTCTAAAAAAAAATGTTTGACAACCCCTGCCTTAGACTGTAAGTTTCATGAAAGCAAGAATTATGTCAAGAATGCCCATCTGTGTTTTTAAGGTCGAAACACTGTTTGGAACAAACCCAGCAACCTCTCAATAAATATTGGTTCCCCAATGTGCCTTCAGCCAACTGACCCCTACTGCCACCTCCTCGTTTCCATTTCCTTTCCTTCATCAGAGCCTGGCTCCTGGCCAGTTGCCTGCAGACTGTAAGTTCTTGCCATCTGCCATTCCCTCCTAGTTCTGCCTCTTTGCTCTGTATCTCCAACTCATGCTATTTATATGTGCTGATCCTGAAAAGCAATCTGATCACAACAAATAATTCCATAACACAAACGCTTCCTCTGGTGGCCCATCAAACCATGTTTGCAAGTGATCATTTTGTAGCATGCTGATCTGTTCTCTCTACTCACGGAAAGCATACCTACTTAAAATTTCATCCATCATTCAGCTTCTTGACAACAGATCTTTGTTATAAAAATGATTCATACACATAAAATTTTGGAAATATAGAACATAAAAGGAAAAATCACAAGGAGAACCATCTTGAGCATTTTGGTGTAGTTTCTATCTGGTCTTTTTTTATCTTTCTATGCTTTTTTAAAAAAAAACACATTTTTATAAAACAGCAAAAAATGACTAAGTATAATTTTATCTCTTGCATTATAACGAGTATTTTTTATATTATACATTCTTTGTAAATTATTACTTTTAGTAGCTGCACAATATTACAGTAAGTGGATTTATTTATAAAATGTTCCCTATTTGGGGAGATATTTATCATATAACAAGACTTTTATAATTGAAAATAAACATGAACATCTTTGTGCATGAAGGCTTTTATTTCTACCTTTTGGATTACTTCCTCAAGTAAGATTTCCAGAAACAGGATACTGGATCAAAGCATTGTCATTCTCACTTTGTAAAAGGTATGAAAACCTCCAGATAAAGTCTCTAAGTGTATATACTCATAAGTCTCTTTCCTGTGCTCCAAATCCACAAGAATTAGAGATAAGATGTTAAAATATATATTTATATGCTTCTCTCAAAATATGAGAAGAAAATCTCAGCAGCTCAAACAGAAAGTAAAACTTAAACAATATGCAAAGTATAAAGCCACAGGGACAAAAGGTGGGACTGGAGCCAGGTAAGTGAGGCTGAAGTTAAATATCTCCTATAATAGGAATCTAAGCTGAGCTTCCCACCCACAAACAGTGGGTGATATAACTTCCTCCATGCATCTAGAATTGCAGCAGAAATATACTACTTGCTCAAGGCTAGTGTCCATAGCAGAATCCCCATCTGGTCTGTACCATGTGAATTGTGGAGAATTGTCACCCCAGAATTGAGCTGAGCTGCAAACATATGACATGGGTTGAGCTTAAGAGATCAAAGCTAAGGCAGCTAAGAAATTGTCTCTCAGACAAGGGAAGTGTGGGAGAAAATTCCCACGCAATATGAGCTTTCCAGGGAAAGTTAAAAAATATATATTTAGCACAATGAAAAGTAGTCACAAAGGAGAGATTTATATCTTAAGGTGACAGAAATACAAGCATCTGAAAAGAACTTGGAAATAAAGTTTTGTCAAAAGTCTTCAAGAAAATAAAAGAAGATAACATCAATAGAATCAGAATAAGATTATGAAACTAGAATAGGTAAATAATAAAAAGAACATAAAAAAGTTATCCACTCCAACTTTAAAAAAGAAACCATCCCTTAACGAACTGTACTTTACCACACTGACAGTAGAGGGCTATGTGGATCTAGGAATGGAAAATTACTATAACTCCATGAAATGAAAAGAAGCATTATAAAGCCATACAAAGCTACTCTAAAGGAAGAAAAAATGAGATTCACAACATCTTTGCTGGAGAAAATTCTTACCAGAAAACAACCAAAAAACACAAAATTTCAATTGCAATTAATATTTTAAAACAAGCATTTGGAAATATGAAAAAAATAAAACACCTTAAGTCAGAAATTCGAAATCCAAGAACAGAAATGGACAAAGTGATAGATTAGATGATAGATAGATAGATGATAGATAGATAGATAGATAGATAGATAGATAGATAGATAGATAATATATAAATTGATTGACCAGCCAATGATTGAACTTGGGAAAGAAAAGATAAAGTTATTTTAGAAATGAAGACTAAATTACAAGTACTCAATGGAGAATAGACTTAAATGAAAATTTAATAAAGAGTATTGAGGATAGGCATAAAAATAAATAAGAAACTAAAATGAAATAAAGAAAAAAGTAAAAAGATTCATAGAGAAAGGGTTTGAAATGGAAGACAAAGAAAAATAAGAATACCAATCATTGGAACCTGTGAAGAACTCATATGAAAGAATGAAATAAAACTTATATTTAAACCTATAATCCAAATGGAGAGATATACCATGTATGTGTACTAAAAGACTCGATTATTGTTAAGATGTCAATTCTCCACAGATTGAACTATACAGACTTGTCTAGAAAAATCTTGTTTCTCGTTTACTCTTACACTTACAATACCTCTGACACTAGACATATAGGTTTATTCCCACACTGACCAATTCTCCAACAGCAGCTGGGTGTCTTATAATTCAATTCGGTTCTGACTATTTACTTGGAGTTTGCATCAGATCCTACAAGTTAAGGGCTCAGTTCCACAAGACTGTCCCCACTTCAGATGCCAATTGCAAGTTGCAGGTTATCCCTGGTACTTTTGCCCAAACAGCTATAAATCAAGATTCCCATGACTCTCTCCTCAGGTTTAATAATTTGCTAGAACTGATCATAGAACTCAGGACAGTACTTACTTATAGTTACCAGCTTATTATATAATGAAGTCTATATAAAAGATACAGATAAACAACCAAATAAAGATACATAGGGCAAGGTTTGGAGGTCTCAGGAATAGGAGCTTCTGTTCCCACGCATTGGGGTGCTTCACTCTCTTGGCACATGGATGTGTTCACTAACCCAGAAGCTCTCCAAACCCTGTACTTTGGGGATTTTTATGAAGACTATACCACATATGCATGATTAATTATTAAGTTAATTTCCAGCCCCTCTCCCCTTCTCAGAGGATGGGGACTGGGGCTGAAAGTTCCAAGCTTCTAATCGTGCCTTAGTCCTTCCGTTGACCAGCCCACATCCTGAGGCTATCTAAGCGGGAACCCACCAAGAATTGCCTCTATAGGAAAAAAGACACTCCTAATACCCAGGAAATTCCAGGGGATTTAGAGATCTATGTCAGAAACCAGGATCAAAGACCAAATATTATTGTTTAGGAGCTCTGAGCCATAAACCAGAGACAGATATATACTTTTTTTCTATTATTTCACAAGACTCAATATTGTTAAGATATTAGTTCTCTCCAAATTGAACTATGGACTCATTCCCAGCTAAAATTCCAATAAACTTTATAGTAGAAATTCATAAACTGTTTCTAAAATTATGTGTAAATGTAAAGAGCCTAGAAGAGCCAAAATAATTTTGAAAGAAAAGAACAAAGTTGGAGGATTTATATATTTGATTTAACTCTTACTAGAAAATTAACTATACCCAAGAAAGAGTGGTAATTCAATGAGATATCCTCTCATGGCCCGTTAGAATGGCCATCAACAATAACAAATATTGGCATGGATATGGAAGAAAGAGAACTTTTGTACATTGTTGGCGAGATTGTAAATTGGTACTGCCACTATAAAAGACATTATGGAGGTTCCTAAAAAAAATTAAACATAGAACTACCATATGATCCAGCAATTCCACTTCTGGGAATAGATCCAAAGTAAACAAAAAAACTAGAAAAGATTTCTGCACCCCCATATTCATTGTAGCATTATTTACAATAGCCAAGATATGGAAGCAACCTAAGTGACCATCAGTGGATGATGGATGGATAAAGAAGTTGTTATTATATATATGTATACATATATATGTAATATAACACACACAATGGAATATTATTCAGCCATAAAAAAGGAGATCCTACCACTTGCAACAACATGGATAGACCCTGAAGGCATTATGCTAACTAAGTGAAATAAGTCAGAGAAAGAAAACTGTATGATCTCACTTATATGTGAAATATAAAAAAACAAACAAACAAACAAAAACGCACAAAATTTATAGAAAAAGAGATCAAATTTGTAGTTACTTGATGCAGAGGTGGAGAAAGGGTTACCTAGAGAAAATGGTCAAAAGGTACAAACTTCCAGTTGTAAGATAAATGAGCACTGGGGATGTAACATACAACATGATGACTACAGGTAACACTGCTGTATAGTACATAGAAAATTTGTTAAGACAATAGATTCTATTAGTTCTCATCACAAGGAGAATTTTTTTTCTTTGTATTGTATCTCTATAAGATGATGGATGTTAACTAAACCTATTTTAGTAATCGTTTCTCCATATATGCCAATCAAACCATCATGCTATACACCTTAAACTTATATGGTAACATATGTCAATTATTTCTCAATAAAACTGGAAAAAAAAACTAAAACAAAGTGTTATGGGTATAATGTTCGACATATCAATTAGTGGAAAAGAGGAGAAGGTCCTGAAATATACCCACACATATGGTCAACTTTTTATAAACATGCCTTTTCAATAGAATAGCCTTTTCAATAAATGGTGCTAGAATCACTAAATATCTATAAGAAAGAAATGAACCTCAACTACTACTATACATTATACATAAAATTTTATTTTAAATGAATCATAAACCTATACACAACACTGTAGTGCTTACTTAGCATCATCAATAAGTTCTGTGACTTTAAGAGAAATGACATATAATGAAAACAATTTTACCATAAGCTAATTGATATAAACAAGAGTTAAGTTTCTATAGCAACTCAACTTTATAATGAAATAATATTGAATGAAATGACTTTAATTGAGGACATGCTGTACTTAAAGATATAAAATTTGTAGAAAAGATATAGCAGAAAATATTTGCGACTCTAGGGTAGGCAAAGATTTTTTAGATTGGGCACCAAAAGCATGATATATAAACTAGACTTAATCAAAATTATAAACTTTTGCTCTTTTAGATATGCACAATTAAAGAAAGGAATAGTCAAGCCATGTAATGGGAGAAAATATTCACAGTATGTACATAGGACCAAAGACTTGTATTTAGAATATGTAAAGAACTTTTATAACTCAATAATAAGAAGACAAGACTACTCAATTTTGAAAAGTGGAGAGGAAGAAGAATTGGGGAGGAAGAGTTTTGGGCAAGCTGATGTGGAGTCCTCAAGCCATAGTCACACCTCTCTTGGATGGGCTTGCCTTAACTCCTCTGTCATGCTTCATCACTGGAGGGAGCAGCCCTGGGAAGCAGGACTCAACACAAAGGTGACAGTGGATCTATGGGGGCAGGAGTTGGGGCCAGCCAGGCAATTTTGCTCTTCACAGTAGAAAATATGGGTTGTATATTTTCATAGCCATCCATCATCTTCTTTCTCTACTTTATGTTCTGTTGGTATTTGTTCTCCCAAGTATCATTTTTCTCTAAGCCTCTATTCCTCCTCTATAAAATCAGAGATATGGTAATCAAACTTTAGACATTTTCCCATCTGAAAAAGATGAGGAACTCCAGCGCTGTGACCCACAAGGCCTCCTCGAAACTTCACAGCAGAAAAATATTATTCTCACCATTGCTAGGCCCACTCCTTTCCTCTAGTTCTACATCTCCTAGCATGGTGTGTACCTCTCTCAGGGAATTCGCCCCATTCATATGCTGTAATAAGATGCTAGAATGCAGAAAATTTCACATTACACCATCAGCCAATTCTGTGTGTGTGTGTGTGTGTGTGTGTGTGTGTTTATTCTTTCACATTGTTGAGCTTTTAAAAGTTTTAAGCATCTTTTATTTTTTTTCTTGGAAAACCTGGTGATTCTATCATAAACAGTTTTCTGAAGATCCCTCTGGCCTAGATGAGCTGTTAACCTATAAAGTTGCTATGAGAATAGTGTTTTTTAAAATAAATTATTGATGTGAAGGAAAGAGAGACTGTGAAGCCTATCTCAAGGAAAAGCAAATAAAGCATTGGAAGATATGAAAAAGTAAAAAAAATAAATAAATATATTAAGTAACAACAGCTTTTCCATCTTCACTCAAATTGTACTAATGGAAAGTTCTCAGAAATTCTATGTGAGGATTAAGAGCCTTATTTCTATGGACAATGTCAGTACTTGGCTGAATGAATGAATGAGTGAATGGAGTGTGAGAGACAGGGTAACCTTGGGACAGTGTTGGACAAACTGATCATGCTTTATTTACCACTTATGTGGGCTATAGGAAGGAAAGGAGTTCATCAGCCCATGATTAGCCACTGATCCCAGCTTTTCATCCACTCTGTTCCTTAAACCCTGAGATATTTCACTATAAATCACTTGTTCATTTCTCAAAATTCTATTTTCTGGGCTATAGAGATATGAAAGTTGGTATCTACAAAAGTATCGCACTGTGAACCAGCTCAAAGAAGCCAATAGTAATATATGGTATAGGCCAGAAGCTTCCTGTCAAACAAATATAACCACTATATTCAGATATTTCAATCTCTCAAGTATAAAGCAAGATCATATTAATTTTTAATGTTCACATTTGAATAGCTGGAACCACTGGGCTCATTGCTAGACTTCAGACTCTTGTTGTAGAAACATTGATGGAGAGGCTCCAGGTACCCCTTCAGGGAAGGACTTGCCAGGCTGCTGGGAGTGCTGTCAGCACAGAACCTTCAGCCTCTGCCCTTCAGGGTCAGCCTCAGCTACAGAGAGCCACCTTGCCTAAGGTCACACCCTTCCTGGGGCAGCTCGTTCCCAGAGATTGATGGAGACAGGAATATAAAGTACCAGCCATTTCAGCTCACTGTGGGACAACTCTGATGCTTTTGAGTCCACAGCTGCCTTTAGGATTGCTTGGGGCCATTGGGCTTACCTGTCAGTTCACCCTCTTTCTCAGCCCAACCTGGCTTCCTTCTCCCTTCCACATGTGTAGATCTCAGGGTACTTCTTAATAAATATCCTACACACTAAACTCCATTTTCGAGTCTGCTTGCCAGAAGACCCAACCTGCAACAACTCTTCCCACCTTCTGCCACTTAGCATTGCCCGATAAAATACAGAATGCAGGGTTAAATGTGGATTTCAGATAAACAATGGATAACTTTTTAGTGTGAGTATATCCCAAATATTGTTATGGCTATGCCTTGTGTGGTTCTTGGTCTAAGTAAATGTTTGGTGGATAAATGAGAATGTTAGGACCCCATCTTAAAATAGAGTACCCTGTCACACAAGGAAGAAGGCAGATGTGAGCAATGGTGCCCTACTTTCCATTATGTAAGTGTTCTTCAAAATGTCCACAGATAAGCAACACCCCAATTACCTAGGGGCTTATGACAAATGCAGATTCCTGGACCTCACTAGATTTATTGAACAAGGGCTGATCCCTAGAAATCTGCATTTGTAACAAGCCGCCTGGGCGATTCTTCTGACAACTAAAGTTTAAGAATCTTTTACAACTTGCGGCTTTGAACCAGAAAGACCAGTTTTATTCAAACTGAGGAGATCTCCCTGTGGTAACCAAAGAACTATAGTGAGTAGGGGACCAACTCTGTCCCTTTCCTGCTCGTCCACTTGTTCCCTCTCCTCTTGAGTCTCCCTAGGATGGAGAGTAAGTTCTTGGACCAGGCTTATCACCATAATCTCTGGGAGAAGAGAATACCAATATACTAACTCAGAGACTTCAGAGTAGTATCCTGAGCACAGCAGGATCTCAGAGAAGCCAGAGTCAGTGGGAAGGGCATTAGGGAAGAGATGACTTTCAATGATGGGCAATGTTTGCATGGGAATATTAGAAAGGTTTGAGCATTCTAGAATAATAGAATCTTCAGGCTTAGAAGCAAGAGAAGCATGGCATGGAAGGATACTTACTGTTAGAAGTCTCCTGAAACTCAGTGACAGTGTTGCTTCTGGATTTGGGTGGCAGGTTCAGGGGCATTTCTCCCCAGCTCTAACACACAGTTTCAATTTTATGCTGCCAGATGTTCCTCTGGAAATAAGAAAAGGAATCTTCTTAAGGGGTCTAATCAGATCTCAAAGTTATCAACTCAATGCACTAAATGATCATCTGCCAGGAGTTCACGGATTGGTGGTTGCCCTAACTGGCTGGACGCTGTAGTCCAAAAGCTGACTTTCATTTTCATATCTTTGGTGAAGTCATCCTATACAACATTCTACTCTCTTCCCCATAGAATAAAGGTATGTGGAACGAGTGAGTGGTTTTCTCTAGATGCTGAACAAAGCCATAAATTTTTCTTCTCCCCCTTATTTTATCATTTAAGGAACAATAGCGTTTGTGGGTAAGAGAAATCTAGATATTTGGGGTTAGTGAAAGGTGATTTGAGGCTTATGAAGAATGTCTCCTCCATAAAGTGGGAGGTGAGAGTTGTCGCTCTAGGCACACACCTGGCTAGAGCAGCAGATGCAGATGGGGAAGAGTGAAAAATGAGGTTAGATAATTGATAGCAATTTGCTAGCACAGAATGCTAAGAGCTACAGTTCATCTTCTCAGCCCATCTTTCTGGACTAATTTTATTCTTGTCATTCAGGTCTCAGCTTACATATCACCTCTTTAGAGAGGACATCTTTAAGCTCCCATTCTAAAATCACTTCATCCCCACCCTGTCTCTCTTCCTCACATTACATTATTTTATTTGGTTTAGAGTTCTAATCATATATTTAAAATTATGTTGTTCATTTAAGTATTTACTTGTTTGTTATCTTTGCCCTCACTAGAATGTAAATTCTATGAGAATTCGGTCTATCTCAGTTTTATTCAGAGCTGTAATCCCTCATTTAGCATTCCATCTGACATTTAGTAAGTACTCATTAAAATAGTTGTCGAATAAATGAATGAGCTTATATTTTTTTCATTAAACATCACGAACATTTGTTAATCCATACCAGAAATAGAAGCATAAATGCTATGATGACAGAAGCCTCAATGTCACAGTGGTCTATAGCTTGCTCTGGTCCCCAGAAGCTATATAAACTATTTTATGAATTCCAAACTACATTTGAAAAACCACTGACTAGTTCAGTGGAGAAAAAGACAAAAGTTGAACATTTGCAGAGTTTATAGCAAATTGTATCACAGGGTTTTCTGATTTGATATTTAGGGGACAATCAACTAGTCAGTCTATCGCCAACATAAGTCCAAGAGGTGACAGGTAATAATTATTCATGAACTTTACGTTTTAAAGCTTTTAGCATGAAAAATATCTGTAGACAGACATATTTATCTCAGAAAAAACAAACTTGACTAAGCTTTCATAATGAATAAAAACTTATTTTTAAAATTAAATAAAACTTACCACAACTGCTTGTCTGATGCATTTTGTTAAAATTTAAGTGGGGAAGAAATCAAATTTAATAAATCAATAAGAACTCAAAGTTCAGCCAAGGATAAAATAAGTGGAAAATAGTATTTTTAAAGTTCCCACATGTCGATGAAGTCTATACACCATTTTCCAATATATAAGATTACAATATTCAAAATTTAAGTTATCTGCATCTCTGGGTTTAATTCTCCTATGTTTTGAATGTCACAAAATTTCACTTCTTCAGATCCGCAGAGTAAAATTTTTCTAAAAATAGGCAAATAGGATCTGTAAATCCTTTATCCTTTTGAAGTCTATGTTATCTATAATTATGTCCTTTTAAAAAGAAAGCAGTTATGTTATTTGTGTCTTTTAAAGAAATGTTCAGGAATTTGATTAAGGCTGTCAAATTTATAAGATAGTTAACTAGCTTAAAGCAGGTTATTTGGGTTTCTATTATTGATGTTGACCCTTTTGCCATCATTCATTCATCTTTCATTCATTTCCTTGTAATGTTATTTGAGTTGTGGGTCTATGTCTCTCATTAGATTATGTGTCTTGATTTCAGAGGTTCTGTGTTCCTAAGAGAACCGAGAACAATTCATGGATTCAAGAAATATTTTTAAGTGCCTGCTATGATCTAGATACTGCAGAAATAGCCGTAAAGACACCTGCCTTCTTGGAGCTTGCGTTTTACTGATGAAGACAGACAGACGATGGCTAAGATAAATAAGTAAAATATGAACTCTGCTATATCATGATGAATGCTAAGGGAAAAGCTAAGCAGAGAAGGGTACATAGGAAATCTGTGTATGGGGGAAGGAAATTATGGATAGCATGTCCAGAAAAGTCCTCAAGGAAAGAAGATGTCATTTGAGTAAAGACAGGAAGGAAGTAAACCATGCCAGGCAGATAGAAAGCACTCACATGTATTGACTAACTGAATAACAGTAAATAGGTTTCTCAGCTCTAATGGTGTTTGAGATGTCTCCACTATTTTGGTGCTGATATGTTTACATTACATATGTTGATGCCTTGTCCATTCTCATAACTCTTGAATAGTGTCCTTATTCACAGCCTATAGTGATTCCAAATGCAGCTGGTGCACATATCCACATCATCAAGAATAAATGACTCTGCACTGTCAGAAATTAACTAGAAAGCCAGCTGGCTAGATATGTAGGGTATAGGGATCCAGAACAAGTCACCCTAAGATGTGCTTCAGTGGTATGCAGATTACTTAGAACTAAAGGCAATTTTAGCTTCAAGCTCAAGAGAAGCTTCTAAGGCTTCCCACTAACTGCCTAGAAGAATTTGAATTAAACTCCTTGCCCGTAACAGATTATCAGAGATAACTTCTTTTGACTTTTGGGCAGGGAAAAGTTCTATTTACTAAAGTTCCCCTCTTCTTATCATCCTCAATGACCTCCCCAGCTCAAGATGTCACATACCATGGGGTTTCCATGCACGTGAAATTAAATTAATTTTCTCTTACCAATCTGCCTCCTGTTGATTTGATTATTCAGCCAGCCCACAGAACCAGAGGAGGGAAATGAAAATTTTCTCCCATCCCCACAAGAGGTTAATGCAGTAGCTTGTATTGGTGAAATGTAAGCAAACCACCTGCATTTGTTGGAATAGTGCCCAGTAAAAGTAAAGATGAAAGGGACAGAATCAAAGGACTCCAAAGAGAAAGCAAAAGACAGAAGTCTTGCTTTGGAGAGTAAAAGTTTTACACATAGAAGTAGTAATCAATTTCTGTACTATAAACTAGTTTCCTGTCTCTGGCATGTATATCTGTGGACTTTCCTCCAGTCTTATATATTCATCATGCCCAAACGATATGTTATCTTGAGACAAACTGCTGTCACAAGGAACTTAATGTTCTTTTAGCTCTCTGTGCCTTTGCACGTGCTGTGTTTTCCTGACCTTTAGCCTCTTGATCATTCTTCCAAGACTCAACTCAAAATTCTCTGTCGAACCCATTGAACTGTAACACTTAAGACTGGCATGAATCACAGGAGGTAAATTATAACTCAAAAAGTAAAAGTAAAAGAACAAAACTTTACCTCCTGGGCTTTTGTTAACTAACACTATCGAATGATTAATGAGTAAACATAAATTTTAATATTTCCCCCATTTTTGCTAACTTCTGAGAACACTAATTCACACTTTGCAGCATAACTCTGGCATGTTCCATCTATCATCCACCCATCTGTTTACCCATTCCACCCACTGATTAATCCCCTTACCTCTCTACCACCTATCCATCCACTCGCCCTCTCACACTTCTACCCATCATTCCACTTATCTATCCATTCATTCACCTATCCACCCATCCACTCATCTACCTACCCATCCACCTATCCACCCATCCATCCATATTGTGGTGGTTAATAGCACAGGCTCTAAACCCTGACTGACTAGGTTGAAATCATGGCTTCTTCATTTACTGAGTAAACTTAGACAAGTTACTTAACCACTCTGAACCTCAATTTACTCATCAGTAAAGTGGAATAGTAATAGTCTTTATTTCTGAGAGTTACTGGGAAGATTAAATGGGTCAATGCATATAAAATACATAGATGATTCCCGGCACATAGGAGTATTCAATAATGTATAGCGAGCATTCACCAATTAATCATTCTCTGAGCATCTACCACATGCCAGAAATGAATTTGATACTATGGGGGAACAAAAAACAATAAATAAGACAGAGACCCTAACCTCAAGGAGCCAAGTTTATGAGAAAGGGTTGACAGACTAACAAATACAACAGAATGGGTTGGTGTTATGATGGGACAAGCACGAGGTGCTATAGGAGTCCAAATAAAGGGTCCTCAGCTCTCTTTGGGAGATGAGTCAGTGAAGCCTTCCCACAAGTAGAGATATTTGAACTAAGTTGGACTCTTCTGTTTTTCCCCTCAATTTCACTGTCACACTGATGTTTCGTTTCTGACCCCAATGTCTCTCTCTGACTGATGCCCTGGACTGACATATGGACTGAGGCTTCTTTACTCCTGATTGCTGCCCTGGATCCTCCATGATGCTAAAAACACCCAAGCCTCTTCCCCCAAGAGAAAGCAAATAAAAAAGCAATGGTCATAATAATATGATAACAAATGTTCTAATCCCCACTTCATTCAGAGTAAAAGCAAAAGCCCTTATAAAGGCCTCTAAGGCCCTACACCATGTGGCCCCCATCCTTTCTCTGACCTCTTCTAATACACTCTTCCTTCCTTACTTGATTCCAGCCAAACCTTTTGGCTGTTCATTGAATGCGCAAGGCACATTAACACTTCAGGGCCTTTGCACTGGCTCTTCCCTCTGTTTAAAGCACTCTTCCCCAGATATCTGCAAGGCTCACTTTCTCACTGTCAAGTCTTTGCGCTGACCACCCTATTTAAAATGCAAAACCCACCTCTAGCACTTCTAAAGCCCTTACCTTGTGTATTTTTCCTAAAGCACATATCATATTCTATTATTCTTCATAATTTACTTATTTATTGTGTTTACTATCTCTTTACTAGATTGTAAGTTTCAGAAAAGAAAGGATATTAATCTGCTTTATTCACTGAACAGCCTGTATCAGTCAGTGGCTAGCACATTGCCAGAGCTCAATAAATATTTATCAATGAGAAGATATTGGCATAAGCATCCCTAGGGAAAGTACATCTGAGGCCCCACAAGTTAGAAAGCACAGGAATACCTCTCTTCTTTTTAATTATTAAGCGGAACAAGTGTAAAAAACTCATTTTCTTTTTACCCTTCAGTCAACAAAGCAATAAAAGTCCTTGAATTTACTTAATGAGTCCATGAGAGCGAAGCTAATTGATGTGAAGCAGCCTAGCTCCCTGCCTGTTAGCTGCTAGGATCACCTGAGCAGCTCCTCGGAAGTGAAACAGGCCTCTCACTCCCTGAATATCTGCCCACCTGTCTGCATAAGCCCAGAGGAGTGTCTAACATGGAAGGAGACCTGAGATAGCTTCTCCCCCAGGGCCTTTACCTGTTCCTGGTTGGCTCCTTGCCTATATAGAGAGGTCTGGGGCTTCATTCCCACTCTCCCATCCTGGGACTCTTGCCCTGGACCCTGGTTTGTTGGATTCCTCAAAGACTGATCCTAGAGCTATTTAACTAGAACCCAACACTGTGATTCCATCCAGGCTCACAAGATAACTGAGCCTAAACCTTGCTCTCTGGAGTCTTTCCTGGTCTGATATTTTCTGGCTGAATGGTACTCAATCTCTCTTTTTATAGAAACTAATGTTCTGGCCACAAATTCAGAAAAGATTGTACCAGACTGGGTCTGAATCTAGCCAGGCCACTTCCTGGCTGATTGACTTTGGATACTTTCTCAACCTTTTGACAATGTTGAATTTTACCTGAACCCTCAGAAAACAGGGAGGGTTAAGAAATCCCCCCACCCTTTTGTATAGGAAATAGCTTTGAGATGGTCCTCACTAATGAACCTTCTCCTTACTACAATAGCCCGGATAAAACCAGCTCCTAATTGCCCAGTGCAATTTGTCTTTCAAAATTTTAAGCCTCAATTTCCCTATCTGCAAAAGGAGACCAGCATATCTACTTCCTAGGGCTGGTTATGAGAGTTAAATGAAGAAATATGCGTAAAGCATAGTAAGCTCTCAATAAATATTTGGATGGAATTGTTAGTTCTGTTATTAATTCCCTCCAGCCCAGTTCTACCAATCCTTGCTCCTCAGGGTTTCCTGTGCTGATTAATGTCTGATGGATGTTCTCAGTCACTTACCACTTGCTATCCTCACACATTTTCTGTTATTGACAGGAGCTTTTGCAGGGGTTTGGTCATAGCTAGCCCTACTCAGCCACTATCAACCACCAAACATATCCTAAGAACATATCCCAAATTCTGTCTGAAAACAGTCTCAACACTCCCTCTCCATTCAGAAATGAAATTCTGAACTCCTTCCTCAACCGGCCCCCACATTTGTTCTCCAAGATCTGGCCTTGCTTCTCCCTTCACATTTGATTCTTGGTAATTTTTCCTGTAATCCTCATTAAAGGATTGCTTCTCACCTATTTAGCTACTTGTCTCCAGTTCCTAATTGTGGTAAGTATGGGGTGACGTTAGCTTCGATGAGATCTATAGCTAATCACTCCTTAACTGTGTTTCTGGAGAACCTTGCCAGTTGTGAGAATTGGAATCTCCAGGGACCTTTTCAATACTCCCCATATGTAGGAGGTTTCCTGGACCCACTAAATCAGGGCCTCTAGGTGTGGGATCAGGACACTAGTGTTTTTAAAAAGGTCCCTAGATGTTTCCATGAGCAGCCAAGGCTAAGAACTGTCAACGTAAGAAATGGATGTGAAAAACTGTCCAAACCTGTAGAGAATTTTAATAAGAATTCACTTGAGCCAAAATGACAACAATTGCCAGGAATCAAGACCTCAAATTCTTCAGCGAATGATAATTTTGCAGTTTCTTTTATACATTTGAAATTATGGAGGGAACATAAGGAAGACTGCAAGAAGATGGGAGAGAGTAAGGTACACAATAGTTAACAATAGTATGTGCTCCCTCGAGGGTGGTTACATCTTCAAGGGGTCTGGAAAAGAGGATTACTTCTGGCATTTCAAAGGTATCTTAACCCAGATGCACAAGGACAGTGAACAGGGCTTGCTTAAAAACCTCTCACTAAAGAAGTTACAGGTCTGGAGAGTGACTACTCACCATGATCTGCCTAGTTAGGAATTTATGATCAGATCACCCTGTAAGGTTACTTTCAGTCACTGAACTTGTACATACCAACCTTTTCATCCACAGAACCATTGGTGTATAGACTTATGTTGTATCAAACACTCTCTAGTATCATTTACTTGTCTGCCTTTCCTGCTAAACCTGGGTTCTTAATCTGTAATCCATGAACTTCTACAGGGATGATTAAGGATCTGTGACCAAGTAAACATTAAGAATCATTCATCCCTAGTCCAGGAGCTCCTTGGAAGCAAGGCTTGTGGCTTATCCATTGTCGAAACCTCTGTGCTAATTGCCAACATTCAATAATGCAACATTTATGCAATGGTAAATTGGCATCTCGGAAGGCACTGCCCAGAAATTTTTTGAGGAAAATAGATGAGAATTAGGTTAAGGAATAAGCTTGTAGCTTCACATGCACAGAATAAAGGTATATCGCGCGCGTACACACACACACACACACACACACACACACACACACATATATACGTATATATGTGTGTATATATATATATAAAATCTCCCCAGCATTTGATCATATATATGTAAGGGAAGGAAAAGGGAAAATCTTCGTCCCTCTACTCTCCTAGATTCAAAGTCTGGAGCCCATTAATCAAACTGTTAAAAGAGCAACAAGAGAAAAAACTATTTTAATTACATAGATATGTTAAAAAAAAAAAAAAAACTTGGCTCAAGGAAGCAGCCAGATAATTGAGGTTTAAATACCATCACAGCCTAAACAAAGAAAAAGGGGCTTGGGGATTCTGGTCAGGGGAGGCAACATATGGGAAGGAGAGGGAAAGAAATGCATGGCAAGCAAGTGTTGTTTTGCCGTACAGATAAGAGTCTTTCAGATGATAAGAGTTGCCCTTGGGAGTAGCTCTCTTCCTGGTATGGAGACATCTTTATATGAAAATTTCCTTTACAAAAGAAGAAATTTATACTCTATTTTAGGCATTTAGTGGGAGGTAAAGAGCTCTTCCTATGCCTGCTGGTTCTCAATGGCCTTTAGCTCAAAAAAAAAAAAAAATCCATAGGCCATGGAGATTTATTTTGGGATGGCACATTCCAGTACCTTTCACATGTTTATTGTGGTGTTTGAGCGCCACCAAATTGTGCAGTGCCTGAAAAATTATCCAAAGTCCCATTTGTTCTGCCAATTTAAAAAATGATTTAAAATCATATTTTAGATTGATTTAAATATTCATCAATTTCTGTTTTGCTTGCATTTTATTAGGATAATGAGAGCTGCAGAGTTTTGAAATGGAAGTACTTTAAAATCCTTTCTGTATATTTGAGTCTGATCAACTGAATTCTCACTATTATCACTGGCATGGAATGCTGCACAAATTCAAAGATCAAATGTGGTCACATCTCTCACATTTTTCTAATTATTTGCTTCAGGCTCCATCTGCCTTACTAGCAGGAAGCATGGTATCTCCTTCCTTGAATTATCCAAGAATTGTGGGGAAGAGAGTGGTGCATAGGGGTTGGGGTATCTCACTTCAGCCAAAGAGGAAATCAGTCCGGCTTCCACATGCCACTGCAGAAGGGAGTACTTGTATTTATCATGCCTTTTCATTTTCTTCATTTTCAGTGCTTTGACATCTTGGGGCCTTGCCGACTCTGGATAGACTGCCCTTCCCGGGGCTAGCCTAGAAATAGACAATAAAGATTTGTTTGCAGTGTTCCTCTCATGTGAAAACTACAAAATCCAGAGCCACTGCTGCTACCCCCACCCTGAATCAGGTTCTTACACACAGGACCACTATTTCCCTGCTCTAATCACCAGGGCCAGGTACCCAACAACTGGAGCCAATCACCATAGAACCCACTGAAATAATTAAAACTAGCTAATCCTCAGCCTGCTTACTCTGTCTCACCTGTTTCTTCCCACAGAAACCACAATAAAGGCTCTTACCCATATTTCCCCTGAATTTTCTTTACCTCTGACCAACCCTGGTGCTTCCCCATGTGGCCCCTTCACTGTAGTGTGGCATGCCCCTCCCCTTCTTGGGAACTGTAGGTAACTATCTTTTCATTGACAATCATCTGATTTGTTGATCTCATTATTTCTGAATGACAATAAAACTTACACTTTATTTTATTTTATTTACGCCTACAGCACCTGGTTTTCCTAAGTGGTCTCCCATTCAAGTACTAACGAGGCCCAACCTTGCTTAGCTTCCGAGATCAGATAGGATCGGGTGTGTTCAGGGTGAATCCAACAGACTCTGGCTTCTTGTTGCCAAAGGCGTCAGTGTTGAAAACAGGTCTCATAAAGTCTAAGAGGCCATGCTGGTCTCCTGCTGCCTTGCTGTTAATGTGCTCCACATCTCAACTAAGACTGCAAGAAATCCTGGGGGCACAGCCCAGCTCAACCGAGGGTGTCACATACCTGGGCTCTCAAGAAGCAGATGCTCAGCACTCTCAGTTCACGTATCTAGGCATCTCCTGGGGACAAGTCTGTCTAGAGGAAGGCTGGGATCTGGTATCAGCCACCCTGGACCCACAGCTATCTCGTGAGGAAGCTGCCTTCAGATGGTACATGAATTCAGTGATTTATCCCACCAAGGGAGTATTTTATAGGAGTTTCTCGCCCTTCCTTTGCTATAAAGAGAGAACTATCCCTCTGAATCTACCTTAATTTTATATAGGCATTTTACAACTTATTAGAACATCTAATTTATGAAGGAACAGCTTGTAAAATAATCTTTTTTTCCATCACTGGACTCCCATGGCTTCATTACTGGACTATTCTCAGCCCTGAAATATCTCTTTCTCCCATTTCTCACCCACAGAGGTCAAAGCCTCTAGTCTCCCCTCAAATATCTAAAAGATGTCCAGTCTTGGCTCCTCCATTAGCCTCATTCTCTTTCCCTAAACTCTGGCCCAGTTAGGGTTCTCCGAGACCTCAAGTCTTAGCTTTCAGAAAAGCTTAAGGGCCAGTGTCAGGCCCAGCACTTGAATTTTAGTGGATGCTTGGGCTGCTTCAAGAACTGCGACAGTAATACAGGTTAAAATAGATTTTGAACTGCCAGAGAACCCAGCCAACATTTAAATAACATTTAAATAGGAGAAAATGTGTCCTGAGTTCCAAAACATGACATGAGGGGGAGCAGAATACATCACTGCAGAATGTGTCACTTTGGCACGTGGATTATTTTGAGCTGAAGACAATCAGGAACCGGCAGACTCAGGAAGAGTTGTTTACCTCCCCCTTAACTGCCTTAAAGAATTTAGGTGGGGGGCTTATTATACCAGGAAGAGAGCTATTACCAGAGATAACTTTTTATAACAGAAAGACTTTATGCTTGGCATGGCAAGCATTTGTTTACCAAACATTTGCTCTTTTCATCTTCCTGTGAATCGTCTTCCTCCCTTTGAAGCCCCAGACCGTTAACCCACTTCCGTTTAGCTCAAGATGGTATTTAAGCCTAAATTATCTGAATGTCAAAGAATCTCATATTTTTATGGGGCTCCCATATGCACAAACTTTGTTTTTCTTCTGTTAATCTGTTTTATGTCAACTTAATTATTTATTAGGCCAGCCAAAGGACTTAGCAAGAGAAGGAAAGAGTTTTCTACCCCTACACATACAAATGAACTTTCAGAAAATAAGGCTGTTTGCAAGCTAGAGATGGCCTCTTGTCTCTACAGCCTCTAGCTACTTGCGAAGAGGGTACAGTGGAGTGAACACTGCCTTAGGAGACTGGGGTTCTTGTCCCAACTCTGCCATTCATGTCATCCCTAGAGACTCAGGTAACTCATCAATAAAATGGACATACCACTTTTAATATCTTCTGTGCCAGAAATTAGGAGAATGGAACAGGCTGTCTCTGGCAATTCCAACCAGGATGTAAAATTAAAACTGAGCTCTAAGAGGTTCCTTTCCTGCTGTGAAGAATTCTTGCATTGAATGATTTATGAAAAGTTTGGGGACTGACTTAAAGGATCTTCCTTCCCAGAGGAGTTTATTAATTCAAGGATCACAGCAGAGAGGAGAATAGGGAGTGAGGTGGGAGGGGGAGGCTGGCTGTGTGGCAGGTCCCAAGGTTCACAAAGGGGCCACGGGTGACCAATTTATTTCTTGCTGCAATGTTTCGTTTTTCTCAAATCAGGAGCCCTATTGCATCTCAATAGTCTCAAAGTAGCCATTTGCTTTCATTCTAAAGAGCAGTCATTTGCCACCTGCAGGTTTGCATTAATATAAACTATGAAGACCGGCTTTTTGTTCCAGAAAAAAGACTTTCTGTAGGGTTGCTTAAGGCAATCAAACACTCTGTTAAGAAAGGCAGAATTAATTGACTGCAAAAAATAAACTGACATTCTTCTCCAAGTACTGATGAAGGGAAATAATCTTGAATGGGTTTGTAACTGGTTCATTTACACAATTTTTGTTATTTTAAATGACTCAGTGAGCTTTTAAAGTCCAGGGGGCCTCAGTTTAGTGAAAATTGCCCTGGGTGAGATGTAAAACATTGACACAAATGCTCATCATCCTCCGCTAATGTTTACTACCAACATTCAAACTGCTGCTGCTGGTTCCTTAAGGGGCAGTAAGCTACTAAATGCCAAGTTTTATGTTCACATTTCTATTATCATTTTGCTAATTATCTCTTAATAGAAACTTTTTGTGATTGGCCTTCATCAACCAGTTGGCAATGGGGCAGATTTGAAAGAGAATTTTTCTTTAAACACATCATTGTACTCAAGTCCACTCAGGGGTGAACACTGGCAAAGGCCTGAAGGTGGGAGCGATAGTGACAATGGAGCCTAGGATTAACAAAGCCAGGTAAACAGAGCAGTGGTCTTGGAACTGAGAAGTTGTAGGTTCAAGTCCCTGCTGGGTAAGATAAAAGATTTATTGTTCGAGCCAGAGCACTTTTGAGAATAAAAGGGGGTGCTGTGCTAACTGGACCAGGTACCAGGACAAACTGGGACAAACTTAAGAAAGTCAGGATGCATGGTGACCACATTACTTAGCTCCTTAGCAGCTCTGTGACTGTGGAAAGTCACTTGACTTTTCCGAGCCTATTTCTTAGCTTCGCAATGAAGAAAACAAATGTTCTGCAGAATTTTTATACTTAGCGTCAGGGAGAAAAGAGTTTTCTTCTACCCTTCCATGTTCTTCTGGCTGGTCTAATAATTAAGTTGACATGAGACAGAATAACAAGATAAAGTAAAATTTAATTATGTACATACAGGGCCCTATAAGAATATGAGACCTACAAGTAAGCAGGCAGGCAATTAAACTGATATCTCTTTCTGAGCTTCAGCTGAGACTTATATACTGTTTTTGCCATTCAAGGAGAAGGGGTAGAGGTCTGAGACTTCAAAGGGGAAAAAGACAATTTACAGGAAGATGGAAAAACAAATGTTTGGCAAACAAATGCTTACCATGCCATGCAGAGACAATGGGACACAGAGAGGACTTTGAACAAGCAGGCCTTGCTAAATTTGCCCGAGTCTACCACACCTAGTTCATATTTTTCATAGTTAGCTTTGGTGATAGTTCTCTTCCTGGACCAAGACCTCTACCTAAAATTTTTTTAGGCAATAAAGGGGGAGGTAAAAGCTCTTTCCGAGTCTTTCGGGCCTCAGTTGTCTTCAAAATAATCTGCGTGCCAAAGTGGGACATTCTGGGAAAAAACATTTTGAACCCCTTCATTAGTCTTGGGGATACACATAAATAAACTTTATAACTTGTAAAACATGTACTATCATAGTTAATAAAGTCAAGCTTACTGCTTGCTACTGAAAGACTGAATATACAAATGGACAATGACCAGATCATATATAAAAATAGAACTTCAACCCACAACCTGCAGGAAACCAACCCCTTATCTATTATAAACAGCCTCAGATATCAGCCTGCTATAAGTTAGACTTGCGAGAAGCCAGTTTGCTATCTCTAGTGACAGTCCAAGAAGCTAAACAATAACCTCTGTAACAATCCGCCCCAAATGGCCAGTATTTGATTAATAATTGACAGCTTCCCTAATTTTTATCCCCACTTCCAGTTTAGGACCAATTAGAGAAAACCAAACATGTACTCTTAACCAATCACATAGGAAGTTCCACTTCTAGTTAGCCAGCCTACAGCTTCCTCATGCCAATAGCCTTCACTTAGAACATCTGAAACCTTTCTTTTCTTTCCACTAAAAAGCTTTCCCACACCTCTGCCTGCCTTTGAGTCTCTGCCAAAACACATGTGACAATGGCTCACTTCCTAACTATAGCAAGCTCTGACTAAATAGCCTTTGCTCTTCTCATTTGGTTGGTCTTCATTTATTCTCACATCTGATGTTCCACAGAGGACCTTAGGTCCCAGGATATTGAATAGAACTTTCTCTGTTTTCTTGGAATTGTTAATAAAGCTTGAAAGCTGAGGAAAATAAGACTAAGAGGAACCCAACAGGTCCTGCTACCGTTATGTCATCAATCCCCACAGCCTAAATCAGAGTAGAAATATTCCTGGAGTAGTAGAATTACCCTAGCAGAGTGCTGAGGATTCTTAAGCAAGGATATTTGTGTTTCTTGTGATGTAATTGACTCCACAAAAATTAGCAGAACTTGAACCTTCTCATTGGTATGCTGGGTTGGCAGCTGCCTGCTGACAAGAGGACCCCAGCTCAGAAGGGACTGAGAGTTGTGGTCAGAAAAGGTTATTCAGAATATAGACTACATTTCCCATTCCCTTTGCACCCGGATGGACTGAGTTCTGGTAAATAAGATGAACAGCATCTGTGCAGTACAGAGATCCTGCCAGGCTTTTCTCTCTACAGAGGTTTTTGTTTCCTCTCTTTAGTCTCTCCTCTGCCTTCTCTGTTCCTAGTGGGTGCACAAGTAGAGTGGGAAGGAGTGAGAGCAGACTGTGTCCCCTTCCCCAGGCCCCTTGGTCATAGCCAAGCTGGGGAGAGGGGACAGAGCATCGAGTTGGATGTGAAATTGAAGCTTTTCATTGGACTGCACAAGGCTAGACTTTTTAATACCAATGTGACTAGGAAGTTTTGGGAGTTTCAAAAATGTCATTAAGGAAGAGAAAATAGGTGCCTCATGGATATTAATTGAATGACACTGCACTATTTAGTACATCCAGATTTTCACATGCTCTGTTTTCTTAAAATGGGGGTACACGTGTATGTTGTGCAGAATATTTATAGATTGAGGTTGGGGGAACCCAGAACTATGATAAACATCTACCAAAAAGGGCACCAGTAGCCAAAATACATCCCTTTAAACTTCAGTATCCTATAGCATCCAGGATCCTATCCTAAAGAATCCTTTTTTTTTTCTTTATTGTTAGATACAGAGTTAGGTGGTCAACAAATGACTGATGGATCAATGAATAAATAATTTTAAATGAAGATTATTTTTTAAAAATATTTTTATCAAGCAGGCAGAATCTATCCTCAAACTTCTCCCTACATTTTAAAAAGTTTAAAATATAATTTCTGTACATATGCCCAGCAAAATAGAAGTTTGGAACTGGAATTACAGCCTTCTAAGTATTAATAAAGTAAGAAACTAATTCATTTTACATAATTTGAATCCAAGTTTAAACGTAAAGATGGCTTAAGCAATCACTCATTTTGTGATAGATGCTGACACCTACTGGCCATATTTGATATTAAATGCTTGATATGTTTTCATCAAGAAAAAATGTTCCCAGTTCTTAGAGAGTGAAGTTTGGAGGGGGCTAAGGGGAAAATAGTGGCTCCAAGGAGTGGAAGTGGAGCCACTGGGAAATGGAGACCCAAGGGTTAGAAAAAAACTAAGGAAAAGAATCATGGGGTAGCTTCTAAAATGTCATCAGTTAGTTGACCCCAGAACTCCTGCCTTACCCACATAAGCCCTTCCTCTCCTTGAGTTTTTCACTTGGAGTCTAAGAAATTTTATTCTAGGTGCACAGTTCCATTTTCAAAGTAGGTTTTGGAAAAGAACCACTCTCCAAGCCACCAAACAGAAGCACCCCTGCATTCTTTTCTGGGCATTCCTGTAGCACCTGATTATCAACATTATTGTTGCTGGCAGGTTTTGGATGCTTACGCTGTGGTACGGAGCTAAGTGCTTTATAAGTGTACAGACCCCGGAGTCAGGCTACCTTGGTTCCAAAACTGGCTCTGTGATTTACAAGTTTGATGACTTCAGTCAAATGACTTAATCTCTCTTTATCTCTAAAATGGAGATAATAATGCCTATCACATAGATTTATTGTGGGGTTTTTAAAAGTTTACATGTGTAAAGTGCTCCCAAAAACACCTGGTACATCCTAAGTGCTATACAAACATTATTATTACCTTACTTTATCTTTATAATAATGCTCTAAAATAAACACTGCTATTTTTAAAATGAGGAAACAGGCTTAGTGTATGAGTTAGAAATGCTTTCAGCTTTAAATAGCAGAAAAGCTGACTAACAGTGACTAAAAGTTCTCTCTCTCTCTCTCTCTCCCCGCCTCACCTCCCTCCTCCCTTCCCCATCTTTCATATCAAGCAGTCCAGAGATAAGTGGCTGCTGGCTCATGGTTCATGGTTCAATATGCCAGGGCCAGTTTCTTGGAGATTGTTTAGATCTTTTCCTCATGGTTACAAGATGGCTGCCCAGTTCCAGGCATCGTGTCCGTTCAATAAGGAATGGGGATAAGGAAGGAAGCTGGAGCCACTGGCTTCATATGCTCTTTTATCAGAAGAGCAAAAACATCTCAAGAAACTCTTCCTTTAGCTTTTATTTGTATTTTATTGGCCAAAACTGTGTCACTTGGCCACTATTGGAAAAGAGTATTTAACTTTTCTAGATTCTGTAGTAGAAGGCAGCAAGGGAGAATGGACCATTGGGAATGCGACCAAAAAAGGGAGGGAGTTCTATAATAAAACCGACAAGTCCAGTCACATAAAGTAACCTTGTAGGATGATCTGATCATAAATTCCTATTCAGGCAGGTCATGGAGAGTAGTCACGTCCCAGACATACTTAACATCTTTAGTTGAAGATTTATCTTTGTCTTAGCAAGTCTTGTCCATTGTTCTTGTGCATCTAAGTTAACATATCTTTGAAATGCCAGAATAAGTCTCTTTTTCAGACTCTCATGGGTACATATAATCTTGTTAACTATCTTGTAATCTAATCCCTACCTTGCTTTCTCCCGCCAAAACTGATATTCTCTGGAGCATTTGAGATCTTGCTTCCTGGCAATTTTCGTCAGCTTGGCTCAAAACAACTTTTATAAAAATTCCCTACAGGTTTAGACATTTCTTATGTTGACAGGAATGACTGTTGGATTGGCCAGCAATCTGCATCTGCCACATCTTAGACAGGAAAAATCACATGGTAAGATCATGTCAGTACTAAGTACTAAGTGCCAGCATTCAAATGCAGACAGCCTGGCTTTTTGTGTTTTAACTACCATGCTATATTAATACTGTGCTAGATAGTCTCCCTTTGCCCCTCCAGATCCACTCTTCCCAATCCTGATGTGGGTCCTGGAATTCTCTTCTCTAAGAACTCAATCCACTCGGCGTACCATTTGTTTCAGTCAATGGTACTGGAGGATGGGAGGAGAGTGGTCAGGGTATTTGCTCCCCCAGCTCCCTTTTGCCAGGCTCTGGTTTAGCATATGGTATTGTCCTCTAACTGATGGCCACAGCCTACCAGACAGCCTCTCTCCTAGTGGTATCCACGAATATCATTCCTTCCCTTCCCCCGTCAGGCCCAGGAGTAACAATGGCTTTCTACTATCGAAAGTCCCTTGTTGATCCTCTTAACCCTGACATGACAGATTAATATACCATCTGTTTCCTGTCAGAACTCTGAAAAACACCTTACATTTACATAGTGCCCTGTAATATCATTTTATGTATACTCTCTCTTAAAGGGTCTTATTCTTTTGAGATTTTGACCTCCAGCCTTGCCCCATACATCTTTCTGGTACCGCTATTTCTCATAATGACGTGCTCCATTAGCATATGCACAGCAACTTTGCTACAGAATGAGGAACTTTTAGCTCCATAAGGCATACAAGAGAGAATTCTAGCTACATGGCTTCCTTTCGTAGTCCAGTATGATGTGGTTTAGTTTATAGAGTTTCAGTTTCATCGCTGCAACTCGAACCTCTCCGAGGCTGTCCTGCTTAATCTGAGCCCCACTCCTTGATCAAGTCTTTCTAACAAGAATTCCAGTTTGTCTGTCTGCTTCCTTTATAGCCTTTGCTCCTAAGAAGCTTGCCCCATTGTAATTCTTATAAGTCTCTTCCTCTGTCTGGGCTAAATTCCCCTAGCATCTCCCATTCTTAGCTATTTTACTTCTTTCCTCTTTTCTCCTTCCTCTAGTCCATGTTTTTCTTTTTCCTGTTTCCCTGGCTTGCATCTGGAGTACGGCGCCACTACAAACCTACTTTCCCAGGTATAGTATCCCATTACTTGTCCATCATTTGCAGACCATTATGGCATGTGAAAGAGAGAGTAGATTTATTTTATTTTATTTTATTTTATTTTATTTTATTTTATTTTATTTTATTTTATTTTATTTTATTTTAGAGTATTAACGTTGTAGTAGGACAGGTCTTAGATAAAACAAATGTCACTGAGCTTCTGAAATAGCATCACATGGATAGGAGCTTATTATTCTTATTCATAAAACTCATTTGTTTTTATTGTAGCAAAAAACACATAACATATAATTTACCGTTTTAACCATTTTAAGTGTACAGTTCTGTGTTATTAAGTACATTTGCACTGTTGTACAACCATCACCACCATCCATCTCCAGAACTTTTTCATGTTCCCAAACTGAAACTCTGTACCCATTAAACACTAACCCCTCATTCCTCCCTCTCCGCAGCCCCTGGCAACCACTATTCTATTTTTTATCTTTTTTGATTTATACTGAGAGTAGATTTACTTTGTGCTGTTCAGAAGAACAAGCTCAAGATTACTACATGTGAGTTGTAAATGTTACACAAAGACCTGCATTTATGGGTAGACCCACTATTTGTGGTCAGTGAGCTGCCTATTTGTGGCAATGCTCATGATGAGTCTGAATGACCACCTACAAGGATGCCAAAGAAGAGTAAAGGGCTGAAAGAGAGGACACTCCCATCCCTTCCCCCAACCCCCAGCCTACCCCTGCAAGCTCCCTTCTGATTCTTTAATTTCATGAAAAGAAAACTTGGACTGAGGCATATGAAATATGTTAATAAAAAATACAAGTTTGTTAAGTTATTATAGCCAGTATGTCCGCACATGAGTTACTAACAGTTAATGTCAGATTCATGCATAACAACATTGATGAAATCTAGCCTTTTGATTAAAGCAAGTGTCCTAAAAAAGCACGAATAATCAACGTAGAAGTGGTGAGGGTAGGCAATGTACTCTATAGCAAAAGTTATGAAAAGGAAGCCTGTAGGCCAGACAGTAGTCTTGTTTGACCTGCCCGATATATTTTAAAATGTGATTAGTTGGCAGATTTTGAAATCTGACTTCTGATTTCACTAGAAAAATCTGGCAACACTGGGCTTGGAATACTACCTGGCACAAAATAAGGCTTCTCACCCTTGATCATCCTCTAGTCTGGCCTGGTGTATTCATGTTCGCAATCCCTGCTCTCTGTGATTTTAGGGCCATCCTTAAGGATGCATTTAATAAAATGTCAAAGAAATGAGTTTCTCTTTAAATATAATTTTTAAATGAATAGAGGAAATATTTGAAAATGAACAGATTCCACCAGTGTTATGAAAAGGGAAGTTAAACTGAATCAAGTAAATTTGCAAAGCTGGTAAAATAATTTAAATAAATATCTGAAAGGAAAAGACCAATCGATACCTATTTATTGGGTACTCGTCATAGTACCCACAACATCCAATCCATCCCTGCTCTGTTTTCCACAACATTTATCAGTAGTTAACATACCATATGCTTTAGTTATTTATTATATTTATTTATACATATATGTGATGTATAATTATTCATTATAGCCCAATAAACATTATTATATTTTTAAATATAATTGTTCATGATAATTTATTTTCTGTCTCTGTTCTACAAGAATATAAGTTTGCCAAGGGTAGAATTTTTCCATCTATTTTATTTACATTTGCATAACTCTTGTTTATGTCAGCCAATGGTAATGTTGGTCTCATTATACTTTGTTTTGCTTAAAGTCCCAGTCTCCAAAAACCTATCTACAACATTAAATGAGAATCTACTGTATTTGGCTTTTTAGATTCTCAGTCAATGGAGGAGGGAGCTGCAAAACACTCCTGGGTAGGTAGTTAATAGCATGTGTACATAAGTGAGCACTAGTCAATTAGCATATTCCATCCTGCCAGTGACAGAATAGTTGCATAGATAAATGGATACATAATCTTAGATCGCTCCTTGAAAGTCAGAATACTGTGACCATCTTGCCATCATCATCAATGAGTCTGCTTGAGCATAGTGTCAACACAGAGAAAACAGTGATGACAGGCAAAGAGAAGTAGATTCCTGTTGACCGCATTTGAGTGCCTTGTTACCGACATGCCTAAATCAGTTATACTTCTTTGACCTGCCAATAATGTGAATCAATAAAATTCCAGGCCCAATGTGGTTATATTATTTTTCGTAACCCCCAGCAAACTGTGCCTCCCAGTATTCACACTTTTTGTAGTCTCTCTCCTCGAATCTAAGCTGACCTTCTGCCTTACTTTAACCAACAAACTATGATGAAAATGACATTGTGCAAACGCTGAACCTAGGCTTTACGATTTCAGCTTTTGATCTCTTAGAAACCAACCACTGTAGAAGAAGTCCAACCACCCTGAGGCTATTGTGCTGTGAGAAAAAACAAGCTAATCCTGTGAAAGAGCTATTTGAAAGAGAACCCAGAGAAACAGAGAAACAGAACTGTGAAAGAGCTATTTGAAAGAGAACCCAGAGAAACAGAACTGAGAGAATATATAGAAATATATAGAAAGGGATTTATTATAAAGGATTGGCTTACATATTAATGGAGGCTGAGAAATCCTATGATCTGTCATTGGGAAGCTGGAAACCCAGGAAAGCTGGTGGTGTAGTTCCAGTCCAAACGTAAACGCTTGAGAAGTGGGGGAGCCAATGGTGTAAGTCCCAGTCTGAATCTGAAGGTCTAAGAACCAGAAGTGCTGATATCCAAGGGCAGGAGAAAATACATGTCCCAGATCAAGTAGAGAGCAAATGTGCCCTTCCTCCACCTTTTTGTTCAATTCAGGTTCTCAATGGATTGGGTAATGCCCGTCCACTTTGGTGAAGGTGATTGTCTACTTGGTCTACTGAGTCAAGTGCTCATCTCTCCCAGAAACACCTTCACAGACACGCCCAGATATCTAGGCATCACTTAGCCCAGACCTGACATAAAATTAATCATTACACCAGCTGACAGCAAGAATTGATGCCATGTGAGTGAGCCATCTTGGAAATGGATACTCCAACCCCAGTTGATAAGCTTTCCCCACTGAGCCCTGTCCACAGTATAAATAAATAAATAAATTATTGTTGTTTTAAGCCACTAAGTTATGGAGTAGTACACTACACAGTAATATAAGCTAATATACCAGCCATGTAGCCTAGAGAAATTGTAATATCTGTCAGCAATTTAGTTTCTTCAACTGTATAAGAGGTATAATTGACTTTCAATATGTTTCATTCTTTTCCATCTACTGGGATATTTTTAGGATTAAGTGAAATAATATATGTAAAAGTACCTAATAATGCTAAGGATTCTTGATGACTCCCAGTGACCTTTCCTTCCCCACCTGCCTTGCTAAAATCTAGTAACATTGCCTCCAGCTCTTCCTTGATCTTTTAGCTTTGTGAATTATGTGAAATAAATAAATAAGATTGATTCTTGCCGAATCACAGTGACTTCTGCTTTCCCAAGTGCGTAAAAGATTCATTAAATGGACCTTTCTAGAATTTTGCAATAAATAAAGGCATAGAGATCCATTTAAAACTTCATTTTGTTCATTCCTGCATTTGTTTCTTGTTTATTCCTATTCCCTTCCTTCTCTCCTCCCACCTCCTCCTCTTCCTGCCATCCTCAGACTAGATAAAGTTTTGGCCTTGGCTAGTTAGTAGATTGGTTCTACTTGATTCTAAGAGAGGACGATCTCACTTTGGTTCTTCCCTGGGCTGCCTGGGCGTGGAAGAAGGAAAGAACGGAAATCTCAGATATGTTTGGAGTTCTAAATGCTGAGGGGATCTAAGCTGCCTCTCTTCAGTAGAGCCCAGGAGGGGCAAACGGCAGTAACTCTAAATAGGTTTGAAGTTCTGAAATGGGGAGTGGAGGCAAGACCTCAGACTAGAAACGGCTGTTGTGGCCTGGGCAAATGGGCCCAAGAGATCTTTACTGGAGTGCCCTACACCCAGCTAAGTATAGAGGCAGTAGATGACTCCTCTGAATACAACCCAGGTACAACCCATGGGTTTTGTGTGGGCCTGGCAGGATGTAGAACACCAGGAACTCCGTGCTCCTGAGAAGACCTGAGAGAGAGCCCCAGACCTAAGGAGGGATGGCTCCATTGGCACCTGTGTGGATTAACAACTAAAGACCAGGTGAGAACGAGGACTTCCTAGCAGAAGGAAACCAGCAGACAAGAAAACAGGCATTCCACCTGCCCCGCTGCCACAGAACTTCGATGGGGAAGTAGAGAATCCCAAATTGACTAAGATTAAATGACTACCACTCAAATCAGAATAGGGGCTCATAACAGAAATTAAGTTCATTTATAGAACACAAGGTGCTCATATTTTGTATACCTGAGTTTGTGCATAAAACACATTCTCCACTTACATTTTGATAAAATAGTTTGCAGATGTACTGGGAGTACCCAGACCTGACCACAGCAGGTGCCATCACCCAGTGCTACTGTAATATGAGCACCTGGGTCCTCTCAATTCAGATTATGAAGGTGGAGATCACGGCAAGCAAAGTGCTGCCCACCAGCAGTCAAGCAATTCTACAACTCAAAAATCAAGTTTCTGCTGTCCCACTAAGTCCTGCGTTACCAGCACAAGACACACTTCACCAGCAAGAGACCCAAGACCTTCTTTTAGATGCAGGGCCCTCCCCATTCCCAGGTCTGCCCAAATAATTATTCCTCACCTGAGAAATGTGTAAAACAGAGATCTGAAAGGCAGGTGGGGATTAGAGATTTGTCCAATAAATAGAAGAAGAGAGTTCCAGGCAAAGGGAGAAGCATGTGTCCTCTTTAGAGAACTATGTAGTTCATTTCGAATAAAGTCTCATCTAAAAGAAGTTTTGTTTGTATGTTTTTAATGCCATTAAAGGGACAACTCTCGAAAGCTTTTGTAACCCACTGGTTTCTGGTTAGCTAAAATGTACTCTATACTCCACGCTGTTTTTTCCTTTACTCAACCTTGCATAACACTGGGGACCATTTTGAACTACATTGTTTTAACAGAAACCGACTGGAATATTTGCCCATTTCTCAGTGACCCCATTCAAGTGAATTGCTCACTCATGAGAGTGGACTCCTGGCAACCTTGTTTGTAATAGATAATCCTTGGTGATTATAAATTAGATCAAGGGAGACAGCTGGCTCCATTTGAACCAATCAGATTCTTCCCTGGAAATTAAGTTTGGCTACCAAGTAACACATAGTTATTCACATGGTGCAGCTGGAATTGAGGTACGCATAACCCCAAGAGTTGAGAGACTTCTCCTCCACTGAACAGAGAAGTGAAGAAAGAGAAGAAAAAAGCAGACGGTCAGGGAGATCTAGCATCAAGGAACCATCTGGCACCAGAGAGAAAGAGAGGAGGAATCTGAGAGGGCACCTTAGCTCCTGATGGCAGTCCCGCAGGAGACTCAGCTGCATTCCTGCCCTTGAGTTTGGAAGGATACCTTGTATATCCTTACATACATTCCCCTCCTCCACCTATCTTTTCTAGTTCAAATGAAAGCTAGTTCAAATGAATCCCATTACTTGCAAGAAAGAGTTCAAAGATAATGAATATTTGTGTGCCTTTGTTTTCTGGTGAGTTGCTCAGTAGCTGTGTGCCCAAGTAGCAAGGTTGCAAAACCTCAAGTTAAAAGTATTCCCTGAGCAAAATGCATGCCTGTGACTCAGCAGTTTTCTTCTCAGAGTTCCTGCAACGTCCCGGTAAATCTCAGCCAACTGCTGCCTTCTCCTTGTTCTCTAGTAGGTTGCTTCAGAATGCCCATACTATTTGGATCAGGGAAAAATAGGTAAGTCATCCAACACATAGGGTAGCAGTGGTGAATGAGATAGACCAGGTCCCCTCCCATCTAGAGTTTCCAGTTACTGGGTGACACAGGTAATTAAACACCCAATTATAATTCAAGTGCTATTTAGCCATGGGAAGTATGGCATGCCAGAGAGACACATGGCAGAGGGTGCCTAACCCAGTTAGGGAGGGGTGGAAGAGGAAGAGTGATTTGTCAAGAAACGATCAAAGTCATTGATTACATAGGGTTACTGTGTGGCGGACATCGTTCTATGAACTTATATTTGTGAGCTCATTTAATCCTCACAAGTCTATGTGGTAATACTATTATTAACCCTATTTTATAGATGATTCAAGTATATAATAGACAAATAAATAAGCATGCCTTAGAACTGACAATTAGTAGAACTGAGATTCAAACCTCGGCAGTTTGAAGGACTGAATGTGTATTGACTTATTGAACAGCTATAAACTGGACAAAGTACAACAATGTTTATTTACACCACTCCCACCCATTCGGTCATTTTTATTTCTAAAATGTAAATATCTTTAGGCTTTAAAAAGTGCATTCAACGTGACCCAACCGTATATGCAGAGTCAATGTCCAGATATAAAAAAGGGCATTTTGAGGCAATTCTGCCATGTTATCACACTTCAGATAACAATGAATAGCAACCACATTATTATCAGCGGTTACCTCTACATATCAGGGAGCAGGAAAACAGGATCATTTCAAGGTTGTACCAGATGCCAGCTGAAATTACCTCCATTAAAGGAAACCCCAGGGGAGCGGTTGCTGGGCGACAGGGGAAGCTCGTTGACAGGAAGTGCTCTTTTACAGGAAAATCCTTCCATGCAGGTTTCGATTTCCACATTTTTCAGACTGGTTTTGTAGGTTCAGCAGAAAATAATTATTTGGTTATTTTATTTAACAAAAAGTACCACAGCAGTTACTTGTGGAGCCCTTAGAGGTGAATTAACTCTAAGACAAAATTTAATTAACGGAGTTTGGGTGGTATTTGGTTTCACTATATTTTGTACTAAAAAGAATAGATCTAATTTTTTTCAAAGTTACATGCTTTTGCATTTTCCAAAAATGTATTTATAATTAATTAACAAAATAAGGTGTTCTACTTTAGAAGTTTTTCATTTGTCTCTGTTCTTCTTTCCTTCTGGTCTTTATTCTCCCTCCTCTTCTTTGAGCTCATATCTATACACTCTCGGCAATTCTCTGTTCATTTTCCTTCTGGAAACTTATATTATTTAAGTAAGAAATAATGGCCTGGCTTGTGCATATGAACTTGCAGAGAGATGATGGTTCTATTTTGATCTAATCTCTCATCTTCCTTGATATTAATTGTATGACACTCATTAGGACTGTTCACAAATATCCCAATGTTTCTGTTTTGAGCACATAGTAGGACTGTGCATTCCCACTCCCCCCGCCCTTAAAGCTAGGCATAACCATGTGACTTGCTTTGGCATATAAAATACAAACAGAGTGATGTGAATTTATTTTAAAAATGTAAGGCAAGTAGAAAGGTGAAAGAAATGGACCTGGATTTGTATAAAAATAGAACTTCTTGAATCCTTTCCATCCTTACCAGCACTAAAGGTGAAACTGCTATTGCTTCAGAAGACTAATGCTGGTCTCTAATTAGGTTGCGGTAGCCAAGAATTCGTGTGGGTGTGTGCGCGCGCGCGCCGACACATTGCTTAAGCCTTCTTCCTCGTTGAGATGTATTATTATTAAAATTTAATATTTTCTGCTTTTTGTTTGACAGCATGAAAAGTTGTAGGAAGATCAAGCTTGGTAAAGGGAAAAGAGAAGTAGAGCAAATAGCGAGAGGTAAAAGGAAAATAATTGAGTGGCCAAGATAGGCAGAAGTTTCAGGAAGGGACTAAAATCAGGTCTGTGTTATTTGAGGGTACATATGCACTTGGCAAATTGCCTATGAACTCTCCCTACCCCCATGGGTCCTAGTTAAGACCTCAGCTTTGGACAACAAAAATGAATTAGGAAGAGATCAGAGCTGTGGACACTGAAGAATGACTGTTCTCATAATAGATGAGAAAAATAGGTTGACTTCCGTTAATATAATTATAAAAATTTCTTCTCTTCTTCGTTTCAGATCACTTTACTCCAAGAAAGTTAAAATGCTATACCATAAGCCTGATGCAAACCACACAGCATCACTGTAGTATAGAAAATAGTCATGGAATGTTGCCACAGCAATGCCCTTAAGGTTCAAGTTAGGATATAATGTGAAAGAAACTGCTCTAACAAGATCTCCTCAGAAACCAGCAAGCTTGGTAGTTCTACCCTCTGACGAATGAAGTTGTCTGGACCACAACTTTGACTTCTGACTGTCCTGAGTTCCAATCCTATCTCTGCCCTTCCTGATTAGTGTGACTTTGGCAAGTAGTTTAATATCTCCGAGCCTCAATTTTTTCATCTATAAAGTGGGGATAATAGAACACACACTTCTGTTTAAAAAAAAACAAAAGAGTACTTACTACCAGGTGTTGTACATTATTCTCATATTTCATTCTCACAGCAGCTAGCTTCTATTATTACCCTATTATATAGACGTGAAAATAGAGGTTCAGAGAGGGACTAAGTCACTTGTGTGAAGTCACATAGTTGGCAAGGCAGCCAGGACAGGCACCTAGGAAGTCTGACTCCAGAGCCCTGCTTTTAACCCAGATGCTAAACTGCCTAATAAAGCTCACTAGAGAATTAAGAGAAATGATGCTTTAAATAGTGTTTGCATATTTTGAGCATTTAGTAAAGGGTAATTACTAAATGTGAACTGGGTAGAAGCAAATCCCAAATTATAACAAATTCAAGATTAAAGTGTATTATGTTGTACTTTTATCATATGGAGCCAAGTCTCAAGTTCAAGATCCTTACTCCCAGATGATCTGTAAATAGAAATCAAGTTCTCACAGGAGGATAAAGGTTCTGCAGGGTGTCAGAAATCATTTACGTGGGAGCTCCCTTTGGTAGCGTGGGAACTGAGGAGAGTAGGAAAGCAAGGAATCACTGGAGAAAGTCCCAGCGATGTCAAGGCCCACAGGGTGCTTCTCTGCCTAACAGTGACTGCTTGGGGTTCCAGCCTTGTGACTTCCAAGCGGAGAAAATGGAGGTTGGAGCTGAGCAGATTTGTCCAGACCTACACAACCACTCAGAACCCAGTGTCCTGACTCCCAGTGTGTCAAACTGGGAAGGAATAGGAAGCTAAGCACGGCACACCCCAATGAGGTATAGATTTTACATGAAGCTATGTAATGCTAGCATCATTTTTCTTTTCTCCATGATCCCCCACCTCATCCATGTGAGGACTGCAGCCCTTTCTCCTTTATTCTCCATTCTGCCTTTGTTAAGATTGTAAATGGCACAGTGTAGGCAGGCAAACGACATTAATTGAATGAGTTATATGAAAAAATGGTACTGAGATAAACATAAATATACTAGGAAATAGAATGGAAAATTGACCTGAATTTTCACAATGGGACACGGGATTTCAAAGGAACTTTCCATTTAATAAAAGGGCTTTCAACTCTGTCTCCAAAAATTAAAGTTTAGAGTTACAAGTTCACACTTTTTAGCTACTTGGATAGAAAAATTTCAAAAGCCTGGAGCACACTATTCATGTGTGTTCTTATTATTTCTTTATTTTATGCTCATCATCCTCCCTCTATAATTATCTGCCAAAACTGAAGAGAAAACACGGCCGGCACTGGGGAAAATACCTTGCATGTCTCAGGTATTTTTGAGGTTCATCTATGTCGTAGCATGTGTTAGAATTTCATTCCTTTTTAAGGCTTAATAATATTTCATTGTATGTCTATACCACATTGTGTTTATCCATCAATCTATTGGTGGACATTTGGGCTGTTTCCACCTTTTGGCTATTGTGACTAATGATGCAAATGGGTACACAAATATGTTTGTTTCCCTGCTTTCAATTCTTCTAGGTATATACCCAGAAGTGAAATTGCTGAATCATATGGTAATTCTATGTTTAATTTCTTTGAGAAACTGACCTTGGCATTTTTTGTCATTGTTGTTATGTTTCCAGAGCCAGTCCTTATCATCTGTTTGAACAGTTTATTTTGCCTCTCCAATGTACCATCCTACATTTATGCTAAACCACCTCTTTTGCTTGTTTCCTTTCATTTACCAAGGTTATTTAGAATTGTGATCTTATGTTCCATTGTACTTATTTTTCCTAGACTTTAGATCTGACATCTTGGAATTTCCATTTTCCAAGTCATGAAGTACATTAGTTGAAAGGGTAAGAAAATAACTTCTTTTGGGTGGGGGTCAGGGGTGGGGGGAAGCAGTCTTTCAAATCAGTACCAAGACACCAGTCTGGTATGAATCATATAGACACACTAAGAAAAGAGAGTTCCTACTTTACAAATCTCTCACTATTTTGTGCTGGACTCAACCTGTGAATAAACAATGTTGTGATTGGACCAGCTCTTGTGGTTTTTATTACGAATGCAAGACACCCTTCGGCAATAAACACCAGGAAACTTTGAAAAAAAATAAAGGTTTATTACTCACAGAACCTGGAAATTATACCTCAGACCACACAGTAAGGTCTCGGGTGGAGAGAGAGCATGTGCACAGGCCTACAGTTTTGCTTTTATTAGGGTCAAGTATGGGAGCCTAGGGTTTCTGGGATCACTCTTTATAAGAACATAACTTAGAACATGGCAGGGGGTAGGGGGCGGAACAAGCGGTCCAAATGGTCAGCTATTGAAATCAACCAAGATCTCTAAAACAAAGGAGCCTCGGTGAGGGCAGGCAGCCTTGCTCCTCCATATGTTTATTCCTGATAGCTGTCTTTGGAGTGGACACCTATTTGAAGTGGATGTCTCAGCCATCAAAGCTCAAGTCAGGCACTAGCATTACACAAAAGAAAAAAACAAAGTCAAGGCTTACACTATACTCACCGGGAGCATACCTGACATGCAAACAGTAGTGAAAATCAGGAGTCTAACTCCTCCTGCAGTACCTGAAGGTCTCCACCTGTCACCAGTGGGATGACAAGATCTTGGACATCTACTTATTAATGGGGATGCTAGAACCCACCTGTTCTCTACTTCCCTCTTCCTTCTTCCTTCGTGACTCTTGCTTGGGGTTTCATCCTTGTGAACTATGGGTTTGCTCCACTGTGGTTACCTGACATCATAATGAGAGCTCCTGTTCTAAGTGGAGGACTGAATTCCTTCAGAAACACAAGAGTTCCGGTTGGAACACTGCATGATTTTGTGCATAGAAGCAATGCTCACATCTAGTCAACAAATCCTGTCCATTCCATGTTCTAGCTTCCTCAAAATCAACCCTGCCTCCCAGCCTCCTTTGCCTGAGTCAGAACCTCACCTAGATCAAGGTGAGCAGCAGAGGGGAGGGTAGTTAAAGGGAATATGTAAACTGCAAGACCAAAATCATTCCATCACCCTTTAGTCATCGTTAGTCCACACTGCTGTGGTACCCATTTTCTTTTCTCTCTCTTCTCCCTTTTTGAGAATGGTGTTGAAAGTGAAGTGGTCAAGACACTTCTTGCTCAAAACATTCTGAATCTTTCTTCCTTACACTTCCTAGCCACCATCTTCACCATTCGAAAGCGGGGGATTCTTCAAATCTAAATCTCAGAATGTAGTTGTGAGACTGAACTTGATTTCTTGATTCTTGCTTCATAATCATGATCTATCACCCTCACCACCCCTCCTTATAATTTCCCCCACTAAAACACCACCCCATCACCACCAACAACAGAATCAGTTACATACATTTTTGTACGCAGCCTTAAATTCCTTTTAAGATAAGGCAAAGGTAAATGTTAATCAAGTTAGAATTCAGGCGATCATTTGTCCCAATTTGCTTAGGACAGTCCCAGTTTATGCCTATAGCTCTGCATAACTTTTAAAAGAGCTTCCCTTTTCACTCTTAAAAAAAGGTTCTAGTTTGGAGGATAAATGTGTTCACCCTAGTTAAAAATACACCTTCATTTTCCAGTAACTGCTTTCCAGGTGAACTTCCTTTTGCACATATCGCGGCACTTAACTTCCATATAAACTCTGAAAAGTAGGAAAAGAAACATTTATCTCTATTAATTAAATGAAGGAGCCAAGGCTTCAAGTAGTACAGCAATGACTATCCAAGGTTGCACACTCAGGGACAGAATCGGGGCCAGAACCCAGGATTTTTAACTTCAAGTTCAATATTGTTCAGCTGTGGATCACCTTTTGCAAATATCTAAGGAAAGGCTAACCTCACTCTCTTGTTTGGTAATCTGCTTGTGCTTTGACCTTGAACGATTTAGACAAGTTCATCTTTGCCCAGACACTGTCCTTCCACATTCAAAGAAAGCAAATAACCGAAAAAGAATTACGTAAACGTAAAGAGGCTATTAGTGAATCCTGGGGCCGAATGACATATATCTTTGATTTTACCGGTGTAATTACATCAGATTATTGGAATCTTACATCTAACCAAATTAGGATGTTTCAATTAAAACAAGGAAGGAAAGAAGACCGATAATGAATGCCTATTGTTACAAAGAACATATAAATGGGTTCCACTCCGGTCTTATAGGCATATTTCCCTATGTTTATAGTTTTTTTTTTTTTTTTAACCTAAAAAAAAAAAAATTATACCCTCCTTGGATAAATGGCAATGAGACAACGGAGGAAAAACTCTTGATTCTTCAAAGATAGCCAGAGTGCTTGGCAAGGTCTCCAAGGTATCCCAGAAGTGCTGAATACGGTGTCACATCAATAAATAAAAGTATACCCGCCTAACCTCCTGAAGGTCTGTCTCAAGAGAATGCCACAAGACCTCTCTCTGCAATGACAGAAAGAGGTCCAGTATGCCTTGGAGAAGATGACTCCGAACCGCTGGTCAGTCTAGCCGGACCGCAGCAGAGGGGTGGATGCCTTCGAGCCACCTGTGGCCACCGCAGCCTGACCAGAGAGGCGTCCCGCCTCGGGCTGCGCGGAGGCTCGGGGAGCTGAAGGTAAGAGGGCAACGGAGGACGAGCCCCATCCCTGGGAGGGGAGGTGGGGGCCAAGAGGACCGTGCGCGCATGCGCGCCGCCGTCGCCGCCGGCGGCCGGAAGAGCCTGGCACCAGAGCCGCCGCTGCGGGCGCCAGACGCCGCGACGGCCGCGGGGAAATCACCGGCTGCGCGATGTGGCCCTTGGAGAGCCCCGGGGCCGCGGAGCTTCAGGAGCCCGGGCTGCCGCTAACAGACGACACGCCCCCGGGCGCGAGCGAGGAGCCGGCCGCCGCGGAGGCAGCGGAAACTCTCGACTCCGGGTGGTGCTGGCCGTGCCGCTCCTCGCCGTGCGGCTCCCGCGTGCAGCCGGGTGAGTGCGGGATGCGGACCCAGGCGCGGGTTTCGCCCTTGGGGGGAAGGTGGGCGGGTGCCAGCGCCCGGATCCCCGCAGCCGCGGGCCGGGGGAGCATTGAGGACCGCGCCCTCTATCCGCACTCTGCCCATGCTTAAAAAATCACTGGATCTGTCACCCGGGGGGGCAGTAAAACAGAAGTCTCCTGTACCCGCGCCGGCACAAAGTCCAGAGAAAGTTTCTGATTGTGTTTAGAACCTTTTTGGGATTCTTAAACTGTTTCTATTGCGGGCAAGACTGTGGAGTCAGATTGCAGTTCGGTGCGCCCAGCTTGAGGTTAGAGGTTGAAGGGGTCACGGAGAAAGGCCATCTCTCAGCCGATCGTGGTTGGGAGGAAGCTAACCATGAAAACCGATATCGGTGGTAAACGTGTTCCCCGAAGAGGAAGTTTAAAAACATGGAGTCTAAAAAAAATGTTTGTCCCAAATGTTAGAATCTTGGGAAGGCAGAGTTGAGTGTGGGACCACTGGTTCTTGAACTTTTTTGAGTTCGGAGGACTTTTTAGCAACTGATGCAAAAGAAGGCAGAGACACAATCTTACATCCATGGTTAAGAGGTTCAAGGACCCTGTGTGAAAAACTCTTGATTTTGTTCAGCCCTTTCTTTTGACAAATGAGGAAAGTGAGGCCCAGGAAGGTGAGGGCTTTGGGGGTTTTTTGTTTTGTTTTTCCGAAGATCTGCGGTGTGGGTCGGTGAGACAGGGCACAGGTCCCGGCAGCACCAGCTTTCCAGAAACCCAGCCCTGGACCCTTTCTACTAGCTATAAGCACAGTTCTCTTTGAACTTGAAGCAGCTTCTGGAAGAAGAGAGAAATAGGCAAATGTCCTTTCAAGACAAAATTACAGTCTGCACAGCCTCATCCTCTGGGTCGCCTACCTTAAGAATGATGGGATTTCTATGTCTCTAACCCCACCTCACCTTTTTTCCTCCCTGTATGCACTTTCCCCAGGAAGATCATTCTTGCTCCATTTTTATCTAAATGCTAACAGAACATTCAGACTTCTAATCATTTATGCATGGGCCAGAGCCTCTAGAGCAGGAGTTACCCCAAGCTGAATTGACCAGATGTGACCAGCCTTTGAAAAAAAAGTCAGTTTCTCACCTTATTACCCTATAGTGGAATGTCATTCTGGTGAAATGTTGAGTCAGTCATTGCAAACTCTTAAAAGTTCCCCGTTTGTGAGTTGAAGAGGAATACTGTTCATTCAGGCAGCACGTGGCAAAATGACAAACCCATATAAGGGATTGCACATAAGAATCTTGTGGGGTCCTTTAGCTTCTAAGATTGAAGTTGCCAACAGTAAGACTTAATAATAGTTTTTATAAAGTGACCAGATAATATTCTGAAAACAGGATTGCCATAGAAACCCTTTAAACCATACTGTTGTCATTGAACTTTGTGATAGTATCATTTTAACCTCTTGATCCAACTGGCTAGCTCAACAAAGCTCATTTTCAAGTTCATGTTGAAATGTACTCATTTTTCTTACATTTTTGGATAACCTTCACAGACAACATACAGCTATCCTAAGACATCTATTTGTTTTCTTGAGGCACAGTGTGGATCTCAGACTGAAGCAAGGAGAGGTTGTCTTAGGTCTATGCCTCACATTCCGCTGGAAGGAGTGAGCTTGATAGCATTGGTTCTCACACCAATGGAGCTTTTTTGTGGTTACAGAGATCCTGTTTCAGTGGGTCTGGGGTAGGGCTTCAGAACTGAAGTTTAAAAAGTGACTAGTTTATTCTAATCCTCAGCCAGAATGGTGAACCACTACCAGTTTAAAGCAGAAGTTAGATAAACTGAGCAACTTTTCTGTTTTCTTTTCAGGAAATTGTACTGATTGCTTACTAAATTTGAATTATTTATAGTACCAAATGACTAGATATGCTTGTAGTGGGATATGAACACGGAAGCACATTACATAAGCATTATGTTACTCTTGCTCATCTCCATTGATAGAATTGAAATTACTATTCAGTAAGAGACTGGAGTTTGCCTGTGTAGAGCTAGTTCTCACCCTCATTAACAAATAATCATGTTCAGCTAGGCCTGGTAACAACTGTCCTGTCCCAGTCAGGAACCATGGGCTTTAAGTGTTTATAGACAAGAAACTATTGAGTGTATGTGTTTTAAGAAAAAGATCATCAGAGCCAGGAGTGTGAAATTAAGTTTTCAAAGAGTTAAATATCATGTTAAGTTCAAATATTCCTGGAGAAAATTAAGAAGTTTAGGTTGGAGAAGATCCTCAAATAATAGACCAGGGAGATGTTTTCTGTCCTTGATCTTCCTGTTCTGTCTGAGGGTGTAGGTTCTATGTATGAGTTGGGTTTCTTTTAAGAAAAACTATTTTATTTGGACCTGAATTCTGAAATTTCAGAAGCTGAATTCTAAAGCTGACCACAGCCAAGATGTGTGTTCAGTGGTGCTTAACTTTGAAGTCTTCTAAAGCTTCTTTCTCATGGGCTGAATGGGTATGTGTAGTTTGTTTCTGCAATATCTGACCACATAATTACAGAATAGAACATGGAGGAATCTGGCGCTTATAATTTATAACCTGTAATATAACAACTGCTAGATCCAAATCATTCTCTCTAGCTGTGCACCCAGAACAGGAAGAGATGGAAGTCTCTGACCAGAATGGTATTTTTTTACTACAAAGGTCAGGCTGCAGAATGCCACTGGAAAGACTGTGCATCATCATACTTTGGTCCCAATTTGCAGTGTCACTTGTGGGCATAAGTATTTAGCTAATATCAGGATGTTGAAATGTATTACCTGGTGTTTGCATTTATAAGGGCAGGATATTTAAAAACACATGATTATGCAGTACTGTTTTACAGTAGAAGAACACATTGTAAATTCCTAGATGGAAATAATTCTGGTTTTACTACAAATTGCATGTGCCCACACATCCTTCAGCTCTGCTGTGTTCTTAGCTGATGAGGGCCAGTAGTGTTTCCTTCTTATGCTCTCCTTTTTTGTGTTAGTTAAAAAAGAAAAGAGTATATTCCTCAGCGTGTGGCCTTTTAGGGAGTTCTCTGCTAATCCTGCTCCATTTTGCCCTTCTTTGTATGCCAGGAGGTGAGATTGAAAGCAGGTTCTATTCTTGTTTTAGGCAACTAAGACAGAGGAAGTGGCTAAACAAAAGTTTAACGCTCATACGGACTGTCATTAATAGGTTGAATACTTGACGGCCTGGAGAAAGCAGAAGTTTCCTGATTCAGATCAAGCCAGGAGTTTGGTATTAGATGGCAATTCTATTTTAAAAATATTTTTAAAAAGCACTTTAGGGTCAGCATGATAACTAACATGTAGCCATGGAATACAGTTATGAACTGCTTTCCAGAACAGAACACTTTCTTCATAAAGCCCAGTTCACCAGTGAGATGATATAAAATATCATTTGGAAGCATTTTTCTCTAGCCATCTTGACAGGCATTTCCTAAAGATTTCTCTCACTGTCTTGGCAAGCATTTTACTTATTTTTGACTTATAGGTGAGGAATGATTCTTCAATGAGCCAAAAGAACTTTAATTTTTAGGATGAAACTGCATTAAAAAATATATAGGTTTAAATTGTTTCCTTCGTCTTTGGTTTTTCATCTTGGTGGGGAAAATGTTTCAGGTCCAGAAAATGGAGATGCTTAGAAGGTAATATTTGTCACCTGTGAGCCAATAACACTGCCTCATTTTTTCTCAATTTCTAAGTGAAAATGATAAAACATACACTTGGAAACAAGGACTAACCAGAATTTAATCTTTTTCAGAAGCCAAGAAGAAAGCACGCTGTCCTGGACTGGGCTTGTTTTACACATTATTGTCTGCCTTCTTTTTCTCAGTGGGCTCTTTATTTGTTAAAAAAGTGCAAGATGTCCATGCTGTAGAAATTAGTGCATTCCGATGTGTGTTCCAGATGCTAGTCATTATCCCTTGCTTAATATACAGAAAGTAAGTATTTCTTAAGTAGACTATATTAATAAATGTTTAAATCTTTTGACCTGCTCAAATCATTTACTCTGTAGTATCTCCTTTATCCCTCCTATAGATTTTACCAGTCCCTACACCTTTTGGCTCTGATTATTGAAAAGTCACAAGCATCCACCCAAAGAGGATGCTCATGAGCACGAAGCACGTGCCCCGACAAAGAGGGAGAAAGAGATTCAGTTATTCTCCACCCTTCATTTTGAGAACAAGCTTTCCTTGTATAATTCATTGTGTAAATGGGGGCATCTTGTGCTACCCTCCTTTCTTTGTTTTGGCATAACTAGTATTTGGAAGAAAAAAGTAAACAAGAGAAAGTGGTAGTGTCTCCTAGTGTCAAAGGTTTCATTAAGTAGAACAGGTCGCTCTGTTACTATGGCAGACAGAAGGCTACAGTAATAATATTTAGGTCTTCCCTCTAGGGTTCTTTGGGAAAGGGGAAAGGTAGTCTGGAGGAGGGCCTTTTTAACTACTTTCATGTTCAGTGTCCTCATCTGTAAACTGGAGGGAATTATGTTCTTTGTCCTCTACCCTGCCTTATGGTGGCAAGGATCAAATGAAATGTTTTATAGATCAGAATGCTTTGTGTAGAATGTAACAGTATATGAAAACTATCTGTTCCCCATCCTTCCTGATCTCTCCCCACTCAGCCTCTCTTTCCTTTCCATATGGAACTCCCACATGCCCTCCTCAGGTTAAAATTGTGCTTCCCCCACACCATTATAAATTGTACACACAGAACCCTGGGAGGAGAGACCATTTGGGTTCCTGACGGCTGCCTGGTATCTCCTCTCTTTGGGCAAAGATGCTTAAACCCCAAATTAAAAGCTTCAGTCACTCGCCACCAAAGTATCCATAACACGGTGCAGATTCACTTAGACTAGTTTCACTCCTTATCCTGAGGATGCGGTGAAAAAGGTGAAAATCTGCTAAGATTAATATTATCAGAAATTCCTGTGTAAGTGTGGTCAAGACACAGTATTATAGGAAATTACGTAAGACTTTCCAAGGATGGCAACAAACCACTGATGCTAATAAAATCCTCTTCCCCATTTTGGAATAAAAGTATTGATGGGGAAGGCACTAGAAGAATTTTTGTAAATCCTTGGCACTAATCTGTTTTGACCCATTTTATATTTCACTCTCAGGGAAGACTCTGCTTCTTAAAGTGTGGATCAAAGATGACCACACTTTCATTTCTCACTCCGGGGACCCTGGGTCCCCATGTCAGGCCTAGATCCTGTCCTAAAGATGTCCAGCCTGGCACAAATCAGTGAGCTTCACCTAGCCAAAAACTTACATAATACTCTGCCTAGAAAATATTTAATTAAAAAAACTTTGAGTAGCAGTTGTTATACTTATCCGAATTCTACAGCTTCTTTTTCAGTGTGTTTTAACTCTTTTCTTAATGAGAACAGTGAAAAGTTGTCTCATATTCAGTGGGTAAAACAAATTTTATCATTGCCTCAGCTTTTATAGAAAAATTGATAAGATTGGGAATGTACACTATCCAGGACCAAGTTTTTTTTATACGGGGCACCTAAATCTTTGAAATTGTATTTATTATAAAAACAATACATTTTCGTATATATTTTGTAGAAAATTTGGGAAAAATAAATTTAAAGAAGGAAAAGTACCTACGACTAGAATAAGATATAACCACAACAAATATTTTAGTATATTTTCCTTTTTGTCTTTTTTGCTCATATATATATAAAATTATAAAGGCATATATATAAAATCTATATTTACTGAATTATAATTATACTATTTCTGTAATCCTCTTGTATTTTTTTTTTTTGCTTATACTGTGAAGTCTTTAATGTCAGCCAAACTTAGAAAACATTTTTAAAGATGTATAATGGTTTTAATTATTATACTATAAAATAGAATTAATTTGGTATTACCTTATTTTTCGATAGTTAGGACTTCTAAAATGATATTTAACTAAAACTTCTAATTTAAAAACAAATACTAAGTTTGCTTAATATGCATTCCTTCATTTGAATTTACAGAACTGGGTTTATAGGCCCAAAAGGTCAACGAATATTCCTCTTTCTCAGAGGAATCCTCGGTTCTACCGCCATGATCCTTTTATACTACGCTTTCCAGACAACATCCCTCGCTGATGCCACAGTAATCTCGTTTAGCTGTCCAGTGTTTACAGCTATATTTGCTTGGATATTTCTCAAGGAAAAATATAGCCTTTGGGATGCTCTCTTCACCTCATTCGCCATCATTGGAGTGATCCTAATTGTGAGGCCGCCGTTTTTGTTTGGTTCCAACACTGCCGAGATGGTTGAAAGCTATTCAGATCACCTGAAGGGCTCCATGGCATCTGTTGGACATGCCCTGTTTGCTGCCTTCACTTTAATTATCCTCAGAAAAATGGGGAAATCTGTGGAATACTTTTTGAGCATTTGGTATTATGTAGTTCTCGGCCTTGTGGAATGCGTCATCATCCTCTTTATAACAGGAGAGTGGCGTCTGCCATACTGTGGGTTGGACAGGCTCTTTCTCATCCTAATCGGGCTATTTGGTCTGGCGGGTCAGGTGTTTCTCACCAAAGCCCTTCAAATAGAAAAGGCAGGGCCAGTAGCAATAGTGAAGACTATGGATGTGGTTTTTGCTTTTATCTTTCAGATTATTTTCCTTAATGATGTACCAACATGGTGGACAGTGGGTGGCGCGCTCTGCGTAGTAGCCAGTAGTAGTGGAGCAACCATTCATAAATGGTGTCAGAATTCCAAATGAAGCATCATTGTGGAAATGTGTATATATTTTTTTTCAAGTATACCGTCACCCGGTTCAGACACACAACACATTCACACACCCGGAAAATCTGCATTTACTTTACTGATTATATTTAATAAATTTCATAACTAAAGTACCATTTTTGAATACGGTTATGTCTTTAATTAGTGAAGCATAGCCAGTCGGTTTGGTATAGCAATTATTTTTTTTGATTTTGGTTTATTTTTTTTGTTGGGTGGCATTTGTAAGAGGATAGCTCATTAGTTGAAGAAACACTACAAAAAAATTTATGACTCTAGTATAAATATATGTAATTTTTCAAAGTGTACTTTTGGTACTGATGGAATATTGGTAGGGAGGAAATTTTAGATGCTCTTAAAGCAGTGGAGAGGCTAAGAAACTTACTGATAATAATGATGCTACGATTAGTATTATATTGAAAATTCATTTGAAATGTAATTCCACTTAGGAGGCCAAAGCTGAAACTTAGAATAGGTGCCTTCTTAATGGTGTTAATAATACAAATGGATTAGCCTTATTTTCAAGGCTTTTATAAATGATTATCATTCTTTTAACCCATATTTGTGCCTTTTTATTTTAATACCAGAATTTTTATATGTCAACTTTTTAAAAAGTCTTTAAATCACCAAATTTGACTAATAGTTTCTCTTTCAGTGGCATTGGCAGCTGCAACTATCACTATAATTTTAAAGGTCCTCTGGTTTTTTTGTTGTTGTTTTTTTTTTAAACTACTAGATTTTTTAAAACTTTCTAAGATTTCAGGCCTTTAAATTGCAAGAGAAAAATCTTGGCATGGCCAGTGTGCACATTTCTATCCTTAAGAGTTTTCCCCTTACTAGAAATGTGATTTTCTAGAAATTCCCTTTGAATCTATAGTGTGATACCAAATAAAATTTTCTCAGGATTTTATTAGGTGGAACCATATGTAATTGCCGAGATTTTACTTTTTTAACTTACAAAAACCATAGTTTCTTATGGTTCACCCTGATAGATACCTCCCTTACCCTCCAAACCAAATACCTAGAGGACTTTGGAATATATATTTGTAAAACAACTTTTTAAAGTACAGTAATCCTCTTAAACTTATTTTTATAGTCTTTTTTCCCTTATGGAATTATATGTAATAATGTTTCATGTTATATGTTTAATATAAAGATGTAAATTCCAATGGTTGATTGATTTTTGTAGTTTTCTGGAATGGAAGAAAAAATCACTGTTAAATTCTAGTATATCAGTATGGTATTAAATGTCAGTGCTGTATCTTGATACTAACATCGTGAATTCAAACAACAGATTTTATATCTGGAACTTCATCAGGCCAATACTCTGCAGTTAAAGAGAGAATTGAATATTTAGGAACACTTGGGAGGTTAATCTGGAAGTGGGGAGTACATGCAAATGACTCTTTGTCACAATGAACCCTTTGTTGGTGAGGCTATAATGGTCTCCAACTCTTACTTTGTCAGACCTAGCATCTATTATTATCTTAAGTCTGCAAATTTAAAAGATTATAGGCTCTTCCCCACCCTTTCCTCACAGTTCTTCCCAAGTAAGAAGGAACTCGGCTTCTGAGGCTATGCCTTAGTGAGAAAGGATCTTCTCCAGTAGTTCCAAGAGGGAATTTTTGGCTTACTGGTCTTCTCAAATGCTTCCCACCTGACAAATCCTAAATGAAGTCGATTTAGGGGAGTTAACACAATCATAACTTGGGCTTAATCCACAATATTGGAGTTTAGAGTTGCAGAAGCATCATTTTGCAATTATCTAAGATAATTATAGAGTCAGCATTTTGGAGCTCAAGGGTTAGAAACCTTCATATAAGAGCCACACTACATAAATAAGGGTGCTGGGGAGGGGATCTGCCCAAGATGGGTTTCCGTGGCCTTCTCCCCTCCCTTAGTTCCATGATAAAGTATGGAAAGTAAACCACTGCTTGACCTACCTAAGGTAAATTAACTCTCAGGGAACTCACTCCTGGTTCTTTACTTTGCACAATAAAAGGATCTATGGGACCTTGAAAGTTAAATCCCTTTGGGCCTGTACACTAGAGACGTTTTATTTCAACAGTGCGGATTAAGTACTTGAATGTCACAATATATGACCAAGGTTGGAGAAAATATTTCTTTCAACTTTTACAGGGTGTGATTCTTAAACACTTTTATAATGTCCAAGGTATATACAGGGGTATGCATTGTGGGTGTGTATATTTTATAAAGATTTTAGTTTCTCTATCTTGAAAAAGAAAGTATTTTCAGATTGTTTTTGTTTTATAAGTACTAAATAAAAATTAATAAAATTAATATAAAAGTTATATTTTGATTTTTATAATAGAAAATGTGCTAGCTAATATAACTTATTTCCTTTTTCATCCATGTGATTCAAAATTTATTTTATAAAGGAGATTGACCTCTAGCTTTTCAGCTGTGATGTAATCTCAAGTTTCAAACTATTTGTCTGTCTCTCTGATACTGTCATAACAATTCTAATATCTCTACAATAAAGGTTTCAATCTTCTGTTCCAGTGAGGACTTTATTGTTCTAGACTCCCAGAGCTTGGAGCAGCTTTAAACTCTACTTTTTGTTCTCATACTTAATTTGTTACTAAGTCCTGGATTATCTGTTTATTGTCTGTGGATTCATTCTTGGCCATTTCCACTCTCACCAACTTAGTACAAGACTTAACACCTCACAACCGAATTACCATAATCATATCTAATTGGGTTACTGATTTCTACTCCAACCTTGTCCCACTGCCATAATTTCTTAAAGCCCTGCTTTCATTGTTACTCCGGTTCTCATGAAACCACAGTGATGCGTCATCACACACCACATCACATCCAGATGATTTATCTGGCCCTTTTCTAATCTGATTTCCCATGTCCCTACACAAATTTGATACTTGGATGAATCTTCCCACCAACACCCACATTTGCCAACAGATTCCTTCCTCTGTGTTTCTCCTGATTTCTTCTCTTCTTTGCCCTCTAAGGCCTCAGCCTCCAATGGCTAAGCTTGAGCTTTTGTTTCTTCCCCTATCCAGCTTCTCCCACCCATACTAGCCCACCTTGGAAGAGTGGATAGAGCACTAGATTAGGAGTCTGAAGATCTGAGTGTGGTTTTATCAATCCCACTGGGCAATGTCCCTGAGCCTATTTTCCTCATTTGCTTCATGTGTTAAATCGAGTAATATTACTCGCCCAAACCATATTACAAATGAGTGCCATAGAAAAGACTTGCAGACCACAGAGGACAGAAACAGTAATGAACTGTCCTCTTCAAAATGATACCTACCCCCAGGTCCTTACTCCTGAGTAGTCTTACCATGAACTGTAAGACCAGTCCTCTGGATTACAAACCTCATCTGGTTCCCTCCTGCTAGCACAGAATTCCATGTTGGGCAACTCACATTTCCTGGCTGATCTGCCCATGCAGGGCTGCCAAAGGTCACCAGCCTTTTTATCTTATGCAAAGATGTTGCCACCTTTCCAGTTTTGGCTTTAGCTCTGGTCCTCTGTATTACACGTGGCTCTGGATAGGGGCACGAGTCTGATTCCCGTGTGTTTCTCATGCACTAGCCTCTATATCCAACATAGCTCTTCTAACCTCTTACCTGTTCATCCAATAAACATAATTAGTCTCTCGAAGGTGATCTAGTGGGAAGAGAGCCAGATGTCCTGGATAACATGCTGGCCTCTGATCTAGGTATATGGTGTCATGGTCAGTACTGGGCATTAGAAATTGGTTATTCTAAGCTGGGCTTGTGAAACCTGGGCACCGCCCCACCTCCACTAAGCACACTGTAATATGGCTCCTCGGGTCATTACATCAAATCTAATACAGCTACTATATCCACTTAGAATTCTGCAAGATACCTATCAGGGATTCTGTGATTGCAAAGAAAGACCCATCCAAGTTTTAGCCTATTTGAACACTAAGTTTGGAGCTGGACTTGGAAAATCAGTTCACAGAAAGCCCATGAACTTTGAACTCCCTGTCATCTGGAAATTGGAGATGGGGCTTTACAACAGTAAGGTAAAGAGCAGAGATATCTCTTATCAAGACAGGGCAGGAAGTGTTGTAGCACAGAAGTCCACTTCACAGGAAAACGTTCCATTGGGTTCCTCAAGGTACCATGCCAGCTATCATCTATTACGCCAGATTTGCAACAATATAAAACAATATTATTCTCACTTTTAAGTAGTTATTTTTTTCATAAAAATATTATTTATGTTAACAAAATGGAATCACTTTTAATAAATAATTTTTTTCAGTTTTGCTTTCAAATATGGTAAATATCTATCTATATAGCTGCCTCCTTAGCTGGGGTAGAATGTAGGACAGGGAATCACTCCGTCACAAGTGACTTTGGGATTTGGAAGTATGTATGCCCTCCTCCTATCTCCTTCCCCTTCACGTAGATAGATATGACCTATCTACGGCTATATAGATAGATGTAGCCCACATAAACAGAAGTTATTTGGAGTTCTCAGTGATGCTTAAGAAAGTAAAGAAGTAGAAACGAAAAAGTTCTAGGACTGTAGATTTAATAGAGGTATAAAATTTGAAACCTTAAAAAGAACAAAGATTAAACCCATCATTAAATCTACTGACTTGTTCATGAGGTTATGACAATCTGAAATGCAACTAAATAACTAAATTGGAGGCATCTTTAATTGTGCGTTCCATTTTAGAATTGAAAAGTTAAGGAACTATATGAGATATGAGATATCCAAGAGAAAAGGAACAAGCAATCCACTTGGCCCATGGTCACAGAGTCAGATCAAATTGTCTGTTACTTCCTTTATAAGTGCTTTGGTTCCTTTGTATGTGCTTTCAGAAGTGTCTCATGCTCTGTAATCACCTCTGAAGATGAGTATGTGCGTTAGTACAACTTTTGTGAGGGGTTATTTGGTAACATCTATCAATTTACAAATGCACATACTTTTTTACCCAGAAATTCCATTTTAGGAATTTATCTTACACTTGCTTATTGCAAAATGATATGTACAAGATTAGTCTTTATAGCATTACTTATAATAGCAAAAAATTAGAACTAGCCTGAATGTTCCTTAATAGGGTGCTGGTTAAATAAGTAATGGTACATACATAAAATGCAATTAAAAACAAATTAAGGAAAACTAACAGAAAATGTCAACTGTAATTGAAAAATTAAAAAATTAATAAAAAATAAAATGAAGAGCAAGGGAGCTTTTCATGTAAGAGTATGAAGTAATCTTCAAGATTGTTTAGTGATAAAAGCAAGATTCAGAGAATAATATAGTACATTTTGTGATCATTTGCATAAAAAGGGGGTAAACAATATTCTAGGAAGATACAGAGGAAACTGTTAACATTGGTCGCCTGTAGGGAGAAGTGTTTGGCAGCTGAAGAAGTTTTCACTGAATCCTCTTTTATACCTTTTGAATTTTGAACCACGTGGATACATAACCTAGTCAAAAAATAAAATAAAAAACTGGTGGAACCAAAACGAGATCACTTGATAGAAAGGAAAGGATAAAAGAAAGGAGGAGTAAAAGAGAGAGAGAGAGAGAGAAATACATACATATATGTGTATGAATACACAGAGAAATGTTTACTGCTTTAATCTGAGCTATCACCCTGCTGCACTGTCACTATCTTCTTTTTGCTTTCTTCCCTTTGTTCTCCTCATCCAGTCTACAAATTAGACTTAAATTTCCACATGCTCCAACTTTGAAGAAAATACAAAAGGGAAAACTGAATTTCAGTTTTAAGTAGAAATGTATCCTCCAAAATCACAGAAATCATTGTCCAGCCCTGAGCCAATATCTGCCTTTCCACAGCACCAAAACCACTTTTACTTGGAAAGGAAACTATCATTTATTTAATATGTCCCATTCAGGCCAGGAGCTTCTTGATCGTTGTCTTATTCAATCCTCGCCAACTCTAGGAGATTGGTCAATTGCAAAGGTGAAATTCAAAAGAGATCAAATAGTAAATTCCAGTACCCTCACTAGTAAATGATGAAGCTGAACCACTGCCCTTGGTCTGCCTGACCTCAAAGACCTTGACCTTTCCAAAACTCACATCACCTCCTTAGCTGGGGTAGAATGTAGGACAGGGAATCACTCCGTCACAAGTGACTTTGGGATTTGGAAGTATGTATGCCCTCCTCCTATCTCCTTCCCCTTCATGTAGGAAAGCTGGATGTGAAAGAATAGAAGGTGATAACAGTACTGCAGTATGCATGGGCTATGGCGAGATACCACCAAGAACCTTGAAATGAGATAGGCTCCTGAGGGCTCAAACCAGGGTAGAATGGAATTATGCAATGATGCCTAAATATACAGAGTTAAATTCTGGGATAGCCACTTTCAGCCATAACTTCCCTACAGGTACTAATAACATTTCTGAAGGTATAATGTACCAATCAGAAGAAGGGTTGGCCAGCCTCAGAAACAGGAAAATAGAGTAGCTGTGACAGGTATGTTCCCATTATAGAGATGGGTGCACCACGATGATGAGTTTCTAGCTTTTCATTAACAGCTGAGAAGCGTCTGGGGAATAACAATAATCATAGCAACAATAACCACTACCCTTTATTGTGTCCTTCATGTGTCAGCTACTGTCCTAACAGCTTTTTATGCCCTGGGTCATTGATTCTCGCAACTCTGTGAGGAAGAATCTTTATTGCCTTCATTTCATTGTTGAGGAAATAGAGGCTTGGAGAAGTTAAGTGTGTCCAAGGCCACAAAGCTAAAAAGTGGCAGAGCCTGGATCTTAAAAACCCTGGTCTGTCAAACTCCAAGCCTATGCTCTTGACGTTGCTGCTATACTGCTCACCCTGAGCTGGAAGCTGCTCCTCTCAAGCTCAAAACTTCTTTGAGGCTTCATGCTGTTTTTTAATTCATGCAATTTTTGGCATTCTAATAACATATCTGTGATGAAGATATGTTATAATAATATGTTATAATAATAATATCTGTTTTAATATAAAGATATTATTTTAAATTACCAATTCAGTTATTTAACATTGTACCTTCCAAATCTTTGATGTGCCAAGTTTATCTTGTTTTTTTTTTTGTGCCCCCTAGTATCCTGCAGTATAGCCCAAGGGGCTCTTGAACTTCATTTTAAGAAATATGACCCAAACAAGACTGACCACTACAATTATAAAATCAACACCCCTTATTCTTTGTATATCCATGTTATCAAGTATCCATGTGATTATAATTTGGCTTCTCAGATACTTTAAATGCAGAAGAAAAGGGACTGAGCAAAAGATTGAGCACCTGGTTCCTTAAACGATTGTTTGTCATTGTATATTAATAAAGTTGGCAATGTTTTATATATCAGTCTCCATGTACTTGGTTCTCTTGATTCTTTCCAGGATGATATATTGTATTCCCAGCACCCTTCATCCCCTTCTTGTAAAATTATACTCTTGTATTTTAATTATACTAATTATACTATAACAAACAGCCTCAAAATCTCAGATGTAGCAATAAAGTTTTATTTCTTAATTACATCATAGTGTGATGAAAGTTGTAAGCTTACTATAGTCACTCCTTTAAGTGGTGACTCAGGCTTCCAGGCTCCTTCCATCCTATGATCCTGATTTCTTACACATATAGCCTCTAAGCTTGAAGCAGATCTTATATACACATAGGCTTGGACATGGAATATCATTTCTACCTGCATCCCATTGACCTTAACCTAACTGAAGAAGAAGGTAGGAAATAGGATTTACCTGTGTGTCCAGAAAGAGGAAAAGATAACAGAATTTCATGAACGCAAAGCATTGTCTCTGACACAACCCCTTTCCTTTGGAGAACTACTCAAACCTAATCCCCACAGTTATTGTGGAACTGGCAATATAGAATTCCACCTCCATGGCCTAAGGAGTGGGTGGACCCATGACCTGAGCTAAACAAAGTCGAGTTTTTCTCTCCCGGTCATTTGAATGTTGAATAAAGTCACAAGAGCAGAAGGCACATAGTTGAACTGTATGACAGCAATACTCAGTGAGGTGGGCCATGGGTGACGGTTGCAGAACTCTTGTGTTGCACTATGTCCTGTTCTCTAACACCCAGTTGTCCAGCTCTTTTGTCAAATCTGTGAACTCACCACTATCATTCCAATTAATCCCTTATTCATGATTAAGTTTCTGTTACTTGCACCCAAAATACCTTAATAACCAATATTTACTACATAAATGCTGACCAACCAGATTCTCATTCCCTAATGACAGCCCTGAACTGTAATAATTTCACTGAGGTGGTACCTCCTTTTGGGGATATAATGGGGTATCTGACCAATCTTCTTCAGGTGACACTTCCCTATCTCATACTTGCCCTCTTTCATCTTCTATAAACATGAAAAGAACAATTAACAATACAAAGTAGCTGTTTAAGACAAAATAAATGATAAAGACAACATGACATCATCTTCAGCAGTGAAGTCATGTGGGCAATGAAATCATATCCAGGATTGATCTCTAAAGCTCCCAGACAACAATTTTTCAACTTTTTCTATATTGCAGATAAAAACCAAGATTCTACAATAGTTCAGTCCAATAGAAATGTAACAAAAGCTACATATGTGTTGTGGACAGAATGTTTGCATGTCTCTAATATTCATAATTTGAAGCCCTAGCCTCCAATATAATGGTATTAGGAGGTGGCGCCTTTAAAAGGTAATTAGCTTTAGATGAGGTCATGAAGATGGGGTTCTCATTGTGAAATTAGTGTCCTTATAAGAAGAGAAAGAGACCAGGGCCCTCCCTCTCTCCATGTTAAAATACAGCAAGAAGGTGGCCGTCTGCAAGTCAGGAAGAGGGCCTTCACTACAAACCAATTCTGCCAGGACCTTGATATTGGACTTTTGAGCCCCCAGAACTATAAGAAATAGATATCCACTGTTTCAGCCACCCAATCTATTGTATTGTGTAATAGCAGCCAGAGCTGACAAAGACAATATGTAGGTTTGAATTTTCTGGTGACCTTATTAATGTAAAAAGAAATAGGTGAAATTAATTTTATTAACATATTTTATTTAACCCAGTGTATGCAAAATATCATTATTTCAAAATGTAATTGATGTAAAAATTATTAGTAAAATTTTGTACGCTCATTTTGTCATGCTAAGCCTTCAAAGTCTGGTGTATATTTTACAGTTATAGCACATCTAACCTGAGACTAGACACATTTCAGGTGCTCAATGGCCACATGTAGCTAGTACTTACCATATTTGACAGCCCAATTCTATAAAGTGTGGAGAAGAAAAGAGGGGTTATAATAACTGCCACCATTTCTTGAGCCCTGCCATGTGCCAGGACATCTCAAAGCTCCGTGCACATTTTTCGTATTTAATCATTGGAATAAGCTTGTAAGACTGATGTTCTTTTCTCCATTTTAAAAAGAAATAAGACTTGGAGAGTTTAAGACACTTGTGTAAGTCACATAACGAGCAAAGGACAAAGAACAGAGCAGGTCACACTTGAGTCTGTTTGACCCAAAGTACTTTCTAATTAATCTCATGCTTCCCATTTACAGATATGAGAAGATAAATAACTCTGGACTTTACCCCAAAGATTGTGAAGCAGGAAAGAGCCTAAATGAAGCTCAGAGGAACAGCACTAAGACTGCCAGTAAGGTGTGCAACTAAATCTGCCGTTCCTTGTAAAGGCGAGTGTCACCTACCATGAGAATTAGAGAAGCAGAAACAAGGTGCTAATAAATTTCCCCAGCCAAACAAATTCTAAGAGGAGCAATGGAGAGGGGATGAATAAGGTGAAAACAAAAGGAAAGATACACTAACCAGAAAGAGATAAGTGAGTTTGAATATTAACAAATAGAGTTGGTGATAAAAAAGTAATCATAACCTTGGCAGATATACAGGCAATTTCAATAAATAAGTAGAAGTGGGTGCCAAAGGTCCCATCTGTTAGCTTGCCCCTGGAGAGAGGAATCTGGAGCCAGGACAAGGGCTACCTATATTGACCATAGGGACAAAGGGAAGCAAGTCATAGGAAGAGCCAAAGTTACACTGGAGGAAACAGGATGTGCAACCATCCAAGGCGTGTGTGAGATAACCTGTTCTGGTGAGTTCAACGCAGGCTACCAGGGCAGACACAGCTGCTTATATGGACTTAGTTAGGACTAACCTCCAAAGCTGAGTCCATATAAACATCCCTCAGTGAAATGGGAACACTATGCTTAATTTCTTAAATGCTCATATTATATCGTTTCTATATTTAGAGTTTAAATACCTTTTATTTATGAAATGATGGTTATAGTGAATAGCCATTGTTTAGATGGCTTTGTCTTTTTTTTTTTTTAATGCTCTCACTTGGCAAATATAAAAGTTGACAACCTTACGTTGGTCCTCCGCTTTAATAATTTAAAAAATTCTTAGTAGTATGTAAAATATAAAAACCTTTGCTTAAGATTCCATCCTTTCTCATATACACTGGATTTTGCTTCTCTTTGGTATAATTTCAACTACTCCTTCTACTAGCTCCATGCCCTCAGCACATAAATTTGTTCAGATTTCCCCTAATTAAATCATTTTTAAATGAAACTTTCCTTAACCTCTCCTCTCTTTCTCTCTAGGTACACTGAGAACCTGTTTCTTCTTTACCTACCATTCTTTTTTTAACTCTTCTAACTGTTTTACTCCCAATTTTTTACACTGGAAATGGAACATTAAACAATTGTGCAATAGTTTCTCTGCCAAAATAAAGGTTAACTAAAACCTAGTATTCAATTTTAAGGGTTTTTTTTTCTTTATGGTTAAATCACTATGAAAACGATATTGTGAGAGGGCAGTTCAAGATGGAAGCTGAGGAAAATCCTGAACTCACATCCCCCCATAAACACAATAAATTTATAAGTACATATGAAATATTTTTCTCCAAAAAAGACCTGAAAACTGGATGAATAGCACTTTCACAACAAAGGATAAAAAGACCACGTCAAGATGGGTAAGAGAGGCAGAAACATGGTCTCGCTAAAAACTCTACCCCAGGCGTGGAACCCACAATCAGGAGGGATCTCAATAATATTAAACTTTTGCCTGGGGAATGTGAGATTTGTGCTTCACATCAAGCACCTCAATCCTTGGGTCCAGTATCAGGGGGCTTAGTCCTCAAAACGTCTGGCTCTGTATAACAATGGGGACTATCTCCAGGAGGACCACAGAACTACAAAGAATGGGGAATTTGCTCCTAAAGACTTGTGCACAAACTCATTCATCCTGGGACCCAGCACAAAAGTAGCAATTTGAAAATGCTTATACCATAAGTGAAGATGGCTCTGATGGGTGCCATTTTTGCAATCTCATTCTACCTTGCTAGTGTTGGCACTGGCAAGCGCCATTTTGGCACTCTCCATCTAACCTGCTAGAGCCAGTGGGCATGCTTCACCCACCCCTACACCCCAGCTATGCCCAGCCAGGTAAATACCCCATCCCCGCTGCTCCCCATGCTGCAGTCATAGCCCCATCACAGCCTCAGCAGGCTCAAACAACCCAAACAGGTGATACCCTTAGAGCACCTGGCTCTGCTTCTGAGGTGCAAAGGACATCTCCCATAAAAGGCCCTCAAGACTGGCAGAGATAGCTTTCTCACCTGACTTATAGAGACAAATACAGAGAGTCAAGTAAAATGAGGAGGAAAAGGAATATGTTCTAAATGAAAGAATAAGACAAAACCTCAGAAAAAGACCTTAGTGAAATGGTGATAAGTAATCTTCTTGATAAAGAGTTCGAAGTAATGTTCATAAAGATGTCACTGAACTTGGAAGGAGAATGGGTGAACACAGTGAGAATTTCAACGAAGAGATAGAAAGTATTAGAAAGTACCAAACAGAAGTCACAGAGCTGAAGAATACAATAACTAAACTGGAAAAAAACAAAGCAAAACAAAACAAAACTCTGTAGCAGGCTTCAGCAGCTGACTGGATGAAACAAAATAAAAAAATCAGCGAGCTGGAAGACAAAGCAATGGAGCTGACCCAGACAGAGCAGCAAAAAGAAAAAAGAATTTTAAAAAGTGAAGATACCTTAAGGAACCTATGAGAAAACATAAAGTAGAATAACACTTTGCATTATAGGGTTCCCAAAAGGAGATGAGAGAGAAAAGGGAGCAGAAAACTTATTTGAAGAAATAATGGCTGAAAACTTCCCTAATCAGGGGAAGAAAGCAAACATCCAGGTCCAGGAAGCCCATATAGTGCCAAATTAGATGAACCCAAAGAGATCCATGCCAAGCTACATTAAAATTAAAATATTATAAGTTAAAGATAAAGAGAGAGAACTCTAAACGCAGCAGGAGAAAAACAACATTTTACATACAAGAGAAATCCCATAAGGCCATCAGCAGATTTTTTAGCAGAAACTTTGCAGGCCAGGAGGAGGGAGTGTCATAATATATTCAAAGTCCAGAAAGAAAAAAATCTTCTAACCAAGAATATTCTACCTGGCAAGGTGATCATTCAGAATTGAAGGATACATAAAGATTTCCAGATATGCAAAAGCTAAAGGAGTTCATCGCCATTAAGCCAGCCTTATAAGAAATGTTTAAAAGACTTTTTTAAGCTTAAAAGAAATGGCACTAAATAACAACAACAACAAAAAAAAAATTAAAGTAAAAATCTCTGGAAAATATATAGTAAAGGTACAAAACTAATATGAAAGTCAAAAGTAGTAAAAGTAACTAAAACTACAAAAACTAGGTAAGGGGTACATAAAATAAAAATATGTAAAATGTGACATAAAAAAACAAAATGTGGGGGGAGTAAAAATGTAGAGTTTAAGAATATGTTCAAATTCAAGTTGCTATCAACTTAAAATAGACTGTTATATACATAGGCTGCTATAAGTGAACCTCACAGCAGCCACAAAACAAAAACTTACAGTAAATACACAAAAGAAAAGAAAATGAAAAAGGAAGCTAAACACAACACTAAAGAAAGTCATCAAAACACAAAGGAAGAGAAAAGGAGAAAAAGAAAGGAACGAAAAGGAACAACCAGAAAACAATTAACAAAATGGCAATAAGTACATTTTTATCAATAATTACTTTAGATGTAAATGGACTAAATTATCCAATCAAAAGACATAGAATGGCTAAATGAATAAAAAAAAAAAAAGATGACTCATCTATATGCTTCCTATACAGGACCCACTTCAGAAGTAAAGACGCACACAGACTGAAAGTGAAGGGATGGAGAAAGGTATTCCATGCAAATGGAAACGGTGTAGTGGTATATTCATATCAAGCAAAATCAACTTTAAGACTGCAATACAAGACAGAGAAGGGCATTATATAATGATAAAGGGGTGTGGGTCCCAGGTCTGGCTGTGATCCAGGCTCGTGGCTAGGGATAGGACTCCTGATTTAAAATGTTACATTAATTTAGTAGGGCGCCTGCGTCTAACTTATGTAAGTATGACTCAGCTTATTGTTTATTACGCATGTGTGGCAGAATGCCGCTATTGTTCTCTGACATATATAAAACCCATACGGTCCCTAGCACAGAAGCGCATGCTCCCTGCAATAAAGTTGGTGCCTGCCATTTCATTCTCATGTCGGCTCCTCATGCATTCTTTCAACTGGGTATCTCACCACCAAAACCTTCCCTTCTTGATCAACTCAGCACTGACAAGGGGTCAATCCAGCAAGAAGATAAACGTTTATAAATATACATGTACCCAACACAAGACCACCAAAATATATAAAGCAAAATCGGTGAAGGAGATTAAGAGATACACACTTACAGTTATAAAATAAGTTAAGTCATGAAGATAGAATGTATAGCATAGGAATACAGTCAATAATATTGTGTTAACCTTGTATGGTGACAGATAGTAACTAGATTTATTGTGATCGTTTTGCAATATATACAAACGTCAAATCACTATGTTGCATACATGAAATTAATATAATATTGTATGTAAATTATACTCAATAAAAATTTTAAAATTTCAAAAATAAAACAGTATTGCCTTCCTCCTGTTTTATCACCTTGGTAGGGACCAATATTTCAGCTATATTATGTGTTAAACAGTCCTTTGTCAGCTACCTTAGGAACTTAGCCAAATAATATGCCTGCATATAAAAGAAAAAACATATTCCAAAACAGCTTTTAAATATGCTTTTTTCTTTTACCTTTTTATTTTGACATAATTCCAAAATTACAAAAATGTTGCAAGAATTGTACAAATAATTCCTCTTAAACTTCACCGGATTCCCCAAGAATGAACATTTGAAAGTAAGGGGAAAACATGATGCCATTTACCCCTTATATCAGGGTTCTCCTGAGAAACAAACCAGTGTGTGCGTGTGTGTGTGTGTACACACACATATGTACATATACACAAATATGTATATACGTATACATATCTCTAAGGTATGTATACATCTCTCTTGAGAGAGAAAGAGGGACAGAGAGAGAGATTTAAGGAAATGGCTCACAAAATTACGGGAGGCTGGCTGAAAATTCAGGTTAAGAGTTGATGTGGCAGTCTTATGTCTGAATTCCACAGGGCAGCAGGCTGAAAATTCAGGCTGACTTTCTATATTTCATTCTTGAGGAGAATTCCTTCTTTGGGAAATCTAAGTCTTTGTTCTTAAGGCCCTTCAACTGATTGGATGAGGCCCATCCATATTATGGAATATAACCTGGTTAACTCAAAGTCTACTACTTTAAATGTTAATCACATCTTAAAAATACCTTCACACCAACATCTAGATGGGTGTTTCACCAAACTAGGCACCACAGCCTAGCCAAGTTGACACACAAAATTAACTATCCCCAACCTCTAAAATTCTGCAGGATATATTTCCTTTAAAGGGATATTCTCTCATCAACCACAGGAAAATTTGAAAAATCAGAAAATTAACATCAGTACACTGCTATTATTTAATATGCTGACCTTATTCAGATTAAACCAATTTTTTTTCAATAGCAAAAAAATTTTCTAATTAAAAACAAATCTGGACAGTTCCAAAGTCAACAAGAAAAATGTTTAAAAATCAGAAACTGCTACCAAAAAAGGTAATTTTCATGAAAGGATTGTTGATTAAAAAAAAAAAAGTTTTCTCATTGAGGAAATAAAAAGTTAGCAATTCTCCGATGGACTCGCCCATTTTTTAAAAATTTGATCTTTAAAATACCGAAGCCTGATACTAGAGATTCCTTCCTTTTTCATATACTCCAGGAACTTGTGTCTCTAATTCCTCAAACTCTCCATTTCTACTGGCCCCTTTTCTTCTACATATAAATATGTTTAGGTCTTCCCCCATCTTCGAGCTAAGCAAAAGCAAACAAACCTTTCTCTAATTCCAACCTTTCCCTTTCGCCATTATCCTGGTTCTTCCCATAATACCTAGATTTCTAGAATCACCCACACCTGTTTCAATTTCCTCCCTTCCCATTCAACTTCTCAATTACAGAAGACACTAAACCCATCTGCCTCCTTTTCCTTTTCTTGGATATCCCTTATTTTGTTTAGTTGCTCAGGGAAGGTGACCCCAACACAACCTCAGAAGAGGGGCTAAGATGGGAATGAATTTTAATTACCATGATGATTCTAATCCACTTGCCAGTGATTGATGCAGAAAGAGGCAAAGAAACCAATTCTGGTTAGTGAGATGAGAAGGGAAGTCTACAGGCAACACCTTTGGGAGAGATTTTCTTGTCCTCACAATGAGGCTTCTGACAAGAACGTTTTCTGCTCTATAAGAAGATAATACTTAGAACTGCTGCAGCCTCTTACAACCATGAGAACACCTAGCCAAATAAGTGACTAAGAAAACTCAGCAACACTATGACAGGTAGTTAGCATTTAGCAAGCTATCAACCATTAGTTAGAGAATTATACTGTCATTTCTCACCCCAGAATTCAAGGTAATAAAAAAAAATCTCTAATTTAAAAACTTTACTTCTCAATTTTAAACATCTAATTATTTACAATATTATAAAAGCATTACTTCTTATTCCTCCCTCCTTTATGATCCCTTTTTGCAAATTCTCAGTATTTCAATTATGTTATGTAAAATGAGCTATTATTGATGGATACCTTAAGGATTTAACCACTAGGCATGACATTACATGTAAGACAAAATTCCCAGGTGGCACACAAATTAACTTTTAATAATAATTAATTTGTGAGCTGGAATGCCCTGAAATCTATCAGTTGATGGCAATGCTATGTTAGTCATGGTTCCCAGCCTTTCAACTCAATATGAGTTATTTTAATGCAATATTTTTTCTAAGATTCTATGCACTTTCTTATGTACAGTCCTGTCAAAAGGCTGCCCAGCAGCTTGGTCTATGATTTTTCAGTAAAGATAGCAATGGCATTTCAAACGGAAAAGCTTTTAAGGTTCAGAAATCATTTACGGGGAAGCGATTTTAATGAAATGGTTCAGTAGTTGTTATTATCAAAGAATGTTGATTTGGATGTCTGCCTGGACTACACCAGGGAAAAACGAATTGTTAAAATACCTTAAGATTACATCGTCACAAACTCTTTTGTTTAGTGCTCAATTTTACCAGTAGATGTCACTGTAGTCAGACATTATTTTAGAAAAACACAAAAAGGTAACCTCATTAGCATGAAAGGATGTCAGGAGGAAAAGCAAACAAACTCTTCTATTTCTAAACATGTGCTCTTTTATTTAAGAAAAACACAATAGGCATCTAACAAACGTTTGTTGAGTGAGTTAATGAACAATCAATGTATATTCTTTATTCTGCCTTGAAATCTTTGTGATTGAGTTATGTTCTGATAGGAATGTGAGAAGAAAAGCTTTGGAATTTGCAAAATAAAAATGATCTCAAAGATCTGAGCAGACAAGTTTGAAAGAAAACAACTTGTCTAAAGTCCACTCATGAGAAGAGGGATGAGAATTCAAGCAATTCAATTTCATGGGCATTAAATGCCAAAGAGGAGGAAGTGGTTCTTAGGGCTCCATGGGAAAGTGAAGCAGAAGGCCATTTGTTCTGTCCTCCCTCTGTGAAATGGGGAAAGGGCAGGCTTTCTTGGCACCAGAGACAGACAAATTCTAAAATCTGGAAGACAGAGCCAAGAAACAATTCCCACTCTCCTTCAACACCCACTTTCTTTTTTAACTGAGGCTTGCCTACAGATGACAGAAAGACATTAGGAAAACAGTTTACAAAGCTGGCAACTTATTCAGAGATTTGATATTGATTATATGTGACAATATGTATTACATCCATTTTCAACACTTGTTAAGTGGCACACTCCATACCAAATCCTTTATCTAATTTAATCCTCCCAAAAGCTCTATGAGGCAGAAATTTTTTCACCTTTTTTTTAAATAAAATATATTTGGGTGACATTGGTTAATAACATTTTATAGGTTTCAAGTGTATAATTCAGTAATATGTCATAGGTATATTTCATTGTGTGTTCATCACCCAAAGTCAAATCTCTTTCCATCACCCTTTACCCTGTTCTACCTCCCTACCTCCCGCCTTTCCCTCTGGTAACCACTAAACTGTTGTCTGTGTCTATGTGTTTTTGTTTGTCTTCTTCATTTGTTGCTTTCAGTTTTATAATTGAAATGAGTGAAATCACATGGTTCTCGACATTTTTTGTCTGACTTATTTCACTTAGCCCAATAATCTCAAGATTCATCTATGTTGTCACAAATGGCAGCATCTCATCTTTTCTTATGGCTGAGTAATATTCCATTGTATTTCTTTATCTAACCATCTATCAAAGGACACTTCAGATATATGTACTCCTATGTTCACTTCATTATTCACAGCCACCATGCATAATGCAGTGAACATAGGAGTACATATATCTTTACGAATAAATGATTTTAAACTTTTGCGATAGCTATCTAGAAGAAGAATTGCTGGGTCATATGGTAATTCTATTCTTAATTTTTTAAGAACCTCCATACTGTTTTCCATAGTGGCCGTACCTATCTACATTCCCATCAGCAGTGTAGGAGGGTTCCCTTTTCCCCACAACCTCTCCAACACTTGTTATTACTTGTCTTGTTGATAGTAGCCATTCCAACAGGTGTGAGGTGGTATCTCATTGTGGTTTTGATTTGCATTTCTCTAATAGCCAGTGAAGTTGGGTATCTTTTCATATATCTGTTGGTCATTTGTGTGTCTTCTTGGGAGAAGTGTCTGTTCAGTTCCTCTGCCCACTTTTAAATTGGATCGTTTACTTTTTTAGTTGTTGAGTTGTGTGGGTTCTTCGTATATTTGGATATTAGCCCCTTTTTTGGAGGTGTTTGCAAATATCTTCTCCCATTTGGATGGTTGCCTCTTCATTCTGTTGATAGTTTCTTTTGCTATGCAGATTTTTAGTTTTATACGGTCCATTCATTTATTTTTGCTTTTACCTCCTTTGAGGCAGAAATTTTTATTATCCTCATTTTATGAAATGAAGTATCTGAATAGCAGGATTGGGGTTTGAGAGTTTCAAAAACTTGTCCAAGATCACCCAGTTAAGGAATGAATGTTAGAACCAGATTCTAGCCTAGCCCTGTGTAAAGCACTCTGCCGTGTTCCTTCTTAGTTATTCCAAGGCAACAGGCTTCAGTCAGGGTCTGACTTCAGATAAAATCCAGAGTCCACGCTGTTAAGTTGACTTTGCCCCTTTCATTTTTAAAATCTTAATTATTGAACCATGCCTATGAACCAGGCACTCTGCTTTGTGTTAGAAAAAGGGGATATAATGCCAAGAAAGCTGAGTGCTCTTAGAACTTATAATTGAGTGGGGCTAGAGATGGAGGTGATTGAAGATGAGGAACTCGAACGAAGAAGGTCATCCAGCCTCTGTCCTCTCCTCTCAGCCAATGAGGGTTTGGGGAAAGTGGAGAAGATTTGGAGCAGCTGCTGTGAGGAATGTGCTAGGTTAAACAATACGTCTGGAGAAGCAAGGGGTATTTCAGGATTCTTTTTTCCACTCCTCAAAATTAACTGAGCTTATTTTCACAGATTTTCTGAAACAAAGTTTACCTCTGGCTAGAGCTCAACCTTGAAGAATTCCAGCACGGAATTTAGTCTTGTCTCTTGAAAATTTGTCAGCACTTGAACTTTTGTTATCATGAAAATAGGTAATTGATATAATGCTACATTAAGAAGGAGGCTGAAATGCTTACATGACTTTCAGGTGTTGATTATCTATTCAACTTGATATTTCTTAAGGTTACCTCGCTTCCGAAATGAGGAAAACAACTAAGAAATGTTTTCAAAATCACAACTTGAAATCATGAGACAGACCTAACATTTAGGGACATTTGTATCATCAAGGTAGATGGATTTATTGCTCTAATCCTTGGGTTTTGAACAATGTCATCTGCCTGCTTTGTGTTTCTTCATAAATGTGTAGATATTTTCTGGCTCCATCAGGATGTTTTCATTTCTGCCTCCATTCCACTTAAAATATTTTGTTAAATATCTTGCTTCTGGTGAGGGAGGTAAATCTGGTTGAGTGTTAATTACTGAAGGAATTTCTTCAGACCCAAATCTCCCCCCAAACATTTTGTCTCAGAGCAGTTAGAAAATGTTGCTCTGGAGGAATTACAGGATAAATATCTCTAAATCAAGACCTTAATAACCAAGTCCATAACCAGTATATTTTGCCAGAGAAGCCTTCAAAACTGTATAAATTCATATTAAAGCCCCAAACCAGAGGGAAAATTCCCAAAACAGGAAACACAGATGGCTAATAGATATAGGAAACAATTTCAGCCTTTCTATAAAGAAATAAAGAGAAGTACACTAACAGAGCAATGAGTTATTTTCACTTTAAGTTAAAGTTTTGGTTTGGGGTTTTTTTTTTAATGAAATTACTCAATATTGACAAGAGGGTTCAAACTGTTGATGGCACTATGGTTGAAAGTATAAAGTGGCAAAATCTTTTCCAAATTAAATTTGTAAGATTTATCATGTCCCATGGACCAGTAACTCCATTTCTAGGACTCTTTCCCAGGAAAACAATCTGAACACAGAAAAAAATCTTCACATGAAGCTATTCCTTTTTATAATTTATAATAATAAATGTAAATAATTACTTCTCTGAGTATATTAGATTTTTTCAAAAAATAGCTACACTCATAGATTAGAATCTTAAGCATTTCTTTACTATTATGTTTTAAAGATAGAATTAAAGGAAAATAATTGTGATGTAATACGAGTGGAAAAAGCAAGGAAATACATAAGTAAATATTATAAAAACACATATAAAGTATACATATATACATATACATATGTATATATATGCACACACACACATACATACATGTCCTTTCTGTAAAATGACTAGATGATATTTGAGGTCCCAAGTGTGAGTCTATAAAGCAGTCTCCCAGAGTATTGTCATCACATAGGTCATCATTCTCTGGAAACTATAAAATTATGTCAGTGACACCACTCGTATTAGGTCAAATTCCCTAGCAGCAGAGCCTGAGAAAGGGACTGGGGTATGTGTGATTCATTGGGAAAATGCTCTTCAGGAAAAGCCTGTGAGAGCATGAAAGAAACAAAATGAGGACGGGGAGAGAGGCAAGCAAGAGTGTAGTTTCAGGTAAAGTCTAGTTTTGGCCTGATATCAGGGGTGCATTAAGGTGGTTCCATCCCAAGAGCAGCCCAGTTCACGGCGGCCAAGCACTCGGTGCAACAGCAAAGGAAAACTGGCTGGACCCATTGTGTCTACTAAGCCATGTGGGGCCATTGCAAGAACTAAATGAGGTCACCGTTGTGGCCCCACAAGACCTGTCAAGCTTTTTTACTCGTAACTAGCTACTGATTTTTAAAGACCACACCTAATTTCAAATACATACATAAATCTGACTCTTAGAGTGAGGGAACACAGTTGAGCCTTCTCTAGCTGCTATGTGGTCTTCATTTCTCTGGACAGTACTTTCCTCCTGGGTAAAATTAAGTGAGTGAATTAAATCCACAAAGGGTACTTAATCAGGGCCTGGAACTCTCCAGGAGTTGTATTGAAATTCAGCCTACCAAGCAGTTTTCTCGGATGAAGGTGCATGACTTTCACCAGATTCTTTAAGGAATGGGTGACCCAGGAAAGCTGACTTCCAAGCTTGCTTCTACTCCAGCACTTGATCATGTGTGTGAGAGGAGACAGATCGAAGGAGGAAACCGAACATTACATTCTTTGTTCTGGTTTCATAAATACAGTCAGTTAGAAAGTGTTTGATCTCATCTTCCCTCAACTCCCATTTAGATTGAGGAATACTAAAGGCAGGCTCCCAGACACACCAAATAATTCTCAAGGTTACATCTCCACTATTGCTCTTTGATTCATTTTACAGAGGAGGAAACTGAGATGCTGGTGCAGTGGCTCATCCAAAGTCCAACAGCACCCCCTTGTGGTTAGGGTCTAGATGCTCAAGACTTCCTGTGGCTGTCAAATGTCCTAGGGAACATATTTTGGAAATTTTTATTTTTAAAAATATATACCTATTTTTCTCTTTCAAAAATTTTACTTTAAAAATTTAACAACTCAAAATGTTTAAAATATAAATGAAAGGCTCAACTTCCCAGTTTACCTCTCTAGATGCTAAGTAGTACAGTGGATTCTTTTCTTTCTAATTTATTGGGGCGACATTGGTTAATAAAATTATATAGGTTTTAAGTTTACAATTAATAATACATCATCTGTATATTGCATTGTGTTGTCACCGCTCAAAGTCAAATCTCCTTCCATCATCATATATTTTATAGAGATACATAAAGATTTATTTGTTTGACTGATTTTTACAATAATGAAATCATATTATACATACTGTCCTGCAACTTTTGTCTAAACAGTATATCGTGAGAAGTTTTTCATGTTAGAAAGATGTACCTCACTCATTCGAAAACTCTAATAAAAACGACTCATATATATATCAAAGACCACTAATATGTTAATTTGAACTGCTAAATTAAACAGGTTTTTTTTAACAACATGGAATGAAACTTCTGCCATCTTGGATCAATTATTAAAACTTCTTATAAACTAATTATGGAGGTTGTGGCTTTCTACTGTTCAAAAAAAAATTAAGAACCGGTTAGGACCACTCACATGAAATTGATTAAGTAAGCATGTTCCCATAGCCCCAGGGGGCTGCCCTCTATTAAATACCCAGCAAGGTCCAGGTCCATCTGCTTTGCACAAGTGCTTATCACATCACGGTTATACACTGTGAATAGCAAAAGCGGGTATCAGCTGCTTCACCAAGATTATATTGTATTACATAGAGGTTTAGCTCTTATAATTTTGGTGTCCTACCTCTCTAACTCTATATACTAATAATTGAGTTTTATGAGTTTTGGACACTTAATGATTTAGCTTTTAATTTTATAAATGTTATTATATTTTGGTAGAGGTGAAATAAGTAACCTAAGAACTAGAAGCCAAACTAGATATAGACAAATAATTATTTAATAAATCTTATTTTAAAAAGACATTCGAATAGCTTCAAATTGAGCTAACCAAGCTCAGTTTGGCAATGCAGAAACACAATTGTACCAACCTTACAATGTAAATAATATCTCAGGGGTGAAATTTTACACAAAATATTCTTTTATTAAACCTATAAAACAAATGAAACTTTAAGTAAATGTTTGACTGGCATAAGCACTGAATATCTGAATATTTTCAAAATATCTTGGTTGAACATATCATAGTGTTATAATATACATCTGATAAATATGTTATACCCAAGAACAGTATAGCACGGTTGTTAATGGTTCCGGCTCTGGAGTCGGATCAACCTGGGTTTGAATCTGAGCTTCATCATTACCTAGATGACCTTGAGCAAGTATATCACCTTTCCGAACCTCAGTTTCTTCATCTCTGAAATGGCCTTATTAGTCCCCAAATAACAAGGATGTTGCAAGAATTATGTAAGATCAAAGAAGAGTTTAGCACAATGCCTAATGCTGAATAAGCATTAAGGGTTACTACTGCTTTAAACAAAGGAGAAGCAAAAGTGGCCCAGGGCCAAGGTGAGGGATGCTGTTCTCTGAGATCTTGCTGAGCCACAAGCTTGTGAGGACCTCCTTGTCTCATCTGCTTAAACCCTATATACTGTGCTCTTAGCCACGTCACTGCATGATCTCACATTTCCAGCAGGGAGATGCCCTCAATCATATCTATTTTCCTTCTTTTCTGACATCTGCATGACAAAGGGAAAGAAGGTCTTAAGTTAAGTACAATTGTTAACAGTCAGAGCAAAGACTCCTGCTGCTGGCCTCTGAGGATAGCCCCCCAGAGGGGCTGTGATAGTAACCTGATCTGAAGGAAGAACTTTGTTCCTAGGCTAGAATTCATGATGTATTTATTTTGTCTTCTTTTTCATGAAAGTAATATGTATATTTGGTAAAGAAAGTGTACAGAACAGATAAATTAAATATTAAATTTCCTGACCCATTCCCAGTCCCTTGCTCCATTTTAACTACTGGTTTTGGGGTCTTTTGGGGTCCTCTCTATCAGAGATAGATTTGAATGGAATGATCTCATCTAAGCATTTGTAAAGTCTGGGTTCAAGATATGCTGAACCAAAGGGAACAAGAGGTTTCTCTGTTCTGGTTTAGGCCAGTATCAGTACTAAGAATCAGCAGACAGGAGAATTTGAAAATGGAATTCTGGAATAAATGAACAGCCCATAGTCAAAAGGGCCAGTAGGGCCAGATGGATTGTGGTTGGCTTTTCTATTTATCCCTTACCTCACCCATCCCTGGAGTCCCTGGATAGAGCCAAACAGAGGATCATCATAAACCAGACAAAGGCCCACAGCTGGTCCAGCAAACAAGGCTTGGAAACTGAACTAGGAACCAGATCTCTTCCTGTTAAAACCAGGCATCTGGCATGGTGACAGAACGAACTCGGCCCTGAATGGTCCAGACTTGCCACCTAGACAGACCCTTTGAAAGAGAGAGAAAGGAGTGAGTCCCCCTAGTGAGATGCAGGATTCCCCTAGCCAAGCCAGCCACATGCAAACTGGGAATTCGTCAAGACTCGAGTCTTCTTCCCATAGACATACCAGTCAACTTGTGACTTACCTAGCAGGAATTTGGAAGCTGATTAAGGAAATGAAAGCAATCCAAGTTCATTTCATTATGGTCAGATGTCAGCAAAATAAATCTAGATTATCATTATGTGTTTTTACTCACAGAGAGAACAACTTGGCATGGATTGCAAGATATTTAATTATAATTTAGATGTATCACGACAGTCAATGTTTTATTTCATTATGCCTTTACTTATTGGCATGCCAACATGACCACAGAAAATGTGAAGTTCCTGCCAGTCCTTCACTGACCTCTTGTATTGTGAGGAAAAATAAAAATTAGCTGTACAGGAAAAAAAAGATCCGCTTTCATAAGTAGCTTGCACATGATGCAGTAAGAATAATGAAACTAGAGAAGCAAAGGTGTATCTCCTTAAGCACACAAGCTCTTTGAATCTTTTCTGCCTTTCAAAGGCTCTTCTCCCCACCTCTAAGTTATCCTTTCATAATCATCTTTTTTTTAGGCCTTTCACTTCCCAGCTAGAGTGAGTTTCTCTCCCTCTTCTACTTCTGGCGTGCCTTGTTCTTACTTATCTAATTATACTAGCAATGTGTTCTAATCATTAGTTTAACAGTCTGTCTCTCCTATTGGTCAATAAGCTCCTCGGAGGGCAAAAGATGGCAAGAAATTGCCTTGTTTATTACAATACATCCACAAAAAGAAGTGCTATGCTGCAGTCAAAAGGAATAAGGATTCATCAGGCAACAGAGATATGAAAATCAAAGACACAGTGAGATACTACTTTACACCCAGAAAGACAGCTGTACTCAAGAAGTCAGAAAATAACAAATGTTAGCAAGAATGTGGAGAAATCAGAACCCTCGTACATTACTGGTGGAATTGTAAAATGGTACAGCCACTGTGAAAAACAGTCTGGCAATTCCTCAAAAAATTAAACAAATGATCCAGCAATTCCACTGCTAGGGATATAGCCAAGAGAATTGAAAACATTTGTCCATACACTAACTTGTAAGAGAATGTTTATTGCAGTATTATTCATAATAGCTAAAAAGTGCTAATGACTCAAGGGTCCGTCGCTGAAGAATGGAGCAACAAAATGTGGCACGTCCATAGGATGGGGTGTTGTTTGGCAAGAAAAAGGACCGAAGCACCGAGGCATGGTACGACATGGCTAAGCCTTGCAAACGTTATAAGTGAAAGAAGCTAGTTGCAAAATGATTCCGTTTAAGTGAAAGGTCCAGAATATGCAAAACTGTAGGACAGAAGATATATTGGTGGTTTGTTAGGGTTGGTGGAATTGGGGGGAATGGCGAGTGACTGTTAAAGCGTACAGGGTTTCTTATGGTGGGATGATGAAAATGTTCTCAAATGGATTGTGGTGATGGTCTTACAACTCTGAATATACTAAAAGCCATTGAATTGTATACTTTAAATGGGCAAATTGTCTGGTGTGCGAATTATATCTCGATAAAGCAATTATTGAAAAATATAAGAAAGAGCTCTTTAATATCCAAAGGCATGATTTCTAGGATATAAAGTTAACCCAAATAAAGGCAAAGTGCAAATTTATAATATATGTGTGAGAAATTAGGTAAATTAAAATGTGCATGTATCAGACTACTTTTGCAAAAGGGTCACAAGAAGGATAAATAAGAAATTAATGATAATGTCCCCTACAGCAGTGGTCCCCAACATTTTTGGCATCAGTGACCAGTGCTCCTCGGAGAACCTAATGCCTGATGATCTGAGGTGGAGCTGAGGTGGTGATGCTAGCGCTGAGGAGCGGTGGCTGCAAAAACAGAAGCAGCTTCGCTCGCTCACCTGCTGTTCACCTCCTGCTGTGTGGCCCAGTTCCTAGCAAGCCATAGATTGGTACCGGTCCACAATCTGGGAGTTGGGCACCCCTGCCCTACAGAGGGAGAGTAGAAAAGGGGTGAAAGGGGAAGGGAAGGTAGTGTCACTCTCTGACTAAACCTTTTCATATAGCCCTGACTTTTGGAACTATGCTAATGTTCCAAAAAATTAAAAAATTAAATCACCAAGTTAGCAGGAAAACTAAAGTTAAATACAAAAAAATAAAAATAAATATATTGAGCTGTATATCAAATGGATAATATAACCTCATGGGGAGAAACTAATTTAAGACTGAATGTATAAACATAGTCTCAAAGACTATTTTCCTCTGTACTGGCTTTGCTCTCTCTCTCTTAAGCTGACTTTCCAGATGGTAGCCCCACATAGCTCTCTAGTTCAGCAGAAATAAAGGTATTTTTGTCCAAATGTTCTATACACTTCCACTACTAAACATCATTAAACTGACCTGAGTGGTCAGAGAGGATGAAAAATGCTGATGGGCAGATCTAAGACTTGTAACCTTCACCCAAACCACATGGAATAAAAGTTTAATGAAGTTTAGTTCTCTAAGGAAAATCAAGATGCTGTTCTAGAAGGGGAATTGGATACTGGGCCAGCAAAGCCACAAATGTCCACTTCTGAATCATTGTGTGAACTCAGACATAAGAAACCAAAGACTCCCGTTGCTCTTCTGAGCTATCTTGGGTCAGGGCCAAAGGCTTGATCGAAAGTGGACAATCACTAGCTCCCAAGCCAGACTTGCTCTTCACTTAATTTCATGCTCCAAGGAAGCCCAGAAGGGAGAGTGTTCTCAAGTGCGACCTACATCCTTGTGGAATGAGCAGCCTTAAATCCCTCAAAGCACGAAGACAACGTCATGCAGTACTGAAACAGCATCACTGAGAGAGAAGTGCAGACCGATTCTTCCTTCTCTCCTTGTCCTCTGTAATTAGCTTCTCTATGAGCCTCCTGGCACAAAACTGATAGACACCACAAAGTCCCCAAAGTGAATCCCTAAAATCCAAGCTCTTTATCCTCGAGGTTAATTAACCTATGCTTCAAAATAAAATGTTGTAATTTGAAAATCACAGTAAAGAGAGCTCCTTTAATCTCCTTTTCAAAAAATAGTGATAAGAAGTGATTTACTCTAATGTGATCCATTCAATTGGTTATAATAAAGTCATTTTAATCATTCAAATAGTGGAAATTTTAGAAAATCGGTTCAAGATCATTTGGGGGAGAGCTATGAGATTCCAAGAAGTGGGAAACATGGTCTCTGCTGTCAAGAAGCTCTCACTGTACGTCAAGGGGAGGGTTTACACACTGGAGACATTCATAAGGATCTATTATAGTCCCTACATGCCAGAGGTGCGGTCAAACTTGAGTTCACTCCAAGTTCTGTGGATTCAAGGGCAAGGAAAAATCAAAGAAGATTAGAATGTGGGCTCAACAAGGGTAGATCTTTTTGCCTTTCTATTCACAGATACGTCCCCATGTCTAAAAGAGTACCTGGCACATACTAAGCATCAATAAATATATGTCAAATGAAAGAATGGGCTGAGGAAGCCCAGAAAGGCCATCAGAGAAAGTTGGAGGGAAGTGAAGGCTGAGTAAGACTCAAAGAGGAGGAATGGTGGCAGGGAGGGAATTTAGAAAGGATGGGGACACACTCCCGGCCTGAAAAGACATGGGGTAGCTGGCAGGATAAGGCAAAGCCAGGCTGCATTGGAATCAATGATTCATACTGGTATAGAAGGAGAACAGTGGATGGTACAAAGTAATGAGCTATATAGGGCGGTGGTCACAAATCAGCAGCCCATGGGCAAAATAAGCTGGCAGATGTGTGTTTTATTTGACCTCCCCAATGTTTTAAAAATTAGGAAATCTTATATGGCATCAAGATTTCTCTTGAAAAGTCAGAAGATCTGGCAACTCTGAGCCCACAATCTCACATGGCAACAACCGGCTGGATCTGAGCAGCCTTACACAAGCAGATCCTCTTCAGTTCACCCCAGCCCAGCCACTCTCCATCTTTCTAGCCCTCAGCCAAGTCTTCCGTTTACGTGATCTGAGACTTCCCCACAGTTACCTCGGAAAACCCACTTAGTGCCTCCTCCAGCCTCTCTTGGCCTCTCCACCTTCCTCTTTGCATCGTTTTGTGTTGTATTCTGTTCTCAGCAATTTTAGGTAAAATTTAAAAAAAAATTTTTTTTTGAAGAAGTAAAAGGGACCCAGAAGTTTGGCAAAACTAAGCCTATGCTTGAAAACAATAAAAAAAAAAAAAAAAAAGAAAGAGGTGGAAACAAATATGTCTCAAAGAATCCCTGTAGTCCTGCATTAATTCCTAATAGAAGCAAAGGCCACTGATGATTCCCACTCCCTTCTCTGTCACCCCCACCCGCAACGTCCTAGGATGACAGTCTCTTTAAGGACGTTGGTATGAATATTTTTGCCATCTTCCTTCTCTAGTATTTTCAGAAACTTAACACATGCTGGATGCGGCAGGTGTGATTCTAATTTTAATATGGGTGGGAGTCCGCCTAGCCAACTATTCCAGAAGGGCTTTGGGAATTGTATCAGAGCACCAAGCTGGTTGGAGCATTGTGCTGCCTGAACAACAGCCCATTTGGGCATAAGTCCATTGAGTGTGGGCCTCCTTCGAGCCAGTTAAACCCCTGTGAGCTATGAGTGATTAAAAAAGAAAAAAAAAAAGTCGGCACCTGTTTCAGCTTTGGCAAGAACCCTAAAATAGACCAACCATTTCTCATAAAAGCTGAACTTCAGTATTTGCAGCTGCTGACTTCCTTATCAAAAATCAATTTCTATTATATAACATACATAAATAGGATGGCCTTTTCCCCTTTCTAATTCACCACTTTTCTTCTTGACCAAAGAAAATTTTTTGAGTATTTTTGTGTAGATTTGGAGCCAGCGGGGAAGGTTTTACTTTTTCTTTTATTTTCCTACCAAAAACCACTGGCCACTAAAAAGAAGGAATCTACTTATTTAAAAAAAAAAAAAATTTTTTTTTTTTTACATTGTCTACGTTTAAAAGGAAGCATAAAGCTTACTGTTTTTTGTTTTTGTTTTCTTTTTTTCAGGCAACCCACAAGAGAATGAATAAAAAAATAAACACAGGAACATAAAACTTTATTCAATAAACACATCGATTAAAAAGGCTTCATTTAGTATAATAATATATATGGAGAGAAACAGAAAATGAATGTCAGGAAAAGGACAAGAGAGAGAAGAAAAGAGGAACAGAAGTAACGAAGAGACAAGTGTACAAAAGATGGGAAGGGAAAAGCTAAAACCCAACTCCTTGTTCAGACCACCCCGCAGGCGCCCAACAACCTTGGTCCCCAAACTCATCCTACACCCTAAATGTGCATATGGCATACCTCCTCGGCCTGGCTCCATGAGCCTCCAGCACATCTAGTCTATTCAATCTATTACCTGATACTGTGGACCCAAGCCCTCTGGGCCACCCTGATAAAATCAGCCACAGGATCTTCTTTCCCCAATTGTCTCAATTCCCTTGAGAAGAACAGGCACACTCAAGGTAATAACGCCTCTGCAAGATTATTATTCATCTTAATTATCTAGATCTCTTTGTAAAGTGTGCAAGATTTTATTGGTTGCATTATGGATAGCTCATTTTTAGGAGCTTGGTAAAAGTACACACCTTGTGCTTTATAAATTGATCCATTCAACTAGCACTTCCTTATTTCCTATTGAATGCCATCTGAGAAACAGAAAATGACTGACTTAGGAGAGTATTTCTCACCTTCTACAACATAATTCTCTAGTACTCAGACCACTAGTCATTCTGTAAAACTACCTGGTGTACAGCCCTATGATTTCTTTTATTTAAGTAAATGCAAGTCGTCAATAGTGAAGTTAGCTAAACCTTAGAGAAAAAAATATTCCTTAAATTTCACCCACAGAAATAGGATGCTGTAGAATGTGTGTATTTAAAAAAAAAAAAAAAGTTTGATTTGAAATGTAGAAGAAAAAAATGTTAAAAATTCATTCTGAAAAACAATAAGGAATTATAAGCCATCAATAAAGTAAATAAATTCATCACTTCCTTCCCGCCACCACTCCTTCCTGACCCCATTGATTCCGCAGTGTCTCTTGGTAACAAAGCATATAGAGAGAGAGCAGAAGTTAAAAATAGATAAATGGATTCTAAAGTCTGTGAACTCAGTAACTTTTTTTCCCCTGCCTATCCTTTGACGTAGGCAGAGACTCACAAGTCAGCTTCTACTGCTCATCTCAATCACTAGCTTTCCAGTTATATTAGATATAGCCTTCCAGTTATGTCAGATAATGCTTTTATGGCCTGGCATTCTTATTGTCAAATACATTTACTGGTTAATCTGATGGCTGTCTCCTCTCATAAAGAAAGATTTTATAAAACCAGATGTAACTATGTCATATCTAGCCTCGGAGCTCAAGCTCCTCCCTAGCCCCTGGTCCCAACAGTGAAGATTGGGCAATGCTCTCAGCAGGCCTGGGTGACACAGACCTTTTCCCTGGTTCTATTTATGTTCCGAAGTCCAGTAGTGGAGTCAGATGTTCCTTTGAATACTATTATGAATTCAGTTAATTTTCTGACATAATTTTCTGACATATAGCAGAATGATTCGTCTGAAAAATCACATCATGTTTTTGCTCAGAATCCTCCAGTGGTTGCCCATCTCACTCAGAGAAAAGCCACAGTTCTTTAGGTGCCAATAAGTCACCCCAACATATCCCCACTCAATCCTTCTACCATCTCCTCCTTGCTCCTTCCACCAGCCATCTGATCTTCTTGCCATTCCTCCAATATCTTAATCTTTTACTCACCGAAGGACCTTAGTTTTTGCTGTCCCCTCTGCCTGGAATGTTCTTCCCCTATATATCCACAGGGTCACTCCCTCAATTTCTTGAAGTCTCTGCTCAAATGTCACATTATCAGTGAGGCCTTCTTTGACAATCCTTCCTAAAATAACAGCAGCCTACTCCCGCCCCAGTATTCCCTATCATTTTTTAAACAGCTTTGTTGAGATATAATTCACATACCATGCAATTCACCCATTTAAAGTGTAAAATTCAATGACTTTTAGTGTGTTTACAGAGTTGTGCATCTATCCCCACTATCAACTCTAGAACATTTTCATCACTCCAAAAATAAATTCTGTACCCTTTAGCTGTCACTCCCCAATCATCAACTTCTCAGTCCTAGCAAACCACCAACCTACTTTTTATATATTTGCCTTTTATGGACTTTTCATATAAATGGATAATGCAATTTGTAGTCTTTTGTGACTGGCTTCTTAGCATGATGTTTTTGAGGTTCATCTATGTTGTACCATGCACCAATATTTCATTCCTTTTTATTTCTGGCTAGTTAATATTCCATTATATAGAGAAAAAAAACATTTTATTGCTCCATTCATCAGTTGATGAATATTTGGCTTATGTCCACTTCTTGGCTATTAGAAGTAATGTTGTTAAGAACATTTGTACACAAGTTTTTGTGTGAACGTATGTTATCATTCCTCTTGAGTATATACCTAGGAGTGGAGCCCCATCCTTTTTATCTTGTTTTATTTGGACACTTATTACCATATGATATACTGTATACTTACTTCCTTTTTTCTTGCCTGCCCTTCTCCCACAAGAATATAAGCTCCCTGAAGGGCATGATTTTGGTCTGTTTTGTTCACTTCTTAGAACAGTGTCTGGCACATAATAGTACGCAATAAATATATGTTGTATGAACGAAAGAATGCTAAAATTACTAGGGCAAACTGAGGGGAGGAATGTGTTAAGTAAGGTTTAAGTAAGCTGATTGTGCATGCATTAAAAGTCAATTCGTAGGAAGAGGTTTGGAATGACAACTTGCAGGGAGGGAAGTAAGAAAATTTAGAGTTGCCAACAGCCTGTGCCTTAGTCAAGTGACCTCTCTTTGGCCTCATTTTCTCCCCTGTAAAATGTCAGGATTGAACCAGTGTTCCTGGCTCCTTCCTTCTCCACAGTCTATAATCTAGCATTATAAAAAATTAACAAGTGACTTGATGTGCTCATACAAGTATTTATCTTTCATTCATTCAACAAATATTTATTTAGTGTCTTCATGAGCCAGACATGATTCAGGTGTCTTATTTGGCATGTAGACATTTAAAATCTATTTGGACAATAATTATACTCTTGCTGATTTAAATTTCTTTTCCTTCCTTTCCTTTAAAATTTTTGTTTGTTTGTTTCAACAAATATAGCTGAGCTGGGCTTTAAAAAATGAAAAACATCTCTTAATTATTTTAAGTTTCTAAGACAGGCAGAAACTAGTAGACCAAAAAAATCAACATTGACATAATAATCTTATTATTTCTTAATATTGTGTCTATCAATTTCACATAGATACAAAATGCATCCAGTATCAGAAACAGAACGTAAATGGGGTGGGTGGAAAAAAACCTCTGTCAGACTCATTGGCTATGGCTTTTGCTGTATGAAACTAGTCTACTTTCTGAACACTCACCATCAGCATTTCCTACCTCTTCTTGCACTTTTCATAGTTTTTGTAGGCTGAAGTTTTGTCTGAAATCAGAAAAGCTTCTCTACCTTTTCTTTATCCAGGCAACTTATTCCTTAACTTAGCAAAATTCTTCAAATGCTAGAGGGCAGAGGGAGTAAGAAAGTCAAAAAGCTTTTTTCTACTCCTACCATTGTGTTAATGGGCAAGCGCCACTCAGTTTCCTCCTTAGTAAAATAGCGGTTTAGAGCTCAGACCACAGTCTCTTACAGGCGGGACTTGATCATCTATAGAAGTAGAGCAATTCAGGTAGATAAGAAGCCAAAGGAATAAGTGGTTCTATTGTACAAAGGCTTTGTTTTTGCTAGAGAGATATGCTTGCAAAATCACTGGCTGTGTTCCTGGACCAAATACTCAAAATGTACTTCGTCAGGAATATTTTCTATGGTTAAGTCCCAGAGACAGTTTCACATCACCTGCCTACCACATACTTTTAAGAAAGCATTTTGGGAGAGCAAAGTGGACCTGGGAAGTAAATACGGAAATGTTTCATTCAAATGTTTGTTTCCCTATGATGTCCCAGCCTGCAAGCAGGAGATGGTTAACATTTTCTCATTCAATCTGCACTGGATCTCCATGAGAAAGGTATCACTGGTGCGCTCTGTTTTATAAATGAGGAAATTGAGGCTCTGAGATATAAATAATTACCTTGGTTAGGATTATGCAAGTAATAGATAAAAATCTGTGGGTCCCCAAAGACTTGACACTCTTTTTTTCCTGTAAGAACCACTTCAATTGCATATTTTACAGTCGTGATGGATCTAGAATGTTATCTTTCCATATGAAGCGTACAATATGTATTAGAAAGAATAGAACCAGCTCTTGCTACTGTTAAAAAAATAATAATAAAGGAACTCTGGGAATTGAAAATAAGCTGGAGATTGAAGCTTAGAAAAGGCAGGAACTAGGGAATTCTGAGGCTCTAGGTAATAGAAACAAAAAAGAATTGATTACCTTCAAGATAAGAAGGTTTAACTATGTGGGACCATTTTAAAGCTTTTGCTGCACTGCTCCATTCACGATTTAGAGAGATAGCCTCCAAGTGATTTGTTTTGGGACTTCTGCCTACACCTTGGCCAGGGGATAGATACTTCTCATGCATAATAGCTCTATATTATTTCTGATTGGAAATGAGCACAAATTCCCTTAAGCAAAAGTTGGGTGCTGCTATCAGAAAACAGGAGTGGAGGCTGGGCAGGCAAAAACAACAGATGTCTATGAACCTGATGTTAGGAATTTGGCCTCTTCATCCCCTTGGAGGGATCTGTGACATGGATTTGAAGCTAGGGACAGATACAAACCATGAATAGACATCGGGATAAGCCCTGGATCAAAGCTGTGGCCCAGGCCAGGAAGGGGCAGGCTGGAGCCAGGGAAGGCAGATGACAGGAGAGGGCACTTGGAGTTCTGAGGAGTGAGCAGCTGTATTTTCTGATAGGCACTCCATCCAGCCGCCTGCACTGAGAATGCACCACATGGTCAGTGGAATGGAATGCAGGGCAGACACCAGCCCCTCCGAAGTACACAGAAACCTGATATAATGCCTTCAGCCTAATGCACATTCAGGCATTTTCTGTCATTTAATTCCAATTCTTTGTGATGTCCAACAGAATAAAAATGGTCAAGCTGGGTCAAAGGGTCAGACCAGCCAAGTCAGAGTGGGCAAGCCCAAAGTGCACATTTAGGTAAGACCAGGGATGTTGGCTGAGGCAGGGAGAAACTGTTCCTTTCCCTTTCTTAAGATGAGGTTCACTCAGCTGGCACCAGAGAGGGGTCATGCCTGGTTTGGGTTAGAAGGTGCTGGTACCAGAAAGGGTAGAAGAGACTACTGTGACAGATGCATAGGATGCAATCGCATTTGGAGCAAAGGACTAGAGCCAAAGAAGCAATATCAGCTGCCAAATCAAGAGGTCAGTTTGAGGCTGTGGTCAAGAATGAGGCAAGAGATCAGAATTTGAGATCAAAAATAGGTCTGGAAATGGAGAAGTGGGATGGCTTAAGAAAGTTCAGGATATAGTCTGCACAGTCCAAGGGAACAGAGCCTTATTGCCATTGGGCAATGCTGGTCACATGACAGAGAGCTTGGCAATCAATCAGGCCATTCAGTAGTATAGAGCTGGGCTGGAAGAAAATGGGCAAATACTGTAGGCAGACATAATCCTGGTCCAGAGCAGGCAGGAATTGGAGTCTAAAGACTGGAAGCCAGATTCCCAGAAGTCAGAGAGCCAGCCAGGTGAGTATTAGCTAGTAAGATAGACCTCTGCTCCCAGTGATACATACCCTCCAAGTGAGGACACCAGGTTCAGGTTCTTGGACTTCCTGGTGATGTTTATGAAACTTGAGCCATCTTCTAATTGGGCAGGTACAGATGCTTAAAGAGAGGCATTGTTTCTGTAAGACAGTGGTTCCCAATCATGGCTGAACACTGGAATCACCTGGAATCTTTTCAATAGGTTGACGCCTAGGACCCACCACTAGAGAATCTAGTTTTGTTATCTGGGCCTGCAGCTTGGGTTTTAGGAGTTTTAAAAGCTCCCTGGGTGATTCCAATGGCTGAGAACTGCTTTCCCAGAGCAAGGGGTTCCAAGCAGCATTCTTCAGAATGCGAGTGCAGCAGATTTTCCTTGAAAGCTAGATTTCATACCCAAAGATATCTGGGAAGAAATTTATAAAGTATACACCATCCTTTTGAAGATTTAACAAATTCTAAGAAGTTCTTCAGTGAAATAGCCTTGTTCCCCCTTCATAAAGTAAAAATTGCATTCAGTAAAATGCACAGACATTAAGCATATAGTTCAATGAGTTTTGATAAATGTATACATCCAACAGTTGGTGATCAGGATAAAGGGAATATGGAATTTCTTTACATTGGCCTTGCAATTTTTCTGTAAGTTGAAATGATATCAAAATTAAAAGTTACAAAAAAGTATACATTTGCATTAGCATCACGCCTAAATCTTATAGAGAACATTTCCATCACTCCACAAAATTCCTCGCGCTCCCTTCCAGTCACCCCAGCACTCTCCCCAGAGGCACTCATTATTCTAAATGATTTCTATCACCATAGCTTAGTTTTGCCTGTTCTTGTATTTTATATAAATGGTATCATATAGTATGTACTAGTACGCCTGCTTCTTTTCTTCAGCATAACGTTTCTGTTTTGTGAAACAGTAGTTTATGTTTGTGAGGTTCATGCATATGTTGCTGTGTAAATCAGTAGTTTATTTCTATTATAACTAAAGCTGTTATGAAAATTCTTATACCAGTCTTTTCATGGATATGTGCTTTTATTCCTCTTGGTGTAGCAAGATTTTCATTGAAGAAAAGACTTCATATGTAAATAAGTCTGGGAAGTAATTCTGTGTGTATGTGTATCAGATTTTATACACACACACACAGATGCTGAGAAGTCTATGCAGGAATGGAATGAAGTCTATGTAGGAATGGAATTATTCCTGTCAGTAACTATCTCTTTACTGGCAAACTGTTTTCCAAAGTCATTGTACCATTTTATATTCCTACCAGCAATGTACCACAGTTGGTCTACATCTTTGCTCATGCTTAGTTATTTTTTTTTTTTGCATTTTTAAAAATTAATTAATTAATTTTTTTATGGTGATATTAGTTAACAAAATCCAATAAGTTTCATCTGTACACTTTAACAGTAAGGCATATATATATTTCACTGTGTGATCACCTCCCATAGTTAGATTTCTTTCTGTCACCACATATTTGACCCCCTTTACCCCTTCTACCTCCCCACTTCCTCCACCCCCTCCCCTCTGGTAACCACTAGTCTATAGTCTATGTTCATGTGTCTCTGTTTGTCCTGTTCATTTGTTGCTTTTAGGTTTATATCTCACACATAAGTGACACCATGTGATTTTCAACTTTTTCTGTCTGGCTTATTTTGTTTAGCATGATTATCTCGAGGTCCAACCATGTTGTCACAAATGGCAGTATTTCATCTCTTCTTATGTCTGAGTAATATTCCATTGTATATATGTACCACAGCTTCTTTAGCCAATCATCTATCACACCACATTTCGGTTGCTTCCATGTCCTGGCCACTGTGAATAATGCTGCTATGAACATCGGTGTTGATGCTTAGTATTTAAATCTTTTTTTATTTTAGTCATTGTAGTTGATGTGAAGTGGCATCTTATTATAATTTCAATTTGCATTTCCTTGATGACTGAAGATGTTAAGGACCTTTTTATGTACTTATTGACCATTTATGTATCTTCTGTGAAGTATTCCTTCAAGTCCTTTTCCTAACCTTTTCTAGTTTTGTCTTTTTAAATTGTTTTATTTTTTATTAGTGATTTGTAAAGTTCTTTATACATTTTGGATATGAGTATTTTGTCTAATATATGTATTATAAATATTTTCTTCTAGTCTGTAAATAAATTGCCTTTTTATTTTCTTAATTTTTCTTTTAAAAACCTGTGTCTTTTGCTTAGTTAATGTTTTTAATTTTGTTGAAGTCAAACTTGCCAATTTTTTGATGTCCTACTAAGAAATCTTTGAAATGTTTTCCTATGTTTTCGTCTAGAAGTTTTATAGTTTTAGTATCCATGTTTAGGTTGATCACCCATCAAAAACTGATTTTTTATTTAGTATGGTTGTTTAACCCAGAATTTCCCAAATATTTTTGGCCATGAAATCTAATTCTCTACATAATATCTATCTATATCTTAAGGAACTAACATACAAAACACAGTGAGAAATGGATATACTGTTTCCTTAGATGAATCAGTATAACAACCTAAACTGATAAACATGTCTGGGTACCATCAAACACTTATTATAATTAGGACCAAATGAACAAGATACAAAAGTCAAATGAAGCTGTAGTAGATTCAACGAAGTTGTAGTATACTTTGACACATCTACGATAGAACTGTTTTCAATCAGGCTTAAAACCATAAATATTCAAAACATGGGAAACTACCAAATGTCAACTAACCCTTTTACCAACAGACTAGCTTCTGATCAATAACTCGAATACTCTCTTTATGAGTCCTTTCGTGGGTACAAGGACCATGCCTCATTTATCTCTTTTTCTCTCAGCATGAAAACAGTTCTGGACATATATGAAACACTCAATAAATATTTTTCACTTGAAATCTAATATTCTCAAAGGGTATACAACAAAATGTTCAGTTGTTCTTTTGATGGTGAGACTACAGGTGACTTTTTTCCTTCATTTTTTTAAATCTTCATTTTTGTATTTTTCAACAGTAAACATGAATTACTTTTTAAATACTTTTTAAATACATACATAGATACATACATACATACATACATACATACATACATACATATATTTTAATACTCATTGGGAAGGACTATTACGTCTCCATTAGGAGAAAAAAGAGGGAGAGATTTCATCATCGTTTATATATTTTCCAGCTTTCACATTAATATTAAGACCTCTAAGGTTCTGTTTGAGCTTGAGAAACTAATAATCAATGGAATTAAGTAACTATAAACAATTGTGTACATTTTGCAAATTGCTTACAGGCAACAACAGCAAATAAGGAAATGTAACCGAATGCTTTTACAAAATGGGCCTGAAGTACTGATTATTGCTGAATGAGAACATTTGAACATTTGGTCTGCTGCTTCAATATTTAATTTACCTTCAAACATCAAATATTCAGTTTCTAAGGTGATGATTACACAATACTAATAGAGGTATCACATTAAGATTCCTTCACTTCAAGGAATTCCTTAAGAAAAAGCTCACTTGTATTTTTTTTTTTACTAATCTGTAGTGGCTCTAACCAAGGATAACCAAATCTTAGGTCAGAGTATTTATTGCGTTTAATCTGTGACTGAAATAGTTGTATCTTGTAAACTATTTCAAGTATTATTAGATTTGTGTTTGCTTTTTTTTTTAAGGCACTTTATACCCTACTTGTACTTACTGCAAAACCCTACACTGACAGACAATGGAATCTAGAGAGGGTGCCCACAGTAAAATGCTGGTTAATGAGGCTATTATGATGCATGACAACTCATCACCATAAATGAAAACTTTATAGCCACATGTGAGAGATTTTCTTTTTCCCTCAGAATGTTAAATAGTTTTCCTTATTTATTTTGTTATAAATAAAGCACACTTTTAAAACTAAAAGCAAAAAAGTGATACAAAATGCAATAAACTGATATATGTTTATCTGTTGTTCTGTTTTGTAACTTCATGTGGTAAAGCATTGTTGGAATACCTAAGTGATTGCTGTTTATTATTATTTTTTGATTAACATTGAAAAAAGAAAATACTTTTGGATTTGAAAGGACTATTGCAGATGACAGACTTCAGTAATTGCTTCAGCAGACCACAAAGGATTAGTTTTACAGCAAGAAACTTGGGGTAACCTGGCTAAATACTTCATTCATGTGACCAAGTGGTAGGATGGTTGAGATCTGCTTAGCAGTAGGGGTGACTGTGTCTTGGCTGGCCTAGGGCTTAATTTCCCACTTACAGTCTCAGACTGTACAGATGGCCTACTCATGCCCCATGCTCCACTGTGGAATTTGTGATCTTGCCTCTCAGGTCGAGTCTATCTTAAAATGGCAAGGATGGCAGGAGTCCTGGAGTCAGCCATTTAAAAGAAGGAGAGCTGGCTGGCCCAAGCTGCTAGGTGTGAGAGAAGAGATAATGTCAAAAGCCCATCCAGGATCCTTTCAAATTTCATTTTTACAAATACCCGGCATTTAGTTAGTAGTTCCTACTGTCATCCAATGGAGTGGGTGCTAGAAAGCAGAGGATTAGGAAGAAATGAGAATGCTAAGGACCTGGAGAATGAGGAGGGCTTTAACACAAACTATAATTTCTCTGGATTCCAGCTGAGTGCTCATTTGGGTTCAACAAACTGACCTAAGGTATCAATGCCTCTTCCATGTTCTTTGGAATACTTTTTCAATGATGGAATATTTATGCTTTCAATGTTTAAGTCTGAATTTTGGAAATAACCAAGCCATTCAATTCTAATCAAGCTGGTCCAATAATAACCTACATTAGGATAGAGTGTTTCATTTCCCAGGCTGCTATAATAATGCCTTGCTTCGCATAATCGTCAGGACAACTCTTGGTGTAGGGACTTTCATTCTCATATTGTAAAGGAAGAAAATGAGGTTAAAAAGAAGTTAAAGATATGCAGAGTTATAAAATTAGTAGGTTACAATGGTTGAACTTCAATCCAGGTCTTCTGATTTCAGATTCATTGCTCTTTACCCTATATCAGACGTTCTATTTTTAATTTTACAAAATATGAAGCAGTACTATCAGGCGACCTAACTAATTTTCATCCAACACCTCATAATCTTGTGCTAAAGGCAATTCAAAAAGAGGATTTCCAAACCATTTGAGCAATGGCATCCTCTTCAGAACAAGTGTGCGATTTCCTAAGAAATAAATGCATGGTTTTTCTATCTTTCCAGATATGTGGTTGGATTTTAAAAGTCCCATTATTTTATTGTCACAACTGACAAAACTTTAAAATGCTTACTATATTTACTTCCATAAAAATCATTATGCAGGAAAAAATATTGGAGGTATAAGCTATTTAACAGCTGTAAAAGGGAAAATTATAAAGAACCTCTAAAGGAACAAAAAATCAAACTCGTGGGCTACTTTATTTTTATAAAGTAAAATCTGGGGGGAAAATGTTAGCGTACTATTTACACCTATACATCTACAAAAGAACCCCATTATAGTTGGAGGTTATATTCTAGAAATTCCAAGTTAATAAAGAAATACAAGAGGGTGTTCCCCTAATTCATTTTTTTTCCTTCTATTTTTGGCCTTTGATCATCTGTTCCATTATACTCACCTTTCTTTTAGGTACAGTGATTATAAGTAGGAACTCAAGCTGAAATAGTGTTACATCAGGATAAAAGGGTCCTACAGGTGCCATAATTGATCACTGAGTGGCCCAACACTGGTGTGCTACAAGAGCTCAGAGCTGATTGTTAAATGTTCAGCAATTATTTCTTATAACTAAACAGTAATTTTAAAATAAAGAAAAGAACCAAACAAGGTCAGATAAATTTGGTCCTACTGAGAATTTGACAATGGCTTGTTCAAAACATAAAACTGATCCAATCGACCACTTTCATCTTCATTCACATGTCGCAACCTGATTTCCTTTTTTGTCTTGACATTTTTATTATTGTTTTCAAAGATAAATGCATTTTTTTTCCTTGTTGGATCTGCTTAGCAGTATATTAGTATATTAGTTAATATACTAATTAATTAGTTAACATACTAATATACTAATATAATATACTAATATAATAACTAATATACTAATATTAGTATATTAGTTAATATACCTACGTTAAAATATTTTAAAATTAGTTCCTCAATTACATTGAAAGACACACCAACTTTACACTAGGGATTGATTAGATGTTGAAAGCCCCAGGGGACTCCTAACTCCAACTGCATGCACAGCTAAGATTTTGTTCTGACAAATTGCCTTGTTCTTGTCAAAGAAAGTTTATAAGTGGAAAGTTGTTAGTAGAGGAGCTTCTGGAGAATTCTAGCATCAGGGAAGCTGTATTTCTGGTTTGGCCATATAATGAACCATGTTACTTTTGGTTAGTCACTTAATCTTTTAAAACCTCATCTGAAAATAGGGATAATATCATGTTTCTGTGACTCTAAGATATACATTTCCCCCCACATTTTTATTATTCCTGAAATGGGATGTGTCTAAATAAATATGCCAGCTTCCAGGCTCAGGATGGATATCCAACTATGGGACATAACTACTGCTTGTGAATGTAGGAGAATTTAACAGGTTCCTCAGAAGGTATCTGTTCATTTCATATCACTTTGATGAGTTATTTGCTTTTGATAGTACCACATATTTATTTGTATTTCATCTAAAATAGCTATGCATTTATATTTATTCTAGGTAAAGCAAATCTTTGTCACTGGAGGACTGATTAAATCTCCATATTATCTTACTGTTACTCTCCAATAATAACTGTTATTAAATAGATTGTCTTCAGCTGATTACATGTTATAATTAAGAGAAAAGGAAAATAACATTAGCAGGTTAATGCTGTTAAAGATTAAACGAGATTATGCTCAAAAAACGCTTAGCACAATGGCTCGTACATAGTAAACACACAAAAAATACCTTCATCATTGTCATCATCACACTCCACAATGATTATAACTTTCCATATTCATATCTCATTCACAATCCCTGTGTAAGGAAGGCAGTAAGATCCAAGTTGATGGTTCTCAACCTTGACTGACTATCAGAATTACCTGGTGAGATTTTGAAAATATCAGTGTCCTGAGACGGAGACAAATTAAATTAGAATCTCTAGGAGTTGGGCCCAAGCATTCAAAGTGTTAGCAAAGCTTCCCCAGTGATTCTTGTGTATTATTTTAAGTTAGTGATTCTTAACCTTAGCTGTACTTGAGAGGCCCCTGCAGCTCGGATCAACACATGAGCATCTCAGGGTAGGAATCTAGGCATTTTTTTTTTCTAAGTGGTAGATCCTAAACATCAGAATCACCCGGGGAACTTGTAATTGAATTCAGACTCACCTATCCCAGTCTCCTCAAATTCTTATTTAGGTCTCAAGTGAGAGCCCTGCAGTAGGTATTTTTAACAAGTTCCCCAGTTTATGCGGTGGTGTAGATTTGGGAATCACCAGTCTATGTTCACTAGATTGACAGTTAAAACAACAAGGATCTAGTCTTGATTCTGCTAACTAGTTCACCGAACATAGCTCCCTCCTCTATGAAATAAGGTTACTAATGCTCTCTAAGATGTCTAAAGTCCCTTCTGACTCCAAGATGGGAATATGTGGGTCATTGGTCTACTGTGGGACATCTACTGTTTGGTGTGCTAAAGCAGCATTCCATCTACCTCTTCTGAGAAGTTCACTTCTACCCATGTGATTCTAATGGGAGCTGCCAATCTTCTTACAGAAGTCATCTCCCAGGCAACTGTGATTGGTCTAAGGTGGCATATCTTACCCAAACCATGTCAACTGGAGCTATTCTGCAGTAGTTTTGAACTTCAGGCCAGAGAACAAAAGACTTTGACTCTTCTGGTGACAAAATGAAAGTTGCCTATCTGACAGACACAGATACTTATTCTCCTGAGGAAATGAAGGTGATATTCAGAAAAGCCAAGATGAGAGTTGGAGAGCATGTGGTACACTTGGAATCTCTAATCCTAGGGTCTGTGGCATCCTGTCGTTTGTTCATGTGAATCAGTAAAGTCTCAAGTTTGGTTTCTATTAATTGCAACCAAAACCAACCAAACAACAATAAAAACAAACCTCCCAACTAATACAACTGACCCTCACTAAAAATGACCCTTCATGGTTTTACAAAGGTTTTGTATATCCTTTCTCTCTACCTCCTAATGATAGCCCTATGAAGTAGCACATGTATTTTCTTTAAAATTGGGATGTAACTCATATATCATAAAGTTCACCATTTTAAGATCCATAATTCAGTGGTTTTTAGTATATTCACAAGGTGTGAAACCATCACCACTATCTAATTCCAGAACATTTCATCATCCCCAAAGAGAAAGCCCATGTTCATTAGAACTCGCATCCCATTCCCTCCTCCTCCCTGCCTTTAGCAACCACTAATCTACTTTCAGCAAAGGTACTTTTATTCTCCATTTAAAGACAAGGAGAAGGAGACCTAGAGATTTTAGTGGCTTTCTTCAGGTTTTCTTAAGAAGCCATAGGTGGATTAGAACCTATTAAACCATTCTGCCTCCCTTATAAGGCATATTTATGCCCAGTTTATTTCCTCGGGTTATTATATTTGTTTCCTACTGTAAATGGGGGAGAGAGTTAAAACAGCCACTTGTAAATTGCTGTGGTCATTGAGAAATAGTGTTGGTTTATTCTGAGTGGTCAATTCACTGAGACACAACTTGCTTTAATTATCTTAACGTTATGCTTTCTTGATGAATGAGATCGCTTTTCTTTACTACTGTAAATGGGGGAGAGGGTTAAAACACAAGTTAAGTCTAGAAAGACTCTGCAACTGAAACCTACTTGACCTCCCCAGGGGAAAAAAGAAATGCTATTGAAGTTAAGTCAATTGAGCTGAAATTGACTTTCTCTTAAATCTAAAGAAGTAAACAAGTTTTAGTCCCTGTCAGAACCATGTATCTTAAGTATAGTAATTCTGTTTTAGCTTCTGATCAAGACACATAAACCTTATATAAAATTCAAACAGAGTTCAATAGGATTAGAAAGGAGAGGTCAGAGAGAAGATGTAAATATTATATTTTGAATCGTTTGGAGTTCAAACCAACTTGGAGCCTTTTTTTTGGGGGGGCAGATATTATTTTAATAAGAGTAACTGCCTACTGACTGCTTTAATCTAATTCTAGAAACCAATAAATCGCAATCTAATTTTGAAATGATGAAAGACAGTGATTTGCAGAAATAAATTTGTTTACATGCAGTTTTGTCCAAGTTCAGCTTTGTAGAAAAGAGTCAGAAATATCTAATCTCTACTTTAGGGGCAAAAATGCATCTAGGGTACACACCCATATAGCGGATATGTATCTCCCTTTGTGTCCCTTACTCTTCCATGCCTGGAAGTCTATTTCCGTCAATGAGGATAATACCAGACCACCAAGCCTGCATGCACATCCAGCCTCCGGGGCCCCTCAGGGTAAAGGGCTAGAGAACAGCAAGTCCCCAGAACAATTGGGGAGCCTGTTCACAGTTTTGGCTGCCTGTATTGCTGCTCTCCCAGTCTGAAGTATTTAGGCAACACCCAGTCTTTGCAGAAGTTTGAACTTGGCACTGGAGAACAAAAATGAATATAGAATAAATTTTCCCCAAAGCTAAGAACAGAGGCCTTCACTCTCCTTCTCCTATCTAACTTTCCTGCCACTCAGCTGCATTGGTACCAAAAAAAAACCAGCACACATATGTGCTGGGAGGAGGGAGAACATAGACTCCTTCCCACCCAGCCCTGGGCATGCTTGGTCTAACGGTCTCTCTAATGACCAACAGTTAAAGTATGTTCATCTTCTATTTGTCAAGCCTCTGTCCTTGGTCCATACTGTCATTCTACTGCAATGTCTACACTTCAACTCTCTCAAGACTAACTCCCTACTTGTCTTTCTAGACTCAACCTGTGCTGTCCTCCTGGGAAGTCTCTCCTAGTCCCCCTCATCTGCATTCTCAATTAGGTCCTTCCTCAGTGCTCTTCTAGTATCTGCCCAGCTCAGTTTTGCATCTTTCTATCATGATGACTGTTGTACTGTTATTATCTTTTCTTAAAAGAAAATTAGTCTCCCTTATTAGATTGTTTCTACAGGGTCTAGCCTATGATATTTATCTCTGTATCCCCAAGACCTGATATCATACTTGGCTTGTAGCAGGCATTTCATTCATTCACAAATATGTACTGGGCACCTACTGAGTGCTGGGTACTGTGTAGGGTGCTACAGCCAATCAGCATATGGTGCTTGCCAAATGAACAGTCTCCCACCTCTTGTTTTTTGCCATCTTCTGCTGTACAGTGGGAAAGAGTTTGCCAGGTGGGTTGAGGACCAAGGCCTGTATAAAAAGGACAAGAGCGGTCTCCCTCATTATTATCATTTGTATTTATTGACTGCTCGCTGTGTGCCAAGACCTGTGCTTAGGGCTTTATGTGCATTCACACACTTAATCCTTTGATCCTGGTCTCATCTTTATCCCATCCTCAGTTTATAAATAAAGTAAGTAAGGTGCACAGGATGCTGCTTGTCTGAGGACACAGGACTAGTAAGCGTAGTTAGGAATCAAAGCCAGACCATTGTCATACTATAGTATACTGTACTATATTGTACTATATACAATTGGTGGAGATGAAGAAGAGCTATCTTTTTTTGATCTACATAAATGTAACTTCCTTTCAACCACAAAAGGGGTAGGTATCCCTCAGATGGAGCAGACTCTGGGCCTGGGCTCTGGGAAGCCAGCTACAGCCAGTCACTACTCTGCCATGGAGCAGCTATGGGCTCCTAACCCAGTCAGTAGGCAGTGTGGCATGATGGATAAGAGCCCAGTCTCAGAACTAAACTTTCTGTATGCGAGTCCTGTCTCTACAACATCGTATTTCTAGGACTTTGCGTGAGTTCCTAAATCTCTGTTTTCTCATCTTTAAAAAGGGCAGAGACAGACTAGAAGAAGGTGATCAACCATCCCAACTTGCCCAGGACTGTGCCAATTATATCTGAAAGTCTTGTCTCTTAGAAAACCCGTTAGTCTCGGGCAAACCAGGACAGTTGGTCACTTTAAGCTAATTGTTGTGCTTCAGGATTCATGGGCTACAGGAGGCCCATTTGAATTCAGTATTAACAAGCACAGCCATTGAAGAGTCTTCTGCAGCAGCTCCCACAGGTTAGCCTACATCAGAATCACCTGGAGAGCTTGTTACAGCCAGGTCCCTGAATCCCACTCCAAGAGTTTTCCATTCAATAGGCCTGAGAAGGGCCCTGAGAATTTGCATTGTAATAAGTTTCCAAGTGCTGCTGCTGCTGTTAGTCCCAGGACCATGCTTTGAGAATTACTGATCTATACATTTTCAAATCTATATGTTATTAGCAAAGAAACAAAACTATACTTGAATGGAATTTAAATTTCAGCTGTCATAATGAGAAAAGGTGAAATTCTGTAAATATTTCAGTTTCTGTTCTTTCCTTCAGAGCTACCTAAATTAGTGTTAAGATAAAAATATTACAGAGGAAGATATGTGAATAGTCGTGCTAAAAAAATAGATGTGCTGGTTTAACCAATAAACAAAGTAAATTAAGTATTTCAGTTCATCTCTAATAAATTAATATGAGATGTAAATTTCTGAGAGAGACATCACATTTCCCGAACTTTCTGAGCACAGAAATCTTTGTTCTTCAGGATCTGGAAACTATTGCTCAATTTACAGTGGAGTAATAAATCATTCTATCAGTTTTAAAGCAACATTTAAGCCCCATTTCTTACTTCCTAATTGTCTAAACAGTTGCAACATCAGATTATATAGTACAAAAATATTTAAAACATTCTTTTTCCTACAAATTTCCACAGATCATGGTATTTGTCAAATTTAACTTGGGCTATTCATACACATTTTTTTTCATTACCAAAGGCCTTAAGAACAATCTTTACTCTTGCAGTGGACACTTCTTGGGATTGCTGTATCTCTCATACAAATCCCTCCCCTTAGAGTATCACCTGATGACTACGTCTGTGCCACCAGACCCCCTCAGCAACCATAGTCTAGGGTGGTCTCCTGAACCAAGCTGGCTGATCTGTCCCAGGAATTTGGAATTATGAGCTAAAAGACAGAGGCTGAAAAGCTTTTGCAGCTTCTTCGTATCAATGGCATAGCTCTAGTGATAAGGTCTTTGTGCCTCAGTTTCTCCACGTGTAAAATGTGGGCAGATAATAGAATCTACCTCATACAGCTGGTGTGAGGATAGAATGACTAATATACATGGCATTTTTAGGGCAGTGACTGACTGTAGTAAGAGCTTCCTAAGTGTGATTATTTATTAATGTTGTTACTAACTCCTGATGCTCAAGTCCCTAGGAATAACAAGGCTCTTGCTCTCCCTAAACTTCCATGGTTTAACTTCTCTGCTTTCATGAGATAATGCAGAGTCCTCCCAAAATATTCCTCTATGGCATATGGTAGGCAGAATAATGGTCCCCTAAATATATTCATACTCTAATTCTCAGAACCTTACATAACATAAGATGTGATTAAATTAAGAATTTTAACATAGGGAGATAATCCTGGATTATTTGGGTGGGCCCAATGAAATCACAAGGGTCCTTATAAGAGAAAGAGGGAGACAGGAGTTCAGAGAAGAGATGTCATGATGGGAGCAGAGTCAGAGAGACTTCAAGATGCAACACTACTGGTTTTGAAGATAGAGGAAGGAGCCGCAAGCAAAGAAATGTAGGCAGCTTCCAGAATCTGGAAAAAACAAGAGAATCGATTTCCCCCTAGTGTTCTACAAGACATGCAGAACTGTCAACACCTTATTTTTAGCCCAGTGAGACCTATTTTGAACTTCTGACCTTCAGAAATGCAAGATAATAAAATTGTGTTGCTTTAAGCCACAAAATTAGCAGTCATTTGTTATAGCAGCAATAGGAAACTAATACATTGCATAAGCTGGCCAAAGGTAGATTATGTTGCTTACAAAAAGTGAACAAACACTTTAACCACAGCAGTTCTATAGTCACTGGAAGTCTGAAGCATGGGCAAGTCTCTGCTTGCTGACTCTTCAGCACTTTACAGCATCTATTGGGATTACTAGGTTGTATTCTACTTATAGCTGGATTAGTCCGGGGGGAAGGTTTATCTAAGATGACTTAGTGGAAATAGCTGGAAGGCTAGGCCTTTCTGTCTTTCTATGTAGTCTCAGGGCCTCTCCATGTGATCTTCCCAGCAGGATAGCTAGACTTCATACATGGCAGCTTTGAGCTCTAAGAGTGAGTGTTCCAAGAGAACCAGGCAGAGGCTATAAGGCTAGTCTTGGAAGTCTCAGAAAGTCCCTTCCACCACATATTATTTGTTAAAGAGTAGTATATGGAGTTACTTTCACCGATAAAGCACATGGCTAAGAGTAGGGGAGGAAAGATTTTCCCAAAGCAAGACCGGAGGTGCTATTACCAGTGGAGGGAGAAAGGATGCTAGAATGAAAACAACAGGAGTCTCCTAACGAAGGTACAGAAGCCAGTCAGTTGAGAGAGGGGAGAAAAGCAGCCCCCATAGCCAACCTACTTAAAAAAATGCCTACTTTAAAAAGTGGGTCTTTAAAAGCTTTAAAGAGATAAAATACGTAAAGTAAGTGTTGAATGAATGGTAACTACAGGTTTCATTCTTTGTTTCTTGTTTAAATTACTTTTTAATGTATTGATAAAATAACAATATCAAGAGAAATAAAAACATTCAGGATCCTACCACACTGGCTCATAGTTCTGAGTTTTCTCCTTTCCTTCCAGTCTATACCCTTGGCATGCATATTTTTCCAATATTAACTAATTCGTCATTTGATCTTTAGAATACCCACACAACCAGGATACACTAAAGTATGGTGCCTTTATCTATCATTCTAAATATCTAAATGCTAACCACAATCTTTTGTTTTTCATTTTAGTAAGTCTTGAAACTTACATTTAATACTTGAATAGTATTCCATCTAGAGGTAGAGCATATTTCCCTAAAGCTAACCCCTACTGTTAGATGTTTAGGTTGTCTCTATTTCCAATTTTCAGGCACAGCATTTTACTTTTGTCAACCTAATCCCTGGAAATGAATTCTCAGGGAAATGACGACCTCAACCAGTATGAATGTGTCCCTATGCTTGATAAACATTGCTGTATTCTAGTTCACAAAGGGTGAACCTATGGTTATGCTACTGGCAATTCAATTCTATCAGCTTACCACAGCCATGGCAGTACTGGATGTTATTTTAAAAAACAAAGCGTACCGAGGTGGGAAGAACTAGTTTAATTGTCATTAAATGGTATTTGTCTTTCCTGAACTGTTTATTTTTTTCTATTGTTATTTTCCCCCAACTTTTCATTTTGAAAAAATTTAAACTTACAAAGAAGTTGAAAAAATAATATATTGTGCCTCATATCCCCTTCACCTAGTGGCACCAATTGTCAATAGTTTGCCACACTGGCTTTTTCTCTCTTTTTCTCTCTCAACACATACACACACAAAATGCACACATTTTTTTTTTCTGAACCACTTGAAGCAGCAAACACTATGACATATTATTCCTGAATACTTATCATGTGTCTTCCACGTAACCAAAATGCCATTATCATACACAAGAAATTTAACACTGATACAAAACAGAATCTATATATATATTATATAAGCAAATTTCCCCAATAATCTCAAAACGGCTTTTAAAACTGCTTTTTAAAAATCTAGGATTCAATCAAGGTTCACACATTGCACTTGTTTGTTACATCTCTTAGCTTTCTTTTAGTCTAGAAAAAGGCCCTGCTATATTTTTAACTCTTTCAGAGATTCACTTTTTTTTTTTTTTGAAGAGTCCTGACCAATTGTTTCATAATATATCCCACATTCTGATTTTGCCACATTGTATTCTCATGATCAAATTCAGGTCAAACATTTTGGTCCAGAACACTATATATGTAGTGATGTATATGTACTCCACACTGCATTCCACCAGGATGCACATAATGTCAGGTTGTCCAATTATTGGTCATGTTAAGTTTTATCAGTGGGGTAAAGTAATGTTTTACCCCAGTGATAAAAGCACCTATTGGAAAAGCACCTGTTATAAAAGCACCTGTTGTAAAAACACCTATTCCCTTTATAATAAGTGATACTCGGAGACTGTGTGAATATCATGTTTCCCAACAACATTTCAGCCAGAGAGTCTGAGAGTCATTGATATGCTTCCTAATTAGTTATTACATTGGTGGCTACAAACGGATTTCTTATTCAATTTTTTATTCTTTTTTACATATTAGCTGATATTCTCTAACTAAATGAGTTATATCCTATCTCTTTTAAAGTATCTATACGAATTTTTGGATTTTTTTTCCAATACACAACTTTTATTGCATCTTTAAAATATCACAAATAAGTCTGGGGAATAATCTGACATCTTAGTGTTTCTGTAGCTGGACAACTTAAACCTTATTCATCAGCCTGCTAAATTGTTCCTTTTTCAGAAACACCAATATCATCCCCAAATTTTCTGATATCCTTGTTTTTAACTGTTGTAGCTTACTGAATCAAAGCAGCTGAATTTGACACAGGTTCAATGTTGTTTCCTTCAAGAATTAACTCATCTATTTGGGCTTGCGATACTGAACAAGCAACACCTGACCTCATCCAAACCCTGAGGATATATTTTTCACCTAAGAAATTTCAGATTTCAACAAGAGAACCATTCTCCTGAATAACAATGTTGTGGGGGAAGTGAGCATTCACAGAGCTCATCTTGTAACAGAAGCCCAGCGTAACACCCTTGTATCATCGATCTTTTAAATTTTAACCATTCTATTGGATGAGAATTGATATTTAATTGTGATTTTAATTAATTAACATGTATTCTTCTCTGACAAAGACCTCAAGGAAGTGAGAGATGAAACCATGGAAATGTTTGGGGGAAAAGAAATACAGAGTCCCTAAAGTAGAAAAATGCCCATTATTTTCAAAAACAGCAAGGTAAGTATGATGGAGAGGGACAGCAGAAGGGAAGAGGTGAGAGAGATGTCGGGGAGCACAGGTCACATAGGGTTTTGCAGGCCAAGGAAGGAATTCTGGGTAAGGTGGGAGCTACTAGAGGATTTTGAGTAGAAGAGTGATGTAATTCAGTCACAAAATGTGACTGACTCACACTTCGAAAAAATTATTCTGGCTACAGTGTGGAAAGCAGATGGTAGGAGGCAAGAGCAGCAGTAGACAAACCAGGTAGGAGGCTGCTGGTAGTCATGCAAGTGAAAGGTGATGGTGCTTCCAGCTAATGCAAGTGGTAAGAAATGAATGCCATCTTTGCAGCCCATAACTGAGCTTCACTACTTATTTCCTGGTGGCTCTTGACTCTCAGAAACCTGTTGACCAATGGGTGTATCCATAGGCTACTTGAGACATCTATGTGTCAGATTAGGAACTCCTGGGTTAAGGAAAGTTTCTAATCAGAGCAACAGCTCTGTGTTGTCTGACTTACCAGAATTCATTTAGCTTAATATAAATGAAAAATAAAAAACTTTAATGAACCATGGTAAAGCCTCCGGCGTCTAATAAATCTGAGTATGATTGCTCATCCAATAGTGGAATTATACAGAGAGTTCAGACCAAATTGTATTAACTGTTGCTTCCAGGTACTCAATAAAAAATAGAAGCATGAGTCACATTCTCAATTTTAAAAGTAATACTTTTCAATACTAGTAAAGGCTGCAGGAATGTATCCAGCTAGAACTCAAGTACTGATCTTCTATGGAGTTACCATGTCAAGGGCTGGGCCTTGGTTTTGAGGGGTCAGAGATTTAATTTGATTGTTGATGCAAAGCTGCTCAGAGACTGAAGGAGGCTTCTGGCCTACTGAGGGTGTCTGTAGCCCAAAGTAGAGGCCATGTTGGTATATACTTGTGGAAACCAGACTCTGAAGAGGATGTCCTGAGATGTCAAGTGGCTTAGCTAAGATGCCACACTCAACACCAGAGTGCCTAGAAAGAAGCTGGGTCATCGAAAATCAAGAGTGTAGACATTAATTCTAGGAAGCAACTGTCTGGATTCAAAACCTGATTCTGTTACTTACCTGCTGGGGTAAATTACTTAATTTTTCTGTGTCTCCATTAAATGAGTTAAATGTATAAAAAACATAAAATAGTGCCTGGCATATTGTGTTATTATATGATAATAATAACTAAGGGAAGAATACAGATAATGTAAATCAGGACAGCTATAATGAGATCGGATTAGAAAAGAACCCAATATTTTATTTATTTATTTTTTAATTAATGAATTTGGGGGGTGAGTGACATTGATTAACAAAATCCAATAAGTTTCAAATGTACAATTCAAAGTTGAAATACTACCATTTGCGACAACATGGATGGATCTTGAGATAATCATGCTAAGCAAAATAAGCCAAACAGAAAAAGTGAAAACCAGATGATATGATTAAGCTAAGGATCTTAAGAAGGGAAGATTATTCTGCATTATACAGGTGAGCCCCAGATCATCACAAGGGGACTTATAAGAGGGAGACAAGAGGATCAGAGGAGGACATGTAACAACAGAAACAAAGACAAGAGTGGTGGAAACCACAAGCCACAGAATACAGCCAGCTTCTAGAAACTGGAAAAGGCAAGAAGAGATTCTCCTGAAGGAACCTCCTGAAGGAACCAGCCCAGGTGATACCTTGTCTTTAACCCAATGAGACTGAACTTGGACTTCCTACCTGTAGAACTAAAGATAATAAATGCATGTTGTTTTAAGCCACTAAACCTGTGATAATTTGTTACATCAGCAATAGGAAACTAATACAGTCCTCACTATTCAATGAGGTATCAGTACCTCCATTTTACCTCAGGGGCGATACTTCCTGATAACACAGAGAAAGGCTCCCAAATATCTCCAGTAAGTTCTGTCCAAAGAACACTGTCAGATGGCTATTTCTGGGAGTTTTCTGCAAGCAGCTATTGCCATGCCTGGTGCATTTCTCTGGCCACTTCAGTCACAGAGGGTGCTACTTGTTTTACTTTATCCATTGGCTCATATAGTAAGAGATCTATATTCTAGAACCATGGTCCAAAAATGTCACTGATTAAACACAGGAAATTGTTTAACTGGAAGCATATTTGTATTGAGCCTTATCTTTAAATAACGGATTTCTGTTATGGTCTTTGCTCATTTACACACTCATCCTTTCAACTAGTATTTGTTGAGATGCCATTTAGTGCCAGCCTGTATCATAGGAGCTGGGAAAACAGCATGATAGTGTGTGGAGCCAAACAATAAACAAAGAAACAGGAAACTATATCAGGTTGTTAACAACAGCTATGAAGAAACTAAAATAAAGTGATGTGGTAAAATTGAAATAATATTTAAAAACTCATTACTGGTTACCCTGTCGTGATCCATGTATGAGAAGGTGTCTTGAGAAATGCCTTTCCATGAAGACTTGGCGTAACTCAGAGAGGACCTGGGTGGAGTTGTTTCCCCTGTAACTCTGAAGATTAACTTGTTTGATCCTTCTAGGGCAAAAGAGAATGTGTTATAAGATCTTCGCCCAGCAGACACAAAATAAATATGTATTATTATTATTACTCATTATTTGCCAATACCCAGCACTCCATGGTGTTCTGAGTTCACTGGGCAAATGGAGTTTTCACACAACTATCAGTCTCACTTACCAGGGCAACAAAGTATTCATGGTTAGAGGACAAGTGACTGGAAAGGTTATCTGGTTCCAAATAGTGGGCGACTGCAATGACAAATGACAGTGTTCCTTCTTCAAAGGAATGCTTCTGTACGCCATCACCTGCCTGGCCCCAGGGTGTCTGCCTCGCATACGTAAGCTGCTTGGCAAAAAAAAAGTGTCCAGTGTTTCACCAGCAAGGCACAGGGGAGACACTGCCCCAATACTGCTAATGACCTTCAAGTCCCTCATCCCCAAGTATAAGCAGGGAGCTTCCCATACATGGACTTGCTGTTTGCTGCCTCAGTTCTTAACCACCTTCTTTGTGCTGCTCACTCTTCCATTTTGATTCTTGTTTTTAACTTCAGATTCGACCTCCAGGATCACTTTCCCATTACTAACCAAGGATCTTTGAACAACAATTTTTATTCTCCACCCCAGCTGCGTCCTTAGTTTACATTAGGGTTCACCCTTGGTGTTGTATGTTCTATGGGTTTTGACAAATGTATAATGACATGTATCCACCATTGTAGTATCATGCAGAACAGTTTAGCTGCTCTAAAAGTCCTCTGTGCTCTGACTATTCATTTCTGCCTCCCACCTAACTCCTGGCAAACATCGATCTTATTAGACGATCTTATCATTTCCACAGTTTTGCTTTTTGTAAAATGTCATATACTTGGACTCATAAGGTATATAGCCTTTTTAGATTGGCTTCTTTCACTTAGTAATATGCATTTAAGGTTCCTCCATGGCTTTTCGTGGCTTAATAGGTCATTTCTTTTTAGTGTTGAATAATATTTCAGCATCTAGATGTACCACAGCTTATTTGTCCATTCACCTATTGAAGGACATCTTGGTGCTTCCAAGTTTTGGTAAGTATGAATAAAGCTGCTATAAACATCTGTGTGCAGATTTTTATGTGGACATAAGTTTTCAATTCATTTTGGTATATACTGAGGAGCCTCATTGCTGGATCTCATAGTAAGAGTATGTTTAGTTACCATTTTGCATTCCACCAGCAAAGAATGAGAGTTTCTGTTGTTCCTCATCAGCACTTGGTCAGTGTTTGGGATCTGGGCCATTCTAATAGTTGTGTAGTGGTATCTCATTGCTGTTTTACTTTGCATTTTCCTAATGACATATGATGCTAAACATCTTTTCATATACTTATTTGCCCTTTATATATCTTCTTTGGTGAGGAATCTATTCAGGCCTTTTACCCATTTTTTAATTGGGTTGTTCATGTTGTTACTGTTGAGTTTTAAGTATTCTTTGTATATTTTGGATAAAAGTACTTTATAAGGTGTGTCTTTTGCAAATACTTTTCTCCACAGTCTATGGATTATCTTCTCATTCTCAGAGCAATGTCATTCACAGAGCAGAAATTTTTAATTTTAATAAAGTCTAGCTTCAGATATTGGTCTTTTTAAAGACCAATAACATTATAGATATAATTGAAGTGATTTTTGTACACTTTCATTTCCTGTGTAGAGGCAAATCACTGTCATGAAGTTCATATGCATACATCCACATCCTACCCATGTGTTTACAGTTGCATTTCATATGTACCCATGAACCAGATATATATTTTTTAAATTTACAGCAATAGTATAATGCTGTGTGCCATTCTGCAAGTTTTCTTTTTCACTCAACATCATATTTTTGAGATAGATCCATGTTGATACTTATAAATCTAACTTATTGACTTAAACTACTATATTGATTGTCACATTAGTAAACAAAAAAATGTATTATTAAATTCCTCAGTAAATGAACATTCAGCCTTGTTTCAATCTTTTTCTTTTCCTGGGCAATTACCAGCAAAGCTGCAACGAACTTATAGTATGCCCCTTTATGTATATATGCAGAAATTCTTCCATGCATAAACATAGAGGTGGAACTGGAGTTTGTAGGATATCTTCAACTTCACTGGATAGTATTTAACTGCTCTTCAAAGTGGTTGTACCAATTTATACTCTCATTGACAGTATGAGTTCCCACATTCTCTATTTATAATATTTGTTCTTGTCAGATTTTAATTTTTTTTGCTAAGTAGCTGGTGTAAAACACTTCCTCATTTAAAAACTTTTTAGTTTTTCCCACATCATAAATGAAGTATAGCATATTTTCCTGTTGATTGTCCTTTTGGTTTACTTTTTTTCTATAAATTGTATAAATTGTAAAATTTGACCTACTGATATTATTTTCCCATTTTCTATTTTTCTTACTTATTTTAAGACATTCTTTAGAAGACACTAATGATTTGTCTGTTACATATATTGTAACTTTTTTCTCCCAATCTTTGGATATTCTTTTAACTTTGTTAATGATATCTATGGCTATACAGGCTATATGGGTAAGGCCAAATTTACCAATTTTTTCTTATTACTTAGGTTTTTAGAGAACCTCATCTAAGAACTCCTTTTCTACTCTAAGGCCATAGAGATATTATCCCATATTCCATCTAAAAAATATAAAGTGTTTATATTTGGAAGGGTATGTCTCCTTCTTTTATCCACTGTCCCAGAGTCATCTTGACTCTTGTATGCCAGACTTCAAAGAAAATGAAACAGTCCTTTAGATAACCAGGAAAGTGATCACATCATCTAAAAGAAGAAATGAATTATGATTGCTCTCAGATATCTCTTAAATACACTAAGAAAGGATGCCAAATACGGTGAAGACTAAACAGGTGTGGTAAGGTGCCTAAAGAAGATACCCAAGGCTGCAAACTTAAACCTTCCAAAAAGGAGGCAAGAAGCCAAAGAAAACAGCATACCTTGTAGAGAAATCCAACAATCCCATATTGGAAGAGCCTCAAGAAGTTTGAATAGCCCTTTGTTGGAGTGAGTGGGAAAACCAGCACTCACACACATGGCCAGTGGAAATATAAATTGTTAAACCCTATCATGGTCAATCTGGCAGTAGTTTTAAAATGTAAAACTTTTGGAACCTTTTGAAACCCAGCACTTCAACTTCTAGAAATTTCTCCTATAGAAATATTACTTATATATGAGTAAAATTACACACACACACACACACACACACACACAAACACTCAGCTATTCATTGTAGCTCTTTCTATAGCAGCAAAGGGATAGAAACAGATTTCTATCAAAGAAGGACTGGATAAGTAAATAATGTGATGGCTACCTACAGGAGCACAATTGTTATTAAAAGAGATGGTACTCTGTGTGGTAATGGGAAAATTTCTAAGAGAACTGTGAGGTGAAAAAGTTGAGGTACGTATAACACAGCAGGTTATCGATAAGTTTTTAAAAAGAAGAAGGCACAAACAAATGCTTGAATATGCATAGAACAGTCCTAGGATCTCCAAGTGGTTATGCATCGGTCAGGGATATGGGTGATAGAGGATAATAGCGGAGACACTTTTTACACCTTTTGAATTTTTTCCCACGTTCATTGATCTAAAGACATAAACTAATTCAAACTGATCTACAGATTCAGTGGAATCTGTACCAAAAATCCCAGCTGCCATTTTTGCAGAAATTGACAAGCTGATCCTGAAATTCAAAAGGAGATCAGGCACCCAGAAGAGTCAAAACAACCTTGAAATAGAAGTTAGAGGACTCATACTGGCTGCGGTAACTTTTGAATAGATAAATTTGCTTTAAAAATGAACAAAAACAGAACACACGAATAACTGCCCATTTTATCTCTTTTCAAAATTAATGGCATAAAGTTTTTCATAAAACTGTCATGTAATCTTTTACTCTCTACTATAACTCTAGTTATGTTCACCTTCTTTAGCATAATGGTAAAGAATAGAGACTCTGGAGCCAGACTGCCTAGGATTTTTTACAATTGATCATGAAACTTGAGCAAATTACTTAACCCTTTTGTTCCTCAGTTTCCTATTGTGTAAATAGGAATTATAATAGTATTTATTTCAAGGCTTTTTATGACAATTAAATGAGTCATGTCAAATACTTGAAACTTTACCTAACAATAAGTCACCTTTCAATAAATATAAACTTTATTATTATTCCTATATTATATATTTCTGTTCTCTTTTCCTTTAATTATCCTTGCTCGAAGTTTGTCTGGGCTTTTAAAAACTCCAGCTTTGTTTGTTTTCTATTGAAATAATTTGTTTTTTATGTATTATTTCTTCTTTGGAGTTTCCTCTGATGTTCTCTGGCTAGTTTTTTGTGTTGAATACTTAAGCAATTCATTATACACCTTTCTTCTTTTCTAATAAATGCATTTGAAAGTTATAAATTTCCATTTAGTATTGCTTTAGTTATAGTCAACAAGTTTTACTATGTAGTTGTTTTTTTTAATTATCAGTTAGTTCTAAATATTTCAGAATTTCTGTTATGATTTTTTCTTAAGCCTACGGAAATTTACACTTGGAAGTATGTTTTTTCATTTCTAAACTGTTCAAGTCACATTTCTTGGCTGCGAACAACAAAAACCAACTCTAACCAGTTTAAGTGGAAAAGGAATGTATTGTATCAGAATCACTGGGAAGGCTGGAAGACCAACCTTAGAAAATGAAAGGAACCAAGATGGGCAAGACACAGCAAAGCTCGCATGACAGGAACATTCAGTTTAGGACTAGCTGCTGGATTTTTTCCACTGGACAGTCACTGCTGGTGCTGAAATGTCACCGCTGCCACACTTCTTTTTATCTTTCTTTCAAACATTCTTGTGGCTAATCATTTATTTTTTTAAAGAGTTTTTGAAAATTTCATTCAAGTTTCTAAAAATTTCTTAACAATAACATTTTAAACAAAAGTAGAGAGAATATTATAATGAAATCCAATGTGATGATCATCTTAGTTTCAGCCATTACCAGAATTTTTTGGCAAGTTTTAAAAAATTCCATTGGAATTTTATTAAATGTTAAATATTAACTTAGTAGATATTGGCATTTTTAATCTTTAAGTCTTCTCATGAAGGAATATTGTGTCTCTCCTTATTTATTCAAATCTAATTTCTCCAAAATAATTGTACATACACTCACACTCATATACATGTATATATATATATCATTGTGATTATCTCTAATTTCCATTTTTAATGCTTTTGTTGCTATTGTGAATGAGATCACTCCAATATATCTGTAAGTAAATATTAGCGTTATAGAAAAGCTGTTGGTTTTGGAATATTTGTCTTGTATTCAGCCACTCTAGTAAGCTCTCATTAATTCTAATTATTTTGTAGTTAATTGTCTTGGATTATTTAGCTACATAATCACATTTTCCACAGGTAATCATAATTTTATCTCTATCTTTTCAGGATGCATATTTCTATCTTATGTTTTGTGTCAATATATTGACTAAAAAATCAAGTCTATGTTGAATAATAACAGTCATAATTAGGCATTTTTGCTTGGTATTAATTTTAATGGGTGTGCCTCTAGTTCACCATTTGTATAATGATGGCCATTATTTGTGAAAGATATAAGAACATGTACTTCTATTGTTTGTTTTAAAAATACTTTTTCAATTAGGCAGAAAGTGGTATTCAATTTTATAAAATTCCTTTCGGTTATTTATTAAGATGATAATTTCATTCCTTTGATTTACTGATATGAATTCTTTTATTACTAGGTTACCTAATAGTCAAGAATCTTTAAATTCTATAATAAATCCTTATTGGTTAGAATAGATGATTTTATATACTACTGAATTTGGTTTGATCATATTATATTTAGGATTTCCATGTCTAGACTCATAAGTGATATTTTTGAGTGATACTTTTCTTTGCCTTGGAAAATATTTTATGAGCATTTGACTTACGTCTACTGAAAGTATGGAAGAAATGACAGGTAAAATTATCTGGCTCATGGGCAGTATTTCACAGCAAGAGTTTGTGCACTGTTTTGTAAATTAAGAAATTTCTAAGTTAAATAGAATTAAATACTATTTAAGATTTCTCATAACCTTTAATATGCCTTATTTCTTACCTTTTTTCATTATGTTAGTAAAACCTATGTTAAAATAATGAATAAAAATTAGGCCAAGAGAATTGTTACAAAAATAAGTCACCTGAATAAGCCATATTAGTGGGAGAACTGTGATTAGGTGAAAAGAAATCAAAAGGACATTAGAAGCACTGGAAGAGTAAGAGAAAAGGTGAGCATAGGAGAGGGGAGTCAGAAGAGAAATACAGACTGTCAGTCAAGGTACAGTCACTCAGCACGGCAGGTGTGGAAATCATTTCAGATGTGTTGCACTCTGATTGATGGAGCCATTCTTTCATAAACTGCTTACAATGTCTTTGTCGGGGTGAGCTAAATAGCATAGGGTGAGCTAAATAGCATAGGGTGAGAAGCTGCTTCTGGAAAATAAGGATGAAGAAAAGGAAGTTTCAGCCTAAGAATGGAAGAGGAGGAAGAGAAGATTGTGATCAAAGAAAGGAATTTCAGAAGTGAGACTTTAGAGGGCAAAGGTGTAACCTTGCCTAGAAACAGCTGAGTTTGAGTAGCACTGGAAAGCACTGAAGAGAGAAGGTTTCTGGATTTTCTGATAACCTATTGTTTTCAGATATGGTTTTCCATGCTGGGGATATACTGTGCACATGTCCCTGCCCTACTGGAGGGCATCATGTGTCCCTAATATTAGAAGGGAGCATGGATGTGGAACTCCTCTAGGATAAGGCCAGAAATGGCCTGGAGAGGAAGACAAGAGGTAGATAGAAGGCTTCAGTGAAGATGGGAAGAAACTGGAATGTGTCAGTGGCATAAATTTTGAAAGAAGAAAGACTGTTGAGAGAAGGCAGTGGGGAAAATGGCAGTGGGGTGGTAGGAAATAGCCAGTCCTTCCTCCTTCTGCCTGGTTAAGTGGAGGAGAAGATGTACCCTTCGCTGTAGAGAATTTTGGGGGATGATATGACATTGGGAGTAAGCAAGGTGTGCTCAGTGTGAAAGGACCTAATTCAGATGTCCTGGGAAGGCTGAGGTAACAGTATGGCTCCAGAACCAGATTGCACAAGTTCAAGTCTAGATATCTGCATAACCTTGGGCAAGTTACTTAACCATTCTGAGCTTTGGTTTTCTTTATCTCTATAATGGAAATAATAATAGTGACTACTTATTGGATTTTTGTGAAGATAAATACAAGATATACTGTATGTAAGACATTTAGCACAGTGCACAGTAAGCCTTCATCCTCACTGATTCTCACCAACCCTGTCTCTACTTTCCTCCTTTCTCGGTTTAATTTTATGGTCAATCACACACCTCTTTGTATGTACCCACATCCTTGCTCCTTTCTTGCTTTGTTAACACTAGTTCAACCCAACTCCATTTTTTCATCTCATGTACTCATACAGTGAAACCTGTCTGAAGAAAATTGTACAATCATAATGACTGGGCTTATTTTGCATTTATAACCACAATTGAACACTCAATGCTTGGCATTCTATCTCCCTATTCCATTCGCTCTCCTGCTCTCTTAAGTGAGTATTTCATCCATTCTCTCTCAAACTTTTTGTACCTCCTACCCTATTTTACTCTCACCTGATGATGTGTTTACCATTTCCTTGAGGACATGGAAGCAAGCAGAAGAAAACTTTCACAAGCTGCTACCAACTCTATCTGCCTCTCAACATCCATCCCTATTGTTCCAGTTACTAAAGCTATGTAACAACTTACCCCAATGTTTGTGGCTTGAAAACATTTATTTTTCTCACAAACCTTTAATTTGGGCAAGGCTTGTCAGAGATATCTTTTGTCTGTTCTACTTGCCATCACTAGGATAACTTAAAGACTAGGGACTGGAATGTCCTAAAGTCACACTCACTCACATGTCCAGGGTTGCTGCTGGTCACCAGCTAGAATCTTAGCTGAAACTATCAGCTGGAACATTACACATGGTCTCTCTCCAAAGCTACTTCAACATTCATGCCTTAGCCATTGTAGCCATGCAACATCACTTCCACCACTTTCTATGGTTAAGAAGTGGGTAAGTCACTGAGGCTGCCCCATATTCAAGAGGAGAGAAATTAGACTCCACCTATTATCAATGGTAAAGTTCTGGAAAAGTATGTGGGACTAGAAATATTGTTGTGGCCAATTTTGGAAAATACAATCTGCCTTCCCTCCTGTTTCTTTACATGAATGACCTGAGCTCCTGTCTCAAGCCAGACCCTCTACTTGAGCACTAGGTCCCATACCCTCTCACTCACTCACGGACATGTTAATGGAAATTCTTGCCTCTTTCTTCTGCATTATCCATTCTTCTCTCTCTACTGGATCAGTCCTATCGACATGGCAATATGCTATGATTTCTCCCATCTGAAAAAAATTCTCCCCTGACTTCACGTTAACAGTCCCAAAGTGAGTGGTCCAGGGCTGCTGTGGCAGCTTTATTTTCTCCCCATGAGGCTTCCATCTCTGGGCCAGTACAGTTGCCCCAGATCTTGCCAAGTCTCAGATAATGAGAAGAGAGAAAATAAATCAAAGGCAAGCAGCCTCAATTTTAAGGACATTAATGGATGTTGCATATTTACTTTCTGTTCATATACTTTTGGTTGGAACTTAGCCATGTCTAGATGCAAGAGAGGCTGGGAAAGTAGCGGGCAATTGTGGGCCCAAACAAAACAGGGAAGGGAGGAGAAGGTTAGTAACTAGAGGAAACAAATGGAGAATGGGTACTGGAAGAAAATGAACAGCGTAGCGTTTTCCACCCTCCCTCACTTCTTTCAAGCCTTTACTCAAGTGTCAACTCTCAATGAAGTCTTATCTGACTATTCTGTCTAAAATTGCAATCTTCCTCAAGCTCTGCAATGCTCCCTGTCTTCCTTCCATGCTTTACTTTTCTCAAGCCTTTATCACTTTCTATGACACCATTTGCTTTATTTTTTTTTAACGTAGTTTATTTTTTGTCTACTCCTGCCTGAATATAAGCATCACTAAGGAAGGGATTTTGTTGACTGTGGTGTTCACTGATATGTCTCTGGTACCAAAAACAATGCTTGGCACATAGCAGGTGCTCAATACATATTTTTTGAATGAAAGAATAAAAGAATGGCACAACAGCAAGCACTCAATTACGGTTGCTATTATTACTATCATTTTCCAGCAGAAGGAATGGTTGAGGACTGAGGATATGCTCAGGACAGTAATTGTTAAAGAATCTGGTAAGGCTAGCAGATAGTGATAAGCTGACATTAATGAAGGAGAAGTTGTAGAAAAAACAAAGCATGAGCTTGTTGAGGGTTTTTAGAACTGAATAGCACCAAGTTTCCAGTTGGAGAATCAGTGAACAAATTGGCCTGTACAAACCAATTTCCATGTCCTCTACCCTCCACTGGTGGCTACTGACAATTCACAGCACTTATGGTCACCCAGGAGCCATAGCCATTTCCTTAGCAGACTTACTCCAGTAAAGTTTGTAGAAAAGAGGAAGTTTTTCAAGTGAATATTATTTTCCGTTTATTCCACGATCATATCAGAGCACTTTTCCTCTAAAGAACGTTTTGGCCAATAAGCACAACATGAAATCATAAAAACTACATTAGAGAAGACTTCAGCTCCAATGTCTATGCTCTGGGACTCTAGCATAGTTCAAACTTATTTTTAATTGTGCTTTTATAATTTTTACGTATAGCTCCTTAAGATAACTTGAGCTGATGCTGTGTTTTGCTGATGGTAACTCTAAATCAGATACTACAATGAGATTCCAGAATGTTTCAAGAAAAAAAAATAGATGAATTTTCTGTCAAAACATTTACAAGATATTTGCAATATTCAAAGGAGATCATGGTTTTAAAATACCATAAATATAAATGGAAATAAAGTTCTGGGTTTTATTTATTTAATTAATAAACCCTTATATGTTCTAAGTGCCTCACATAGATTAACTCATTTAATACTCACAACAACCCCGACAGGTAGAAATAGTTTGCAGAAGAGGAAAGTTTCGGCACAGAGTGGTAAATAACTGGAGGGCGAATCTGGGATTTCAACTCAAGTGGTCCTACACCAACCAAACTCTGGGCCCCTGATACTGGCTCTGCGAGAGATAATGTTTGGGTTTGTCTCACCTGCTTCGCTTACTGTTCCCACCAGACCTCCTCCACCCTCACTTCTAACTACCTCACATAAGTGGCGCTACCTACTGCTTTAACAAGGCTGTTTTTCAACATCCTCAAACTGCCTTAGTACTTCTACCCTCACGTACTAAATAACTCTGGGAAATTTGTTTTTGACCCTCTCCCCACTGTCTGAATGCACGAGTATGTTTACAGACAGCTGGTAAACCCAATACAACTTGATGCAGTGACTTCAAATAGGAGGAAATGGCAACTCCTAAACTAAGGTCTGGCTTGTTCCTTCAGTTCTTCCTTGGCTTTCAATGCTACCCAGATGTCTGTGGCAAATTCCTCATCTTGGCAATTAGCTTTTGTTTAACAAAGATCAATACATTTGTCAATGGGGCCTGTGCTGACTACTCAGTTTCTAATCTCAGAAAGTTTGTTTATAAATGGGTTAGCTGATGTCTGGTTTGTTCAGTGTGGCAAAGGGCCAATCTTTTTTTCTGTAATTTGTGCAGTAGGGGATATGGGGTCTCCCTCCCGTTGGCATCAATACCATGAAATCAGAGACCACTCCCCAACTGAAAAATTACAGAATGGAAGAGGAAGAAAGCAGGGATATGATTCCATTTCTTAAAATGATTTTATGACTTAAATTTGATAGTCTCAACATTTATAACTTATTTAAATCAGTTTCCATCAGACCATTATGTAACAAGTTCAAAAGAGATATGTGCTCTCTGCTGAAATTTCAAATATAGATGCACGACATTTAAATAAAGTTTCCACAGCATTATATCTTGGGGTTTTGTTTTTGTTGTTTTTGACTATGCAGAATGGTCTTGTATACAAAGATGCATAACTAAGTTTATTGAAGCTGAATTTTCCATGGAAACTGTCCAGTGCTCCCCCAAACTGCAGGCACTTTATCTGACAGTCTTTCTTTCTCCAGATAATGGCTGGCAGCAACCCACAGTGTGGAGGTTATATGCTGCACTTTTGAAAAAGTCTTGAATGGAGCCATTGTTCCCCTGAGATGGTCTGCGTATTTCACTGAACGGAGAGCAGGGTGTAAAAAAGGCACCTTGTGTGCAATTGCTGGCGAGGTTGGGGAGTGAATTAAAATCTCCAGAAAGTCTGGGCAGTGCTGTTCAGAGGAGCAATGAACCCTCTGGAAGCACTGTTAGCTCAGACATTCCAATGCAGTGAGGCAGCCTCAGGGACACGGCTCCCTCCAGTCTCATTTGGAGATGGAGCAAAGGAGCAAAGGGCCGAGCAAAGGACATTGATCTGGACCTGCTCTCTTTGCAAAGATTTGGGGAAGGCGCCCTCTTCCAGGGATGGGGTGATCTTGACTATCACACTCAGATAACTTCCCTGCCCAACGGACCTAGGCTTGCCTTGAGTAATAACAGTACAATGACTCATTTGGAGGAGTCCACGTTAACTGCTCGAGCATCCACCAGTTTGTAACAATCTAATTCCTGTGAGTTTAATTTAAAAAAAAAAAAATACAAGTCTTTGGGGACTCCAGGTGATTGATGATGTTTGATATTACTAGATTCATTAAATGCATTATAAAACCATAATATAAAACTATATTTAAATAAATAGCCTACCCTTGTTTACTGTTAGTGATGCTTTCTTTTTCCTGGCCCCTCCATTCACCTGTCCAATGCAGAGTAGGTTCAGGGGTTGAAGTAAATGGCCACTCCCAACTGCTCCAGCACTAAGATCTCAAGCTCTTAATGAACAAAATTTCCTCAGAGTCTTCTGCAGACACCGTGCCAAAATCAGCTCACAAGGGAGGAGGTAATGTTGATTTTCATTAAAATCCTAGCGGTGAGAAAACAGCAAAACAGTTTAAGTACCAAGCTGGGCACATTTTTCTTATTGGAAGGATTCTTTGGTGCCCTCCTGTGCATTCTTGTTCCAACCACTCCTGAGTCCTGGAAGCTTAAAGCAAGGGAGGTCACTTTTACCAGTGGACTGAAAGAAAAGGTCAAACTTGAGCAGAAGGAAAGTGTGTGGGAAGAAGTGGTGATGCTCTAGGTCAAGGCTCAGGCTAAGGGCAGGTACAGAATTGGAGTGGGAGATATCATGTTGGGTGGTCCCTATGAACCAGGAATATGTTGGATTCGTACAGTCATACGGAGTTAGTTTGGAAGGCAGTAGGGAGCCAAAGAAGGTTTCTGCACAGATTAAAGTTGTAAGCGAGAAAGAATAATACGGTTGTGGTGTGAGGAATGATTCAGAACAAGGAGAGGACAGATGGGGGGAGTTATGGGCCACAGGATTTGGCCCTGATTGAATGTAGGAGGGGCCAGACCTATGGAAAGGTCATTTGTCCACTAGAATAGGTACAGAGGGAGGAGGAACAGCTTTAGGGGAAAGGGAGGGGGATAATAATTTGATTTTCCTCCAGGTCTCTGGCTCTCCTGACTGCCAACTAGGTATAAAAACCACCCCCGTGTCTGGGAAAGGCTCCGTGCAGAGGCTGTAGTTTCTGGCAGTGGTGAACATTTTCATGTTTGCTTCAGCAATGAAAAAGCACTGGTTTTGGAGTCCACAGACCAGGGTGGCCGCTATTAGTAGTAAAAGAAGTATCTCTAGAGCCAGTGTGCTGGGTACGTTGTGGTGCTCCATAAATATTTGTTAAAAGAATGCATGACCAAACGGATTAGAGACTTGGTGCTTCCACTTACTAGAGTAACTGTAGTCAACTAATTTAACCGTCATGAGCCTCAGTTTCCCTATCTGTTAAGCACGGACGGTCGCCTGGGAGTAGGTGTTCGACTAAATTCCCGCAGTCTGAGGTGTACCGAGTTCCCGCCTTTCCCGCGGTCAGGCGACCAGGCAGCGCGCTCGCCAGCTCTCGCCTGGGCCTGGGTCAAGGGTGGCCCCCAGGGGCCCAGGCCGGGCGGGGGTCGTGCTGCAGGCGGCCAAGCGGGAGTGGCGGCCGAGTCCGCCCCTCGCACCCGCCTTCTCCGCGCTGCCCGAGGCCGGGGGCGGGCCCACCTCAGGCCGCTCCCCCGGCCGCCCCGCGGCCCGCGGCGGCGCTCGCGGCCTCTCACCCGAGGCGGGCGAGTTCTGGGAAAGACCGGCCCAGGGCGGGGGCCCCGCTGCCGCCCGCGCCGCCGTCCCGCCAGCGCGCAGAGCTCGGCGGGCGCGGAGCGACGGAGCGGCGCCCGGCCGGGCGCACACGGGCACGCCGGGCGGGCGGCGGGGGCGGCGGACTCCGGCGGGCTCGCGGGGCGGGAGCAGCGGCGGGCGGCGCGCCCCGGGCTCTGCCTCCCGGGCACTTGCCTGGTTCTCGCGCGCTCCTGGCTGCCGCTCTGCCGCTGACACACAGTAGCCGGGACACCCGACGCCGCTAGCGACAGGCGCGTCCCTGGAGGACGCTGCGCTGGGAGACTCCGACGCGACTGGCCATAGGAGGAAAGGTGAGGAAACGACCCTGTTATGTAGCTCGGTTCGTGAGGATTGGAGAAGGGGAGAGATGGACTTCTCTCTGAATCCAGGAGGTCCGCCAAGGGCGGTCGCCTGGCTCCGCGTACCTGGCGGAAGTGTGGCCCCCTCCCTCCGACCCCAACCCGCGGAGAAGTGAGGCAGGCAGCTCCCGGGGGAACGCAGGCCAGCCCTCGCCCTGTAAAGTGCCTCCTTCTCTGCTTCAGATGTTTGCCTCAGGTCCCCACTTCATTTTGTACACGGTGTGGAGGTGGCCGGTACAGAGAAGAAAAGTGTAAGATCTTTTTGTGGCAGTACCTAGCAACAGTATTTCAAAGAAGGTGCCCAAGAGATTGTTCCTGGAGAGATTTATCTACATCAAGTCCTAGAAAATACAGTATTGGACCGGGCCTCACTTGAAGTGGTAATCAGAAGTATGGCTACGTCTTTTTTCTTAAAGTCCTTTAGTGCTGTGATCATGAATAACCTAAAGCTAGAAGTCCTCCATGGTGGCCAATGTTAAATGCACAGTGTAAATTTATGGGGTTCCCCTCCCCCTTGCCTAGTATTTAAACCATGAGACGGTTGGTTCAACTAATTCCACCAATTATTCAGTGTAATAAAGATTAATCATTTAAAGATTTATGAGCATCATTTTAAATAGTGAGCTTCCTGAATAGATGTTAAGTAGGATTCACTTCATTGAAGTTTTATTTTCACACCGTTCATAATTTTAATTGCATCATATAGAACTTGCCAGTAGATCATTTAGATCTCTGCAAGATTAGTGTGTTTCCTTGTGTTTCTGGTAGGAACCCTTGGTAGGGATAGGGTGGGGCCGCTGCCACAGAATGGGCACAGCAGAGGTTGAGAATGCTGGACCCTACCAGGGGGAATTTTTGAGAGCCTGCCTTGGGAGGTGAATGCAGGTGACCCTCCAGAAGCCCAGTTGTCATTGGGGGAGAAGGGGAAGTGGACAATCTCTGGACACTGTATGTAGCCCTGTCTTTACAAATACTTTCTGAAGAATGCCTGACGATGCTGTCATCTAGAACATTCTTTTCTCTTCCGGAATGCCCTTCCTGCCCCCATTTCACCACTCTAAATCTTAACCAGCCTTCTGACTGAGATTTGTTTCTTCAGTGAGGTCTTTCCTGATACCCCAACCCTAAATAGTCAGCCTTCCCCTGCTCTGATTCCTACAGCATTTTACCTTTCTGACTTTTCTCCTCTCTGCCTCTTTTGAGAGTTATTTATGTAGACATCTCATTTTTCTCCACTGAAGGCATTGACTGTGGCTTTCTTGGCACAGTGCTGGTACCTAGAAGGCCTTCTAGAAATAATTATGGGCTGGTATTAAATGTTGACTCATTTTTCAATACAAATCTCTACTTGGGAGAAGGAGAGGATATAATTGAAAGGATTTAGAGAAAAACGTACTATTTACCATTCTCATTGTCCTCCATTTACAAGGGGGGTGGAATTTTCCATATACCCAGGAGCCATGCATAATAATCATCTTTGGTTTATGCCTTGGGATCAAGAAAGAGGTGAGATTGAGCTGGAGGGATGTTCTTCCAGTCTTTCTAGTAACAAGCTTCTTGGATGTGCTCCAAGGTTGACCTGTGTCATTAAAAATTCTAGGCTCAAGTGGGTTGTGGTGAAGCTAGATTCCAATGAAGTGGTTGGTTTTGTTTGTTTTCTGTTTGCAACTGGCCTTAGTCACAGTCTTCTCCGGGCTTTCGTTGTATACCTTAAAAAATTCATTTGATGTGCAGTTTGTTACCTACACATTTCTAAATGAATGAATCAACATTGAAGAGAATTGTGTATCATGTTTTCTAAAGCAGAGAGCAGGGAATGTTTCCCATGTCTGGGCAAGAGGAGATATCTGCACAGAGTGAGGCGGCTTCACGTTTGTGCGTTGCAGTCCCTGCCTTCCACACACCTGGCTGGCAAGCAGCCTGTGTAGGACAACTGCTTTGGTGGGGGCTCCTTCTCTGTCTACCTGGGCTACCTCTGGTGTGGTTTGGGAAGGGGCATCCAGGGAACACAACAATTTAGAGCTTCTGGATTCAGAAGGGAAGCAGGGAAGAAGCCAGAAAAAACGATAACAGCTAGAGTGTGAATTTGTTTGATCAAGTTTCTTTCTTCCCAACATTTGGTTGAGATCTTGGCATTGAGTAAGTGGGAATTAAGTTGGAGAGAGGGAAGGCAGGTGATTGGGGGGCATGGTGTTCCTGTAGAAAGGCTGGTAGGTGTTGATAGGGACTTAGGGAAGCATGTAGCCCAGTTATATTGGGTCCCTAAGAGGAGAGTTGGAGATGTGATGTGGGGAGTAGAGAATGAACATGTCAAAGATGTACTTTGCTATGGGCCAACCATGGGGCCTGGAAAGGAAGACAAAATTCTTTTAATGTCATGTGGTCCTTTCTGCTCTGGGGTGCGGAATTCAGGCTTGTTTTTATTAATGCTTTACTTCATCTTTGTTATGGTTTAAATAGATTTTTATGGGCCAGATTGGAACCTAGCCCTCTACAGCTGTCCAATATGGTAGCCACAAGCCACACATGGCTATTACATTTAAATTGAAATTAGTTAGAATTAAACAAAATAAACTAGCCACATTTCAAATGCTCAGTAGTTACATGTGACTAGTGGCTACCATACTGGACAATGAAGACATAGAACATTTCTGTCATCTCAGAAATCCTGCCCTGGAATATCGTTCTAAAAGGTTAATGCCTATTAATCTCCGGGGTATGGATTTTCAAACCAAATTTAGTCATAAATTAATATTTTTCTGTTTATAGTCCCCTAGTAAGTCTATTTAGATGACGATAATAGTAGCTGTTGTTATTGGTAATACTTACATAGTGCTTACTACATGCTAAGCAGTGTTCTAAGCACTTTACATCTATTAATTCATTTCGTATTAACAGCAACATTAAGCAGTAAGTACCAGAGATCTGTTATCCTTACCTGCAATTCCATAAAAAAAAAAAAAAAAAAAAAAACTCTGAAAACTGTGGTTTAGACATATTTGCTATACATCCCAGCTACAGGCTATGGCATATGTACTGGCTACCCTAACAAAAGCTAAAAAACTTCTGGTTTTGAACAAGGGAGTATGGACCTTCGTTATTATGCTCATTTTAAAAATGGAAAAACTGAGGAACTACAGGGCTAAGTAACTTGCATGAAATCTCAACAATATAGTGCCAGAGCCAGGATTCAGAACAGGCTGGCTCCAGACTTCATTCGCTTGACCACTGTGCATCAGCCTCTGGGCCCATCACCCAAAACAAATGACTGACCCTTTTTTGGCTGGGTGAAACCAAATAGCTTTAACTCTTTTGATTAGAAAGTTTCAGATAAGGCTATGGTTAAATTGTTTAGCAATTAAGGTTTTGAAATACTATGAATAGTTAAACCACTATCACAGGCATGCTTAGCAATTGTTTATCTTGCCCCTTTTCACCTTGTGTCAATAACAGTTTTGAGCCATTCTCTGAGTAAAAACTGGTAAGTAAGAGGTCATTCATTGTGGGCATTGGTTAAGCCACTGGCGCTTGTTAAAACCTGTGGCACATGGCAGTTTGTATACTCCTAACTGTTGTGGGGTAGAAGGCAGTGGATGGTTTGGTTCTGGTGTATACTGACTTTTGGGTTCTGAGACTTCCTGGTATGGTTTCAGAGGACCTGGATCAATCTGACTCAGCTGGAAGTTTCTCCAAGGGAGACTCTTCTTTTGGGAGGTAGACTAGAACTGCAGGGCTAGTCTTGGGTCAGCAATGGACTTTTCTCTCTCTCCCCACATAGTGGCAGGCCTAAGTGGTCCATCCATGGATTTTTGGTCCATATCTCCATTTGTATAAATTCTTGAGTAACCCTAAGTTTTCTACTTTGAGTATAAGAAAATGTTATGAATGCTCAGCTACCCGTGTGGATCTTTTAGTGGGGCTCTGCAGCACCCTTGTCTCTCTGTACCTCGAGAGCGTGTATACCTCTTATGGCACAGTCTTTAAGACTGCTAATGGTCATGGTGCCCCCTGGTTATAATGGCTTAAGGTATAGGACCAAGTTAGTCTGTTCCTATACGTACAGAGGCCCTAGAATCAAATTCACCTGGGTTGCCATACGCTTTGCCACTTACTAGCTGTACAACCTTAGGCAAGCAATTAACCTTTCTGTAAGATAGTAATTTTATCTGGTTGTTATGAGACCTAAGTAAGATAATTCACCTATAGCACTTGGTATAGTGCCAAGCACAGTCAGTGCTCAAAAAGTTAGCTACAAATATTTGTTAGTTTTTTCCTCTCGGACCACTTAAATCTTGCCAGTCTTTAGTTGTAGGCTTTGAAGAGGCATGTGTGGTAGGCTGAATAATTTTAATGGCTTCTCAAAGGTGTTCAAATCTTAATCCTCAGAACCTGTAAATATGCTACTTTATCTGACAAAAGGGACTTTGCAGATGTGATTAAATTAAAGATTTTGAGGCAGAGGATTATCCTGGATTATGTTGGTGGGCCCAATCTGTTCCAGAGGTTCCTTGTGAGAAGAAGACAAGAAGATCAGAGTTCCTAGCAGGAAGTAGGGGTAACGTGAGAAAGGAGTCCTGAGCCACAGAATGCAGGCCACCTCTAGAAGCTGAAAGAAGGAAGGAAAAAGATTCTTCTCTAGAGCCTCCAGAGGAAATGCAGCCTTGCCAACCCATTTTAGACTTCTGGCCCCCAGAAGTGCAAGATAATAAATATGTACGGTTTAAGCCATTAAGTTTGTGGCAATTTGTCACAGCACCAATAGGAAACTAATATGGTCAAGAGTGAAATGAAAGCTAGCAAAATAAGAGAACAATAATAGGCAGCATTTAGTGCAGACTTTGCTAGGTACTCTTTTCTGTACTTTGTATATATTAACCTGTCATCCTCACAACAACCTTCTGAGTACTTTTATTCTCTGCATATCATAGAAGAGAAAACTGAGGCACTGAGAGGTTAAGTAAGTTGCTCAAGTTTATGAAGCCAGTATGGGATAGAGCTGGAATATGAATCCAAGCAGCCTGGCCCTCTTAACTGTTTCCCAAGCTACTCCCAATGGCAGACACTGATGTGTTAAGTCTGACAATATCAGCTACCAAATGGTAAGCTACTATATGTATGGAAAAAGCAGTATTTTAATCGGAGAGGAGAAGAGCAATGTAGTTTCCCCTCTTCCCCCAAAAGACAACTGGTAATTGAAGTAGTTGGTAAGTTTTTGCTCTTTTTATCTCATATAATATATGTGGACAGCTTGAAGGCAGAGGACGCTGGCTTTGGGAGCAGTTCCTGTACTAGCCTCCCTCTCATGCTCCCACCTCTGTTCTTACAGCAGCCTCCCTCACTCACCACAGACCGCTGGCCCTAGTGCCCTGTTGGCTCTGCTTCCCACCTCTGCCTGTTTATTGGATTTGCCTCATTCCTGACTCTCTGCTCCAGCCCTGAATTCCACCTCCTCTGGCCCCTCAAATACTCAAACTTGAGATGATTAGTGTCAGGGCCCAGATTGTAAGGTGCCTCTGTGACTGCTATTGGGGGGTGGGGTGGGGTGGGGTATTTTTTCTTTTTTTGTTTGGTTTAACTGGCTGTTGTTGGTTTTCTAGTTGTGTTTCTTTTGTTTCCTCAAGCACATAATTCAGTGATATTGGTTTGGACAAGGGGTTTTTAAACTGTGTTCCAGGAGTGTTCAGGGCCTCTGCTGGGTGACAGAGATGAGAATCTCAGCCCTTTGTCCTGCTCCTACTGAGCAGCCCTGCTCTTACTCATTTTATATATTGGAGTTCTGCCTTAAATTTTGCATGAAAGAGGGGGTTCTATTGCTAGAGAGACAAAGAGAGGAGTTTAAGAACAGAACTTTCTCTATGTAATGGAAAGGACAATAGTTAAACCTACCTAATAAGTGAGCTAATTCATGTAAAGAGATTAGAACAGTGCCTGATATATAGTAATAATTCAATAAACACTAGCTCTAAATGATCTTCATTTTTATTATTACTGAGTTTCCCAATGGAGTGGCAGAGTAAGAATCTAGCGTCTTGTCTTCACAGGGTTCTGCTTTTTGGTAATGCTGTAGCTAGGGGTTTTAACTTTCATTATTCCTCTCTGTTTGCCTGGTTGCCACTGAAATGTCCATCATCCCTGACCATAGGGGACTTCAGGTGCAGCGATGCAGCCTCTACCCATGAGACCTTCTTGGGGCCCCACTGCTTCTGCCAGGAAGTCCCGGAGGACTTTTCTCCTTTCCTCCCCTGCCTGCCAGCTGTAGCGGGCAGGAAGTAGGAGCAGACTGAAACTCCAGTCTTCTCCCTGCTCCTTCTCTAAGACATTTGGTCTCTAATGCAGACTTATAGTCTTGAATCCTTTCCCTTCTACTCTTAGGGCTTGAGAAAATAATACAAAACAAAACATAAACATAAACAAAAACAGGGTAGCTAAGTTTAACAGGGATATTGGTCAAACAGTGCCATTTGACTTACTTAGCGGTGGTATTGCTGCCAGCTCTGTGGAGTGATCTGCTATGTGGTGGCTCCAATGAAAAGTGCTCCATTTATAAAAATACTGGAAGGTGTCCCTACAGAGGCACTGATTGCACATACACACAAGTCCAGACCTATAACAACATGTGAGCATTTATGTATTTTTATGTCTTTGTAGGAACAGCTACATTATAATAATATAGTGGTAAGGTTGCTGTATTCAGAATTAAGGAAGGGGCAGAAGCAAGGAGAGACTATTTTGATGACTTCATTTTAGGTTTAAACTATATAATATCACTGACTATGGAAAATCCAGGGAATGGAAAAAAAATCATTGGGAAAAACACATGTGACCAAGTGCATACTATACACATCTGGGATTAAAATATCATATAACACAGTTTAATTTGGATATCACTGGAACTGGTTCACGTTACTGTCATTTCTAAAGAAAGTTTCAATTCATTTGTTATTATTATTAACATGAACTCAGATTTCATTGATGAACATAATTTCACCTACGAAATGTTTGCCTGGAAGAACTGAAGCACTCTTTAATAGCCTGGTTTGTCAATCTCAAAGAGGTGGATAAAATTCAAAGAAGTTAAATATTTTGGCATGAAACTGTATTCCTTTTTTCTCCCTAAAGGCAGAATGAATTTGGATGACAGAGCAGAGCATGAGCCTCACTTGGTCTGCAGTTTTGTTAACTGCCGGAGTCTGAGCAGATTCCCGATTCACTTCTCTGCTACTCAGCAGGCTAATTAGTCCCTAATTCAGCCTGGTTTACTGTGCTTGAGGTTTTTCTTCCATTGAGCCTCTGGCATAGTTTTAAAATTCACAGTGGGAAGGATTGGTAAAGCTTGAGGCAGTTGTGAAAGAAACATGCTCAATTATTATTTTAATCTAAGAGAAGAAGGCAAGAACTTCTTAAGCTATATGCATGGAAGCTATAGAAATGTGCAAAAAGAACTCCAAAAAACAACTTTCCTGGACCATCAAGTGCAACATAACAGTCAGGCAGCCTTGTGGGTTCTCCTGTGACATTGCCTGGATCTCGGTTTTTTGACTGCTCTGTGCTGACTGAGAATGGGCCAGGCCTCACCAACGCCAAGTCATGGGATGGCTGACAACAGGTGAAGTGTGTTCCCGATTCAGGCTGGCAGGCCCAGATATTATTAGTTACAGAGGATAGGAAAGAGTGATTATTTCTAGCCATGCTGTGTATTTCTAATGAATTATCACTATCTGAACAGCCAGGTTTAAAATATATCACTATTTAGGAGGTATTAATTTTAAAAAGTATCTTTAACGCAAAACAAAATGTATTTTAACAACTACTATTTTATCCTTTAATTATTAATACAGACATTATGCATCTGTTTATGATTCATTTATTACTTTTTTTATTGTATGCTATGACAGCCAATAATAGAATTGAGGGCTAGAAGGGAGGGGGTCCAAGTTCGGCCCTCTGACTTTTAGAGTTGAAGGAACTGGTCTCCTGACTCAAGGATTTGACCAAAGCTACCTAGCTGGAGAGTGGCAGAACTGGGACTTTCGTTTGCTTTAAACAAAAATTGAGATCACACAGTAGATACATAACACACAATTGTGGATCCGGGATTCTTTGCTTAATATTCCATCATTAAGATGTTCCCATGCCATTTACTGTTTCCAAACCTTGATTTCAGTGGCTGGGTCTCACTCTAACAGAGGGATTACCCTTTCCCCTATTGCTGGAACTTCAGTTGTTGATCTGCAATATTTTTCTATTTAAATAACTCTCCATTGTCCAGATCTCTAACTCTTCAGCACAGCGTTCTAGAAGTGGGATTACTGGGTCAAAGTATAGAACTTTTTTAAAGGCTCCTGATACATACTACCAAGATGCTCTCCAAAAAAGCTTGTACCAATTCGTACTTCTTCTAATGATGTACTACAGTAATCTTTCCAGTGTTATGTCATTGAGATACTGGTTTTGTGATATCTCTCATTTTTATTATTTTTGCCAGTTTTATAAGCAAAACTTGATATTTGATAGTTTGAATGTGCATTTCTTTGATTATTAGAAATAGAAAAATAGACATACAAATTTGCTTTCTCTTTGTTAATTATTTAAATGTTTCCTTTGTCCATTTGTCTTATTTTACTTGAGATTTCTTTAATGAATTAAGAATATACCTTTTATCATATTTTTTTGTAAGCATTTTCCTATCTTTGTCATTCAATGCTGTTTTTCTCAACTAGCACTTTTTCCTGATTACGAAATAATACAAGTTAATTTTGGATAATTTGGGAAATAAAGAAAAGCACAATAAAGAAAAAGTCTGAAGTCACGCACAATTCTGTCATCAAGAGTAATTACTAACATTTGGGTCATAGTTTTCTAGAGTTGTTTTTTTTTGTTTCCCAAACTGAGATCATGCTTACATGTTTTATAATTTGCTTCTTCACTTAACTTTGTTAATTATAATTAAGTGATTTATTCCCACTATGGGATACTATGTATAAATGGTGATAAAATATCCTATTTTTCATGTTTTTAATGTAAAGAACATTTTCATCTTCATATGGCAGACAAATCTTTGTCCTCCCCAATGATTACTTCCATGGCCTTCAAATTTGTAGTCTTTTTCTACTTTCTGTGATTAACTTTATTTTTTAGCTTTTAAAGTTTTTAGCTATATTCACCTTTTCCTTTGAAATCAGTTTTTTGTAAATATGGTGAGTTGAAGACCTAACTTGTTTTCTAAATACTTAATCTTAATAGCATGTTTATTTACTCATGTGTATATTTATATTCTTTATATAATTGCCTTAAATATTTATTGGATAATCCTAGATGATTTCTAACCTCATTTTGTATATTTTTAAGTCAGTTTTAGGCCTAAGATATTTATCTGTAAATTCTTGAATGAGTATCACATTGTTTTAGTTATATTAGCTTAATAACATATATTAATATCACATAGAGCAAATCTCTCTCATTATAATTATTCAAATATTTATTTTTCCTTGCTTATTTTTGCAAATTAAATTTTGAGACATTTTGTCACAATCTCAAAAATCCATTGTGATTCTGACTGGGATTATAATAAATCTATATAATAATCCAGGAAGAGTTAATATGTTTACAGTAGTTAGTCTTTCCATACTGGCATATTTCTTAATGTACTCAAATTCTTTTATATCTCTGTTAAGTTTTGTGGTAGTGTTCATATTAATTATATATTTCTTACTCATTTTTAAAAAATATTTTTTATTTAATCCACTTAATTTTTAGCTGATTCTCCTAGCTTTTTAGATAGAGAATTGTGTTGTCCACAAATAATGATTACTTCACTTTTAAATCAGAAATTCCTGGACATTAATAACAAAGAGTGAGGATAATAAACCTTTTTATTTTATTCCCGAATTTAATAGACATGCTTTTCATATTCACTCGTAAGTATGATGTTGGCTTAAAATTACTTTGAGGAAGTAATTTTATAGTCATAGATTTTTAAAATTAAAAGTTTAATTTTTTAAAATGCCAGAAAGGTAATCTTTGAGATGATTCTATGCTTTTTTTCACATTTGACCTGATGATGTGTTAACAAATTTTCTGTCATTAAAGTATGTTTAAAATCTCATTGTGGCTGTTTGTTATCATTTTGTTAATAAATTATATCTCTATAATAGAGATTAATCTACAACTTGTTTAGATTTTACTTTGGATTTTTAAAAATTAGCTTTATTTTAGCCGTGGTCATCAAAACTTTGTATTAAAATTAGCTCCCTGCTCCTGGATATGCATAAATTGAATTCCAGGAGACCCGTGCACTTTCTTGAGAGTGACAGGGTTAGCTTAAGTTGGAATGAGGAGTTGGGGACACTCTTTATGTGAGAGAGAATAGGGAGAATACAGCGCCCACCGTAGATTGGTTAACTGAGGATTGTACTCTCGAAGGAAGTTTTACTGTTAATCAAGAGTAGTCTCTAAGTTTGCTCATCCTGTAAGATGAAAATAGAATGTCTTTTTTTTGTTTTTTTTAAAACCAGGACACTCTCAGTTCTTTGTGCTCCTCATAAGATAGGCAGAATTGGAACTCTACTATTAAAGGGTTAGGTACCATCCTTGAGGATCCCAGGCACGAAATGTGGATCTTTTTATCAAGTAATGGGATGTTAAACAGCAGGGCAGCAAACCTAAATGCCAAAGCTTGAGCTGGATCGTTACCTTAGAATCTAATAGTAGTCAAAGCAATGTCAAGTCTTAGTTTAGATGAAAGGTTTTTTGTTTTTAAAAAGTGTTTCTAAGGCATATAGAAAGGAAGAGAGAAAGCAGTTATAAGACTTAAAAATATTAAATGGCAAATACTTTAAGTTTGCGTTTAACCAGGAGAATCTGAGACTAAGATATAAGGAGGTGGTTAGTTGTCTTTTCATCTTAGCTTTCTTCACTCTCTTGCTGCTTACATGTTGTCCCTTTTTTCTTACAATTTTGTTTTTTCCCAACTTTCTCTTCTCATCCACTTAGTACTCATACATTCAGCAGTCATTTTGAGTCACTCCTATATGGCACTATGCTGGCTGATAAGAGGTGTTGGTGAGCAAGATCCCCCCAGCTACTGCCCACCTGAACTTACCTGAGCTAGATGATAATATACATGAGAACCTAATAATTCCAACAGTTTTTGGAAAAAGATGTTACTCACTCTCTCTCTTAATATTTCAGACATTTACTTATTTATGGAAAAGTAATATCAAACATGAATAAAGAATCATTTATAACTTGTAAATTTTGACAATATTTTATTGAAGGGGCTTAATTAAAACTCCGTGACTCGACTCATGGGAAAGAAGCTTCTATTGCTCCTACATGGTGTTTTCTCTAGTAAAACATTTTTGTCCTTGTTTTTTTCCTTTCTGAAGAAATTTCTTTTCAACTTGAAGGATTCTGGAAACAAGGGCTCCTGGGACTGAAGGCAGCACATTCCAAGGACTAGAAAAGAATGCACAAGGAGAGGCAGCAAATGCTCACCTTGTGACTGGCTCTATTCAGGGTAGAGGCTCAGGGGAAAACTTGGGAGAATGCCCAGGACATTGGTTACTTTTGTATTGAGGAAGGCATTCAGGTTCATCTGGAGAAACTAGTTCATATACATGCTCTGCTACTGATTTATTGCTTTATTACTCTTCTTGAAATTGAGTACTATTGGTTGGTTCTGTAAAGAAGAGTATGTTGACTGCATTCCTAATTTTATACCCAGGATTTGCCATTAAACATCTTTCAGTCCTATTAGTGAGACAGTGTACAAATACCTGAAATTTTCGCTATCCTTACCAAAATGTGTCCTGGGCCAGCTGTCAAATGCCTTGAGTCCAGGAGAGGGAGCTGTGGGCTGGAGTTTTCTGGTGCAGAGCAATGGCTTGATTGAGGCAGGGCGTGGCTTGATGGAAAGGTGTTTCTGCCTGGGAAGAGGTAAACCAATCCTTAGAAGGCTTGTTGACAGGAGAGCTTTAGTTGGCCAGGTGGGCAGGGTCTTCTTTGTTCGCCCCACATTTATGTTGGGGTTCCTTATAGTTTTGACATCCATCTCCATGAGTTAAATTTACCCTTTACATCAGTGACTCCAGGCCTCTCTGCAGCCTACTTTTCACTTCTGAGGTCTTGCCTGCTTGTGTGACATCTCCTCAAGATTAGTGTCTCGAGTTAAACTCAGTCTTTTCCCGAACCTATTTTTCCCATGCTCCCCATCACAATGAAACGAACCTTTATCAGCCTACTTGCCAAGACCAGAAACCTCAACAATCTGAGGCCACCCCCACTCAGTCCATGGTTTCTTAGCACTGGGGGTTTCTCTACATTCTGCTACCTTCCATTTTAAAGTCTCTTTCCCAATAAAGCATATGCTCCATGAAGTCAAGGGCAAAGAATTTTGTTGGTGTTCACTTCCATTATCTTCATCTCTAGCACAATATTGAGCCTGTGACAGAGGTGCTCAATAAATACACGTTGATTGACTATATGAGTGGAACTTCCTATCCATTCTATCTCCTATATATCACTTTAGTCAGGCAGACCCCAGTTCGAAACCCAGCTTTGCTGTTTACAAGCTGGGTAAACTTTATTAAGCTATTTTTAAAAAATTATTTGAGATAATCTTTGATTTATAGATTTTTATAGATTTAAGCTATTTTTAATCTCAGTATGCATCAGTATCAGAATCATGAAATAGACATAATTATAGTACTTTGTTCATAGGTTTGTGGTAAGGATTAAATGAAATAAAGCATGTAAAACATGATTATTGTGTTTGACACATGGTATTATCTCTGCTGTTACAAAGATAGGTTTAAAGCCAGAATGTGGAAGGCCTTCAATGCAGATTAAGAGGTGTGTATTTTATCTTCTAGAAGGTGAAGATCCATGAAAGGTTCCAGTGGTATGGTGGAAAAACCATGAGTTCTGGAATCAACAGACATGGGTTCAAATAAAAACTCTACCACCTAATGGCTGTGAGGCATTTCACAAATTACCCAATCATTCTCAACTTCAGTTTAAAAACCTCTAAAATTAGGATAACAATACCTTGTACCAGGAATTGCTGTAAGGTATAAATGAGGTGGTATATGAAAAGTATCTAACACTAATTTTCTTTTTAAGTTACTTCTTTCCTCCAGTGATAAGCTCTGTATTCCCTTGAAAAAGAGATCTGTAGTCCAGAGGCTTGTCTTTGGCTCAGCCCACTGTACATTTTTATCAGATACTTGGATGAAAGCATAAAGTCTTATTTCCCAAATTTGCAGATGACTCAAAATTGAGAAGATAGCTAATACAATAGGTAATGGAATGGAGGCTCGGAATGACCTCAACAGGCTGGAATGTTGGGCCTTCACCAAATGGGAAGTCAGGCATCCAGCAGGTGGATCAAAGCAGTCAGGGGCAAGGAGACCATTTAGAAGGGATTCCACCAGTCTAGCTGAAGGACAAAAAGGATCTGAACTGGGATGGTGTCAAGAGCAACAAAAGGGAGTTAACATTTAGGAAGAACTTTTTAGAAAACTCATCAGTATATGACAACTGGGTGAGTGTGTGGCTAAAGAGGATTATTGATGACTAGGAAGTTTTCTTTCTGGGTTCCTGGGAAAAAGGAGGTAGCAGTTAATAAGAAGGAGGAAGTTAGGTGGAAGAAATGAATTAGGGAGAGGAAGGAAGACAAGAGTCTGGTTTTGTACATGGGGTGTTGGCTCTATTTAACAGGAAACTGGAAAGTAAGGGCTATAGCTTGAGGGAGAGGCTGTGTCTGGAAAGAGGCATTTGGGAGTCATCTACAGAGAGGTGATAGTTGAAGCCGCAGGTGGGAGGGGATGAGATGGCCAGGGAGTGGCCAGTGCTATTCAGAATCATTAGTATTGTTGGCTCTAACTTGAGATAAGGAGGATAAACAAACCCTTGCCCAAGTGGGACTAGTTCCATTGCCTTGCTCTATATTTTAACTCATTAAAGCAAAGTTCTACAGGATGAAAAAAATCTCATAAAAATTATATTTTTGATTTATTTTTAATTACACAAGTAATACGTCAATACATTCTTGATTGTGAAGAATGTAATCACTACAGATAAAGTAAAAACTCTTCAATCTCTGTCCAATTCGACTTTCTTCTTTAGAAGTGATCACTGTTACTAGTTTTGGTAGATGTTCTTACAAACTTTTTTCTATATATTTATACAGTTATACACGCACATACATATAAAGAAATAATTTTGTGTGTGTTTTATATAAGTGAGCTAGTAATATGTTCTGTCCTTTTTATTTTTATTTTTAAAAATGAAACAATATGTTATGGAACTCTTTCCAGGTAAATTTATCTATTTTTAAGTCATAAAAACAAACAAAAAAGTTGTGTTCCTGGATATGAATGTACTATGTTTTATTTAATCATTCCCTTGTTGATAGAATATACCTTGTTTTTGCGTCTGTCTATCCTACAGGTATTGATTGTTTGCAGTGTATAGGAGACCGTCCAGCAGAAACTGGGATATGTTGGTAAATAGCCAACTAGGAATTTACAAGCTATTAGAGGCAACAAGAAGTACCTAAGAGAGAAGGCAGGCAGAAAATGCTACTTGTTAAAGTCGACATGCTATGGTGGTGTAGGGGAAGGAGATCTTATTCTTTGTGGGGATGCAGAAGTAGATGAGAGAGGCGGAACTATTTGTTTAGATTTTGCAGGATGGAAACAGGTGGATGACTGAAGTGCACTCTACTGCCTCTCATCCACTAGGGGTCAACTACTAATATGCTATTGTATTGACCTTATGACAGGGAATTAAACATAGCCACTTGCTATGTTTAACCTTGACAAGACTCTCTCAGCATCATTAAGCTGGAGGAACTGGAAGTAGTGGGAGAAAGGGAAATAGTGCATGTATGCTAATGAGATGGGGACTTGCACCTAGATCCCCAGGTTCAAACCAATGTTGGAGTGATTGATTTGGAGAGGGATGGGTTGGGTTTGAGAACATTTTTTTTTTTTTAACAAATATCAAAATGAATATACAGAGTTTAAATTTTTCACCTGGAGTCTCTGAAAATATATCCCATCTGTGAGAAACTGTATATTGTTTCCTTTTCTCTTGAGTGCATGGGATTGAGGCAGCTCCATTAAAGGACAGGTAGGAAAGGAAAGGAAGGAGAGCCCTCCTCTGCACCTGCTTTATCTCAAGGCAATCTCTGTCTCTGTCTCTGTTTCTCTGCCTCTCCGTCTCTCCATCTCTCCCTCCCTCCCTCCCTCCCTCCTTTTCTCTCTCTCCTCTCCTTCTCTCTCTCTCTCTCTGCTTTTCTCCTGCCTTTGATTCTGAACCATAGCATGTCTCATGAATATATTTGGGGCAAAAGTATTTGAGGCGAAACACCAGGGCCCTAATTTGCCTTCTTTTCTGCTGCCTTCACTTAGGGCTCAGAGGAGGTTCCACTTTGGGCTAAAATGCAGAGCATTACACTGATTCTTTCTCCTCTTCCCTCCATTCAGCACTGACTCAGCAACTGTGCACCTCTGCCAGGCTTTTAGGAAGCTGCAGCCTCCCAGGGCAAGATGGCCAATTGCAGATTTCACAGGCAGTCCTGAATCACAGCCCATGTCCTCCAGCATTACGACAAGTCTAGCTGGGAAATTTCTTCCCTTGGTATTTCTCTCTAGTTCTCCTAGCCTAGCCCCTCACAACTCAAGTCCTCCCTGCTTGGAGCGTGAAGTCTGGTTCATCTTTTTCTTTTCACTTGTTTCCACTCCCAGCCAAGCTAGACTGGCCCTCTGGGCTAGTAGACCAATGAGTGGGCTCCTCTTTACACAGCCTCCACGGAAATGAGTCTGAAACACAGCTCTGATTCCTTGCCTGCAAGAGAGTGTCTAATACCCACCTCTCTGGGTACATCTCCCAGCCTCCTTTTTAACCTTCGGCCCCGCCACCTGTCCCCTGGCACACCGGATTCTCCAGCAAATATTACCTGATGCTTTCACTACTCAGAGCTCCCTAAACACAACACTTGGTATTTCCATTCTGTGCCTTTCCTTGGGCTGCTCACTCTTCCCCAGCCCTCTTTTCTGTGTACTTGAAATTCAGACTAGGTCCCAGTTACTCTAAAACACCTTCTCTGACTACCTCCAGGCCAGATTCACCTCACTGACTTTGAGTTTTCAGTATCTGTTTCCCCCACTCCACTGGGATAGTCTGTCACCTCTCTGGGATTAAGCCCAGACGTGGAATATACAGGCTCTGAGTTCATGCTTGTTAACCCAACTGATCTGGGGCAGGGATCACCTTCGAGGTTCATCTCCTAGATTTGCCCTCCTAGCAGATCCCTGACTTGTTATTTGAGCCTTGTTATGGAGAAAACTCACTTAGGGGCCTCACTTTGTCATAAATAATTTGTTTGCATTCTGTTTGGATGGTCTGCTGAGTGAGGCATTATCATTTTAGATTCCAGACAAGTCTCTGCCTAGGAGGAGTGGAGGAGTGAGGAGGGGCCTCACACCCCTGTGCCAAGGTCACAGAAGAGGCCCCTTGAGGCCCTCAGGGACTCCTGAACTGCCTCCCCCACCTTCTGTAGAGTCTTCCCTTTTACAGAGCACCCTGACACACCCAACCTCATTTGACCTTTTGTACAAATCACCTTGGGAGATAGAATGAGCCGATTAGACACAGTGGAATAAATGAGGCTGATTCATTTATTCTACAAATATTTATTGAGTTCCTACTATATCTCCAGGAAGAAGACAGTGAACAAAACCAGCACATTCCCAGCTCTCAGGGGTTGTGGTTCTAGTCAAGGGAAGCCAACAAGTAACTAGTGTACAAATAAATAATAAATGTAATTTCCAGTGGTGGTAAATGCTCAGAACACTGTCAAGCAGGGTAATATTACGGGAAGTGATGGGTTGTGGGGAAGGAGCAGCTGCTTTAGAGCAGGCAAAGCCTTTTCTGAGGAGATGACATGAGTTGAAATTCGAAAGGTGAGAAGGAATGGACCACATTACCCCTGAGGGAAGTGGGTGACTTGCCGGAAGTCCAAGGTGGAGCTAGCACTGGAGCTTTGAAGAAGGCTCCCCAGTGTCTCTCTGGCTCCTCTCTTCTTTCTACCATCATGGACACCTATGAGTATGTCAGGGACAAGCTGTGGGCAGGCAGGGATAAAGTGTGCTTAAGTGTGTGAGGAAATCTCTCACAGCCAGCCCAAAGCTGAAGAGGGGCCACCTGAGGGCCAACTTTGCTTTACCTGTGTCTCTCAGTTGTCCCTTTCCCAAGGGATCCCTTAGGACTGAACCTCACCTCTTTCCATATCAGCAAGAGAGCATGTCAGAGACACCTTCCCCAAGGCAGCTAAGAGATTAGCAGCCTGCCATTATATTTATTGTGGTAAAATATACACAACTTTACTATTTTGACCATTTTTAATTACAGTTCAGTGATATGACATTCGTTCACATGGTTGATTGTGCAACCATCACTACCACCCATCGCCAGAACATTTTCATCATTCTAAACTGATACTTTATACCCATTCAACAACTTCCTGCCACTTTTTTTTTAAAGCCTTGTTGGATCATGGGTAATGGAGAAATAAATGTCATTTTACAAAAGCCTTCCCTCCAACCCTGATCAATAAAGTCTCCTGTTAATGAAATATCTTTTTAGTCTGAATACAGTTGGTATCAGAATCACCTGGTTGGGGGTGCGGGGTGGCATGTATTAAAAATGCAGATCTCCCTTCCCCTTTTTGAATCAGAACCTCTTGGGCTAGCGCTCAAGCAAGTGTATTTTTACCAAGTCCCCCGCGTGATTCTGATGCTGATGTAAATGTGAGAATTACTAGTTTCAGTCTCATGGGAAGAATATTAGCCAGAACAGAAGAGGCTTGCTATGGAGAGGTAGCTGCCTGGGTTTGAATATCTGTTTCACCAGTGGCTAGGTGAATACCTCTGGGCAAATACTTACTCTTTCTCTACCTGTTTTCTTATCTATGTTGGGAATTATGATCATAGTAAGTACCTCACCACAGTTGCTGTAAGATTGAATAAGATTATATAGATGAGGTGCTCAAGTCAGAACCTTGCATGGAAGATCTCAGGTCTTGATGTAGCACAGAGGAGGTGAAGTGACCCAAGAGACTGCTTTGCAGTAGTTATGTTTTCTTAGTTACAGGTAAAGTGAATCAAACTTTACTATTTCAGAAGTGCTTTATCTTTAGCTGTCATCCTACTGCGGGAAAGCAACTAAGATTACTAGTCACAACAGAAAAAAGCATATGCCTGCAGCAATTGAGAAGATGTAATGTTTTTATTGAAAAATCTTTTCAGAGATGGATTTACATGCAGAAGTTCCTGAACGGCATGGTTAGGTGATTAGTAGTATAATGTATGTAGTACTTATCTGTGGGAAATAATAAACGAGGCTTTGGCCATGTCCTGGATACTTACCATCTCCCCACTTGGGAACAAGAGCAGTTAAAGTTGTCTAAAGAATGTTCTGGTTGGTGCAGTAATAGTTTGAGAGTAAGTCTTACAGCTATTGGTCAGAAAAACTTCCTGAATAGAATGTGGCTCTTAAGAAAGGAAGGTGGAGGGGCCTTGGGAGTAATGAACAGGACACAGAAGTGGGGGTGAATAGGCAGGTTCAGGAAACAGAAGACTACACCATTCTTGCTGAAGTGAGTGTTAAATTAGTGGATTAGAGAGGCTAGTTTTGATCAGATCACCCTTAGACCTGGCTTTGTTTGTCCTGATTAGAATATCACCTAAACCTAGCAAAAGCCCTTTGATAAATTTCTACTAGACTCAGTAGTTTTATGGACCATTTGTACTTGGTGACTAGCATGGAATCTGGCACATCACAGGTGTTCAAAAATATTTGTTGAATAAGTGAATGAATGAATCAGACCTTTTGGTCGACTAGACCTTGGAAGAAAGACTAAGCAATCTGGAGCTGTTATACTTCAAGAATGGGGCAGTGTTTACAAATATATCAAACTGGTGACATTATGCATGATTTTAGGGGGGCAGGCCATATAATTTTCCATGATCTCTTTTTTAAAATAACATTTAGAACACTGGGAAAGGGATTGTTTATGTAGATTTTTATTATGTCCAAAAGTTATTCCTTTAGATAATATAATACTAAACAAAACAGCAGGACAAAAATGGAATATACAGTATAATTTCAATTCTGTAGAAGATGTATATTCATAGGGGGAAAACTGGAAAGAAGTTATAACAAAATTAGGACTTACCTAATTATCTTACCTTATCTTTTCTACTTTATACTTCTCAGCCTTTACTCAAATTTTCTATAGTAAATGTATTACTTTTATAATCAGAAAAAAGTAACAGGTGTTATTTGTTAAACAGTCAGTGTAGAATGTGGTATAAAGCAAACTCTTGCCAAAGTTTGCTTTCAGTTATTTTTTTTTATCCCTGAAACTCATCATAAAAATCACAACTGATGTTTGAAATAATGACCTAATGATACTAAAAATCAACCACACCTACCAAGTATAGTTCTATCTGGTTTATGTGAGTAATTAGTGTACTGCGGAGCCTACAATGTCCAGATCCTGAGATTGGCTATATCATGGCTCCTTGTCTCCAGCTGCATATTTCTCAGGCTCCCTGGGTACCCCCCACCCCTATGCACCACCCTCTGTCAGAGGCTCAGGAATGCCTTGAAGGCTGCTCTTTCAGGTTAGAGCAACCTTGCTTGCTTCAGATTGTGGACTCAGCAAACAGCTCTGTACTTTGGGTTACATCGCTTGAAAAATAGCAAAAATACCAATGTATTGATTACAGATGAAATAAACTTAAACTACAACACCACCCCAAAAAAACTTGTTTGCTTCATTATTTTTTCAATCAGGTAAAAAATATGAATAATATTGCTTCTCTTCCTTTGGATGATGACTTCTCAGTGGTAAATCAGAGGCACAGCTAAAATGAACTTTGAGTTTTAACGAGGTGTTCTATTTGCATTTTGAACTCTACCGAAAGCAAGATGTTAGAATGACATCAACTGTTTGAGTCAGCTGTTGGCTTGGTCTTCTACCCAGAATTTGATATTATTGGTGAGCATCCATGAGAAACAGGAATAATTTTTTAAGCTTGCCGACCAGTGGACCTCTGAGAATCTTCATTGGTGCTGGTGTTAAATATAATGTAAATATAAAAAAGAAAATGGCTAGAAATGACCATCTTATGTATTAAATATGTGGATTTAAAATGCTTTCCATATACTAAGGCTTTGTGGGGGAACTTCTATGAAACTGGAGAGTTTTTCAGTCTGGAAGATATTTTACTTGATGTGATGATAAAATGTAGTGAGGTATCAGATGTGGGGAACCCAGGTAGGAGGGAGTGCAGGAAGCACAGTCATGAAGAAAAAAGTTTGCAGGAACTGAATCATATCTTATTTTGATTAAATCAGGATCGTTTTACTGAGAGACTGTAATGTGAGAATGTTTTAAGGTGGTAGAGTGGTTCTATTATGTTTAGCTCATCCAGAGTGAGTTAGTTTTCATCACATGTATTTTTAATTATTTGGAAAGACAATTACATTAATTGAGGAATGACTTGTAAAATACCAGTTTGAAAAAGACATTTAGTGAATAGGTATGTTGATGTTGCCTGCCTAACAATTAATTAAAATTGTTTGTAACATGAGCTATAGTTACTCTAGCTAAATGATGGCAGTTGGCTGCTTGGGGAAACCTGGTATATTTTTGATGCATGGAATGTGTAATACAAGGCTTTCAAGGAAGCCTTCTGGGTCCTTCCCACTTTTCTCTTCCGCTTTGTTGCAAGGCTTCCAAAATATGCTGCCTTGACCTGGTATGAGAACTTTTCAGCACCTGTCCAGGAGGTTCCAATGCTTTTGCTGCGACTGTACTTAGCAAGGGCAGCTTCTACATGCTAGCCCAATTCACGACCTTCCAAGAAACAGTCAGGACACCTTCTCTCCTCTGTTTTCTCCTTGGCATCACTTCCCAAGGCAGAGTCTTCTTATATACCATGACATTCTCTGGGAAGTCTTTGCTGATGACTTGAGTCCATAATAGTGTCCACCATCTCTATCTTCATTCTTTATCTATTGCATAATTAGTACATACACTATTGAATGACTTCCCCGTTTTTTAACTGCCTGGACTATACAATTAAGATTTTATTATATTAGCTCGTATCCTTAGTTTTTTCTTTATGGCTCTATAATAATGAATGATTTCCCTGTAGACAGGGATTATGCCTTTCTCTTCTTGTAAAGTCACTTGTGCTAAAGTCACTTGTGCACTTGTGCTAAGCACCCGGTAAACTTGTAAAACTTAAAAAATTATTTAGCTGTCTGCACTGGGTGACATTCAAAAATTAACACATATTAAAGTACAAATACCACATATTAACATACAATTGGTTCGTTCTACACGAACCAATAAGTGAGCAAATATTTACTGAGCTTTTATCATTGTACTGGAAGGTGACTTAAAGAAATAAACATGGTCTTATATCAGGAAGTAATTTATGATGACTCTGGAGAGGTTTTTATAATGATAAGAATAAAAGGTACTATTTCTTGAGAGCTTACCACTTCATAAGATTATTGTGAGGATTATATGAGAAACTATTATTTTCCCCTATATTACAGATATAGAAACTAAGCCTTACCAAGGTTAAGTGAATTGTTTAAAGTCAACCTATTAATAGCAGAGGTGAGATAGAAATTGAGACTGATTGATTCACTATCCTGATGCTATGTGGTTATTTGAAATTTTCAACATCATATTGTACAGTTGAGTGTTCACTGCTCAGGGATTATTGGCTAAGGGTACAAGTGGGATTGAAATGCAGCCTAGAATTCACCTGTAAAGCTGATGGTGTAAAGTACACAGTTGGGTGGGTATACAATTGTGTAACCAGCACCACAATCAAGATATGGAACACTCGCATCATTCTCAGAAAATGCTTTTGTATCATTTTAAAGTCTTTCCACTCCTCCTTCTCCCTCCCCCGCTACCACCTGCAAGGAGCCCCCTGCAACCACTGGTCTATCTCCATAGCTTAATTTTGTGTGCTTTAGAATAGCACTGTCCTACAGAGCTTTACGTGATGATGAAAATGCTCTATATATCTGTGCTGTTCAGTACAGTTGCCACCAGCCACATGTGACTGTTGAGCACTTGAAATGTGACTAGTGCAGCTGAGGAACTGAGTTTTTAATTCTGTTTAATTTAAATTAATTTTTACTTAAAACTTTAATAGCCACATGTAGTTAATGGCTATTACATTGCACAGCACAGGTCTAGAACTTCAAATTAATGAAATTATTCAGTGTCTGGCTTCTTTCACACACCCTAATGTTTTTGAAATTCATCTATGTTTGTTACATAATCAGGAAATCATTTCTTTTATTGCTGAACAGTATTCTGTTGTATGAATATATTACAGTTTATTCATCTATTGATAGACTTTTGGATTGTTTCCAATTTGGGGCTTTTATGAATAATGCTGAAATAAACATTTTCACACAAGTCCATTTGTGGATGTGTGCTTCTACTTTTCTCCTCTGAGTGAGATTTTTGGGTTATATTGTAAGTTTATGTTTAACTTTATAAGAAACTGCCAAACCATTTCCAAGAGTGGCTGTGCAATGTTATATTCCCACCACAATATTCTAGTTGCTCCACATTCTTATCAACTTTTAGATGACCTGTCATTTTAATTTTAGCCATTCTGGTAGAAATGAAGTGCTATTGATTGTGATTTTAACTGACATTTTCCTGATGACTAATGATGTTGAATATCTTTTTATGATCTTGTAAGTCATTTATATTTCTTCTTTTTGTACTGTGCTTATTCAGACATTTGCCCAATTTTAAAAATAGGATTATTTATCTTTTTATTTTTGAGTTTTAAGAGTTCTTTATATTTCTGGATGCAAACTTTTTGTTAAATATTTATATAACAAACATTTTTCTACCATTCTATGGCTCGCCTTTTGAAGAACAGATATTTTTAATTTTGATGAAGCTCAGTTTGTCAATTGTTTTTCCTTTATGGTTTGTGTTTTGTGTTCATTTGAAGAAATAGACACGCCAATCGTTGCAAAGATTTTCTCCTATATTTCCTTTCAGAACTCATAATTTTAGCTTTTACATTTAGGACTGTGAGCCATTTTAACTTTTGTGTTTGATATGAGAAAGGGATTTAGGTTCTTTTCTTTATACAGAAATTTTGTTGATATGTCACAATTTGCTATAGGCCATTCACATAATTTTGTGAAGTGTCCATTCAAGTCTTTTGCCCATTTAAAAAAAATTGGTTAAAATTTTAAAAATTGGGTTGTTTTTTGCTTATTGAGTTATAAGAGTTTTTAACTATATATTTTAGATACAAGAACTTTTTCAGTATGTGTAATGTGAGTATTTTCTTCCAATCTGTGTCCCGCCTTTTTGTTTCTTAATGAGATTTTTTTGAAAGAGCAGAAGATTGAAATTTCAATTAAGTCTATTTAACCTTTTTTTTAATGTTAAATGCCTTTGTGATTTGTCTAAGAAATTTTTCTGTATCTCAAACTCATAAAGATTTTTTCTGATTTCTTTTAGGAGTTTTATAGTTTTAGATTTTATGTTTAGGTCTGTAATCCATTTTGAATTAATTATTGTGTATGGTGTGATGTAGGGGTTGATGTTTGTTATTTTTCTATTTGGATCCAGCACCGTTTATTGACTGTCCTTTTCCCATTGAACTACCTTCACACCTCTGATGAAAGCCAATCGACTGTATATGTGTGGGACTATTTCTGGACTCTATTCTATTTTATCGATTTAAATTTCTATTCGTATGCCAGTAACTCATTGTCAAGATTACTATAGTTTTGTAGTAGTCTTGAAATTAGGTTGTATAAGTCATTCGATTTATTCTCCCTTTAACAATTATTTTAGCTACTCTAGTTCCTTTACACTTTCTATAAATTTCCAAAATTGTTTTACTACTTGAAAATCAATCAAAATAGTTTACCGTGTTAATCTATTAAAGGAGAAAAATTATGTGGTCATCTCAATAAATGCAGAAAAAGCATTGGGCAAAACTCATTTGTGATAAAAAGAAACTTATAGCAAATTAGGAATACAGGGAACATTCTCAGTTTAATAACGAACATTTAAAGACACTTAGAGCAAATATCTTATTAGATAGTGATGTATTGAATACTATGAGTACAAGGCAATGATGTGTGCTGTTCATACTTATATTAGCGTCATAATTGGAGATCCTAGTCAGTGCACTAAGGCAAGAAAAGATAATAAAAGGTATACACTTTGGAAAGAAGTAAAACTATTCGTAGATGACATTGATATCTATGTAGAAAATTCTAAGTCACCTACAAAATATCTGCTAGTAATAATTGAATTTAGCAAGGGATAAGTATAATGTCTACATACAATAATCAATTGTATTTCTGCCTACTCGTAGCAAAACAATCAGAAAATGAAAGGTAAAATAATGCCATTTATAATAGCAGCACTAATATAGGAACAAATTTAACAAAAGATGTGGAAGACCTCTATATAGATAAATACAAAATATTGATGAGATAAATTAAAGAGGATGTATGTGGAGCTTAAGTGTTGGTGAACATGTGGAGATGTGGGGAGAGTGGCACACTCAGCATGGAAGCTCCTCACTCTTTCCCCCATACCTTGCCCTGTGCATCTCTCCCATATGGCTGTTCTTGAGTTATATCTGTTTATAACAAACCCGTAATCTATGTTTCAGCTTCTTATTTGTTGATTTTAAAGCAGTAAATTCATTGTGGAGCAAACTGGCAGCAACTGTAAGACTCTTGGCTTCTGTGCTCTGTAGAACCATGGCTTCTCAGGTTCTAGCTGCCTTGGTAGCTCTCCAGCTACCAACCCTTCATGGAAGATTCCAGATGAACAAAAAAATTTGGGGGAACCATGAGAAAATTACTTATTTTAATAATCTATTAAGAGTTCATATTCAGATTGCAATACCATGCATGACTTGACCTTCCTGTGTAGACTCCAGGGGCCTGTGTGGTTGGCTCTGCCATCACCTCTACACAGCATGGTCATAGTATACACCCACCATCCTCTACCTCCTGTGAGCACAAGCAATTCAGCTGTGTGACTTTCTATAAATGACATACATGCTATAAAAAAAAGCCTGGCCCTCACAGTAGTTCTTTCTTTCGTGGCATGTAGAGAATACTCAAGAAGAGCTCCCATACTCCAGGATCTGCAAAATTTTCTTGCTCATATATAAATATCACCTACAATTGAGATAGCTGCTGGGCCCCAGCTATCACACAGTATGTCATATTAATAAAAACCATAAACATACAGGCATTATTTTACCTAAATATAATTTAAAACCAATTTAATTCGAGGGCACATTTTGCTCACAGTATTTTATTTAAAAAATACAATTAGCTGTTCATATAAAATAATGTTAATATAAAGGTATTTTAACTTAAATGTTAGCTCTGACGATATTAGATATTATTTTATGCAAAGCTTTTAAATGACAGTAAAACAGTTATGAAATGGCAAAGAGAAGTTATATGTATATATACATAGGTGTGTGTGTACATATACATATATTCATGTATATATATATGTGTGTGTGTGTGTGTTTGTGTGGAGAGAGACAGAGCACTAGTGCCAACTAGCTCTATCATGCTTTATGGGTTAGAAGCCTCAGTATTGTTAAGATATTATTTCTCTCCAAATTGATTTATCGATTCTAGCCAATCCCAAAGTCCCTGCAGGAGTTTTTAAAAAAAGAAATTGATGATACTCTTGAGGATCAAGGTAAGATTTGGATTTACTACACTAGATAATTTGGTACTCTATTCCTTTTCAAATAAAGGAGTGATGTGTTGAAAATAGTGTCTGGGGAAGATTTTTCTTAAAATTGTTTGAGATGCATTGAAACAGAAGGAGGTTGGAATTTGGGAGACTGGAAGTCCTTAAGTAATCCAGGTCCTAATAGACAAGGATTGGGCTCAGATACCAATGAAAGGGAAGGAAAAAGTTAAATGTCTCTTGAGACCAATGGTACGCCTTGGTACTGTGCCAGGAATGTAGAGTGCAGAGTATCTGTAAAACTCAAGTTTAAAGATGCAAGTTCTTTGTTCTTCAGAAGTTTTCAATCCATGCAGGGACCCTACATAATCAATAGCAGCAATATAGTGTGCCATGACATGCTGTAGTGTGAAATATAGGAAGAACTACAGGAAACCCAGATAAGAGCAATTAATGCTGATATTGAGTCCCTGGGGGGTGGGGACTACGCAGGGGTGGTGCCATTTAAACTGGATGATGGATTCTTAGTAGAGTTAGAAAACAAGGGGAATGGAAATGCACCGAGGCATAAAGGGCTAGCCTGGTTCAATAAATGGCAAAAAGACTAATGTAATTGGATATCTTTTCCTTAAGGGTATTGGTCAGAGATGAAGCTGGAAAAAGTAGACTGGGACTAAATCATGGAGGGTCTGATGCCACCTAATGCCATCTTCTGCTGTCCACTTTTCTCTCTACTCATCTGTCTTATCAAAAATATGCATCTTTGTGCGCATGGGCTTGTGTGCACACACTGAACTCCAGAATCTCTTGCCGTGATTGTACTACAGTGAAGAAGAGGGAATACTGTGATTGTTAGAACATCACAATCCTATTTACCTCCACTCTTAGCTTTTTATGTTCTACTAATGTCTCTAACCCCATATTTCTGAGAGAAGGGGTGGTTTGCAGGCTGTTTAGAAAATATGTTTAGAGTGAGGATTTCCTTCTTTGTGAGTTTGACAATTGAGAATTAACTTGTTATGGACAAATTTTTTGTGACCTTTCATTTTACTACATTGGTAGTCATATCAATGTATTAGTTCAAAAATATTTGTGTGACTTTCTTATCTACCTGTCAACTCCTGCTATCAAATATGCACAGAGAATAAAGATTAGGATATCTCTGGGTTTTCTGGGTCACAAGTCTAGCATCTCAGACTCTGAAACATTTCTAATAAAGAGAATAGAAGTCATGAAGGGTTAAATCTTTGGGGTCTTAGAAAAGGACCCAGATTAGTACACCACTGCCTTTTGGGAATATTTTTAAAGCTTTGTTTCTTTGTGAGTTATGGAAGTTCCATCATAATAGTTCAGAGAAAGAAGGTCAGGAGGGAGTGGAGCAGCAGACATTCAGTGGTGATGAAAGAGTAAAGACTGACTCATATCATGTAGGGTTTGGGTGTGGATGTGCACACTTACAAATGTGCACACTGTGTGCTTGTGGTAGGAAGAAAGGGAGGAAGGGTTTGTGCAGACAAAATATTTTCTTTAATCTCTTTGCAGAGTCAGCTTTGCAGAAGAGAATGCATAAGTAAATAACTGGCATGATTGCTTGTCATATACATGGTGTTCAAAGGGACTCTATAAAACCCTTTACGTTTAAAGAAGCAAATAGGACTATTAAGTTCTGTTCCCAGCTTTGACAGTTACCCTAGTATTTCTATTTTCCATGATGGTGAAATTACTGAGCAACTTTCACTTTCTTTATTGGATGAAATATTCTCTTAAGAACTTCAGATTATTTCATCATTATACATTGTATTTTCCTACTTCTTCATCTTTTTTTACACTTTCTTTCTACCCAAAGTCTCTTTTCTCTACTATGGATACAAGTAATTGCTACCTCTCTGGATAGTTCCAGCTCAAATCCCCCTCCATCAGAGCTTTATTGATCTCCTGGTTTATGGCCATCTTGCCTTCTGAACTCTGTGGAATATAACAGTTATATGGTAAATAGTTGACAGTCATATGATAAAATAGTTTTTGTTGTTGTTAAGCCTCACCCGCTTCCAGCACCTACAATCAGAAGAGATAATATGCTTGTGTTTAATATTTTTCTAATTTATTCTTTATGACACAAAGATTTCATCTGGTTTAGGAACATAAAATTAGAAACATACTAGGAATTAATGAATATAATTTTCCCTCCAATGCAGGAATTTTCTATACAGCTTCCTTGTTATATCACATCTCTAGACTCTTAGATAAGTCATTCAAGTACTCTGAGCCTCATCTGTAAAATGGTATGATATTAATACTCGCCATTATTAGAAAAGTTGGATGCAAATGACAAAAAACTTAAATTAGTTGGAGCTTAAACAACATAGAATTTTTTCTTTCCATATAATTCAGGAAACAGTCACCCAGGCTTGTTTTATTTTGTTTGTTTTTTGTTTTGTTGTTGTTGTTGTTAGTTTTTGATATACAAGGCATCCATTCTCATGTTCACCTCATGGTCTAATATGGCCGCTCCAGCTCCTGATATCATGGCTTCAGTCTGGCAAGCTGAAAGAGAAAGAGGAGGAGGAGAAAGGCATAACCTCTCTCTTCAAGGACACTTCCCAGAAGTTGCAAACCACTTTGGCTTATATCTCCTTAGCGGTAACTTAGTCACAAGCTACATCTAGCTGTAAGGGAGGCTGATTAAGTAGTGGCTTTATGCTTGGCTAAAATTCAGTGATTCTGTTATTTAAAAAAATGATAACAGATTTGCGGAGATGATTAACAGTCTCTGCCACCCTACTGATATTGTTATTATAAAGATAAATGAGATAATATGTATACTCTGCTTTGAACATGTCTGACACAGGCTCAATAAGTATTAACCATTGTTTTTGTAATTAATCATTATAGGTAGTCATCCATTTACACTAATTTGTTCAACATATATTGAACACCTGTTCTGCTGATACCATGCCTCTCTCTGTTTAAATTCCAGAGAAGACTACCATCCAGGATAGCTTGTCTTTTGTTGAATAGCTCTAAAAGTTAGGCAGTTCTTCATCAGACTAAGCCAAAACATTTCTCCCCGGTAATTCATTTGTCTTGGCCCTGATCCTACCTTTTGGAAACAATATGAAGCAAACCTATTTCTTCATCTCAGTTCTTCAAATATGTAAAGGTTGCTATTAAACCTGGTTCTCATTTAGTTTATTTGCTCTAAACAGGCATTGCATTAACTCATTTATCTAGTGTATGGTTTGGCAAATGTTTTCTAACGAACCAAATAGTAAATATTTTTGACTTTGTGGCCCACATAGTCTTTGTCACAACTTTTCAACTCTATCATTGTAATGCAAAAGCAGCCATAAGCATTACATAAATGAGTAGCCAGTTACTGTGTTCCAATAAAATTTTATTTACAAAAACAGATAGCAGGCCTGATTGTATACCTTGTATAACTCAAGTATATACAAGTTGTATAACTCAAGTATATCTTGAGAGTGATCACATAACCATCTTATGGTCATGTAGCTGAGATTCAATGAGTCGATTCCAGTTTTAGAACTATAGGCTATAGTTGATCAGCCCCTAATTTAGCCCATGGAAACTTATGGACAAGGTTATTTGTAATTGATGTTCCCCTGTCCAGGAGCTGAAAAATTACTCTGTGTCACTGATACCTTTCATTTATTTTTCTTGTCTTACTACGTTGGCTAGGATATCCAGTGCCCTCTGCAACTCCATAGATGTACTTCCTAGCCAATAATTTCCCTAGACATATTATTCACCCCAATTCATCTCTAACTTAGAAATACTGTCTTGACAAGCGCTTTCTTATTTTGCCATCTTCTTAGCTCATACATTCTTTGACCTCTCCCAGTCTGGCTCTTCAGTATTTTCCTCAAACCTGTCCACATTAAGAAAAGAAGAGTCCCTTTTTCATCCCTTTCTTCAGCCAACAGTCTAGTGTAACTCTAACTCTAACTTAACCCAACTTTCCTCAAAGATGACCTAGGGCTGCCCAAGAGGAGGTAGGTAGAAAATTAGCATTTATTGATGGGCCAGGCACTGCTTTCATATGAAATATGTGTGTTTCATCCCAATGTTACAGAAGTGGAAAGTATAACTTGAAAGTGATCATATAACCATCTTATGGTCATGTAGCTGAGATTCAAGAGTCAATTCCAGTTATAGAACTGAAATTCATATTTGAGTGGATCTTGTTCATCTGGCAAAAGTAAATTCAACACCATATCACTGATACAACAGAGCTGCTGAACTTTGGTCTTTTGTCTCATCAGGACATTTACAAGGCATAGAATAACAAACATTTTTCCTGAACGTTTGGTTTTCAAAACATTTCCTTCACAGTGTTATGGAGTAGCTGATTTTATTTCTTATTTTACAAGAGAGAAAGTAAAACCTCAAAGTGGTTAAAATATTTGCCCAAAGTGCCAGGTGCTGATGTCTTTCTGTTTTTCTATATGGGATTCCACATTTGCTCTTCTCCAAAAAGCCCACCCCACTTCTTTATCTAGCCAACTCCTTCTTGTCTTTCAAAACTCAGCTCTATCATCATCTTCAAGAAACCTTCTTTAGCAATCATGGTTACCTTATCCTCACCATCTGATTTAGCTGCTCTTCCTCTATGTTAACCCAGATCATGCTCCTTAACTGATGATTTATTAGCTTGTAAGGAAATCAAGGGCAGATCCTCACCTCATTTAATTTCACACTCAATAAATATTTGTTGAATAAAGAAATGACATGAGATGGAGCCACTCAGTTCTCCCGGGAGTCAGCTCTTTGTGATGTTGCTCAGTCCTGATTATGGCTGGAGGCAAAACAAAGACCTCAGCCTTCCAGAGACAAACTCAAATAAAAGAAGATCCTCCCAGAAGCCTTGAGTCTTTGCAGCCAGTGATCCTCAGAAATTCAAACTCATTGGGTTTCAGACTAGATAGCAAAGAAAGCAGTGTAACTATGGTACAGAGCATAGGTTCTGGAGTTAGGTTTCTTGGGTTTGAATCCTGACTCCACCATTTTCCAGCAGTATGATCTTTGGCAAATGACAGCTTTTCTATCCTTTGGTTCCTAATCTGTCAAATATGGATAATGACAGAGCTTGTCTGTACTAGTTATCTATTGCCGTGCAACAAATTACCCTAAAATTTAGTACCTCAAAACAATAAATATTTATTATCTCTCAGTTTCTATGGGTTGGGCATTTGGGAGGGGCTCAGCTGAGCACTTCTGGCCCATGGTTGCTCATGAGGTTACAGTCAAGATGTAGACTGTGGCTGCAGTCATGTGAAGCCTTGACTGAAGTTGGAGGATCCTCTTCGAGGATGGCTCACTCAAATGGCTGTTGGCAGGAGGTCTCAGCTCTTGCCGTAGGGAACTCTCTTTATGATATGGAAGATGATTTCCCCCAAAGCAAGCAAGAGAGGAACAGTAAGGAGGAAACCCCAATGACTTTTATGACCTATTCTCTATTTTACTTCCACCACATTCTGTGTGTTAAGAAGAAGTCACTAAGTACAGCCCCCATTCAAGGGGAAGAGAATAAGGCTCCACTTTTTGAAGGGAGAAGTGTCAAGGAATTTACAGACCTATTTCAAAATCATCACACTATCTTTTAGGATTGAGTGAGAATTACATGAGATAAAAATTACAAAGTGCTTAGAACAAGACTTACCTTGAATCACCTACCTTGAAGCACCTACCTTGAAGCACCTACCTTGAATCACCTTCCTTATGGGTGAGAAAGGACAGATTAATTGTCAGGCTGAAGGCTTTGGCTTGAAAAATTGCTCTAAAAAAATAGTGACTATATTGAAACCAAGTTAGTGCTGTAAGCCATTAAAGTTATCTATATAGTTCTCAACATGAAAAATTGTTCACATTTTGAATTTTAAAAAGCAAATACAAAGCAGTATGTACAGTGTGATCTGGTATTTGCGAAATTATATACATATATGTTTGTATGTTGAGGCACAGGGAGCATTCTGGAAGGAATTCCTTCAAAGAATTAATAGTGATTATCTCCGGGTGGTGAGATTTGTGTTAATAATTTTTTTCTTTGTGTTTTTGCATTGTTTGAATTGTTTTACACTGAGCATATAGCTACAAAAATAATAGAGGCATTTCCCAAAGAAAATAAGAAAAACCAAGTTGAAAGAAGGATGTGAAAAGTGGAAAAAGTTAGGATATAGAACCAGGGCAGTGCTGCTCTGTGTGGGCCGGTTTATTCCCTGTGAAGTATTTGTTTGATAAGGTGTCCTCTGATCCTTCAAAGTAGTTGTGAAGACCCACATGTGCTGGAGGCAGGTAAGAGTTTATGATTGTGCTTGAGGGGACATATACGTAAGGAAAGAAGGAGTAGTTGCTGACTCTTTGGGAAAAAAAGAAACAGGAGAAGGGGAAGAGAAACATCTGTGTGACAATGGGCAAAAATAGGTCAAATCTGGTGTTGACAGCAGAGCATGAGTATTCATAAATTGCTTTGGGAAGGACAGCTTTACCTGCAAAGGAATGGAATACTTGTGATGGGCAATAGTGCCTTGTATAGCATTTATAATTATACTCATCACATTGTGTTGAAATTGGTTCAATTTTCCCTCTTTCTTAATAGACTTGCAGGCAGGTGCTGGCTATCTATCCCATTACACATTTCCCAACATAGAGCAGGGTTCAATAATTTGAAGAATAAAGATGGGTTAAATTACTTTTTTATTAATGCCTTTCATAAATTGAAATTTTTTATGTCTACCAACATTCACCTGAATAATTTCTTATTCACATGAAACAGAGGGAATTAAATATATACTTGAGTTAAGTATATATATGATGGAAAAAACTGGAAATACCGCCTAAAGATGCTTTTTGGTTTAAATCTACCATTTGTTTCCCATTTGTTACATCTGTTCTTTGTTCACCTTTTCCTCTTTTTTGGCCTTCTTTTTTATTAATTGAAAATTTTTTATGATTCTAATATTTTGACATTACATGTCCCTTTTTAAAAAGTAGTTGCATTGGAGCTTATAGTAAACATCTTTAACTTATGACAGCCTGCCTTTAAGTAACATTATGCCAATTCATGTAGAAAATAATCTTATAACAGTCCACCTCTTTTTTGTCCATTTGACCTTCGTGATATTATCGTCATACATTTTACTTCTACATTTGTTAGAAACTCCATGATACAGTGTTATTATTTTTGCTTTAAATGATAAATTATCTTAAGTGATTTAAAAAGTAAGAAAAATTGTATTTACTCACATATTTAACATTTTTCCATACTCTTTATTCCTTTGCTTAAACACAGATTTCTACCCGCTATCATTTTCCTTCTGCCCAAAGGACTTCCTTTACCATTTTTTATATGCAGATTTATTAGTAATGAATCCTTTCAACTTTTGTATATGTAATGTCTTTATTTCATTTTCGTTTTAAAAGATATTTTTGCTGGGTATACAATTCTAAGTTGGCAGCATTTTTTCTTTCAGTATTTTGAAGATACACCCCATTCTCTTCTGGCTTGCATTATTTCTCATGAGAAGCCTGCTATCATTCTTATCTTTGTCCCTCTCCACTTTATGTGTCTTTTTTCTCTAGCTTCCTTGGCCTCATTGAACTCTCAACCTTTTCTCATTAAATCAGGCACACCGTTGGGTTCTACCTAAGTTCCATGTCCCTCCCCTGAAGTCTAGAAACTCTCAAGCTGTAAGCGAGGATATTTATAGGGCTTACCTCACTGGTTTTTTTCTTCTTTCAGGGATCTTGTGTTGCCTGTTGTTCAATATCTGAAAACCATCATTTCATTATTTTTTTCTAGTTTAAGGCAGGAAGATAAACTGGTCCCTGTTACTCTATTTTTGGCTGAAAACAGTTCTTAAATATTAATTTAGAAAAATGAACACCTAAAACATTAAAACTAACTTCTTTTTTATTAAGTATCTTTTTTTGAAGATTTTTTTTCAACTATAGTTGACATATATGTTAGTTTCAGGTGTATAATACAGTGATTAGACATTTATGTAACTTGAAGTGATCACCTTCAATAAGTCTAGTACCCAGCTGACATTATACATAGTTATTATATTACTATTGACTATATTCCCTATGCTGTATTTTATATCCCATGACTATAAAACTAACTTCTGATTGCAAAACTCTTTCTGCAAAATCGGTTCATATTTTGCATTAGCTTAGAATTATGAGTTCATTTAAATTTTTTTTTTTTTAGTGCCACAGTGTTTGATATTTTCTCTTTTTCTTACAGGAGACATTCAGACTGGATTTTTCAATCATTCTAAGTCAGTGATGGATCAGAAGTTGCAGGATGCAATCCCAAATAAAAGTCTTCAAAATAATTGGTTTAAACAACAGAGGAAAGAGAATCGATCTGCCACCTTAAAACCCTGATCTAGTAAAACATATTGCACATAATAGGAAGTTATAACGAGAAATTTATTTGGCTCTTAATGCATCTGAATGAAAGTAACTATCACTTTGTTTCTTAGAGGAATTATACATATGAGATTATTTTATAACCAGTCATTTTATTAAAATCTTGACATGATCACCAGGAAGGAGAAACAGAGCAGTAGCTAAAACCTGTGTGTTGGTCAAGATGACATCTGAAGAAATGGCAGCTTCTGTTCTCATACCTGTGACTCAGAGAAAAGTGGTGTCTTCTCAGTCGGCTGTAGATGAAAGTAGTGACAAAGTCCTGGATGTCAGTGTCCCAAAGACACATACTGTTAGACAGAGTGGGTCTATACCATCTTATACCATCTCAAAACCAAACAAACTTAAAGAAGAATCTTCTGGAAGCAACTTGCCCAAGATTCTCTCAATTGCAAGGGAGAAAATAATGGGTGATGAAAACAGTGATGAAAAGTGCTGGGAGAAAAACACACCAGATTCTGTGGAAAACCTTAACATTAACTGCAATAACATATTGGAAAACCATCAGCATGGCCTTCCTCAGAGCCAGTTTTATGAAACATGTGATTCTGTCACAGAGGAAGGCCTCTGTTTGGAAACTGGAATTCCTTCTTCACTGGAAAGAAAGGTGTTCCCTGGAATTCAGCTGGAAATGAATAGACCTCCCATGGGCATTAGAGCCTCAGGAAATCAGTCAGCAACCATAGAGCCCGGCAAGGCTCACCGCGATGGCAACATGGCGGTATTTCATTTTCATTATGAACTTGACAGAAGAATGTCAGACACTTTCTGTACCCTATCAGATAACTTGATTTTGGGTGATTGTGGAAACTGTGTATCGCTGCCTGATGTTGGTGAGAAGCAAAAGAAAAATTATATGGCATATACTTGTAAGCTGATGGAATTGGCAGAAAACTGTGACAATGAGAATGGCCAGCTGCAGTGCGATCATTATGACACCGTGAATGACAAATACTTGTGCCGCGAAGGTTCCTGCCAAAAGGCCAGCGTGGTATGTTCAAGTGACAGCTTTTGCAGGGAGGATTTTACTGATAGTCCGTCTGCCAAGGACTTTCTGAGCCATTTTGAAGACCTCCCTGATAACTGTGAAGATGTAGAGGACTTCTTTAAAAGTAAAAAGGAGCGGTCCACTTTGTTAGTGAGGAGATTTTGTAAAAATGACAGGGAAGTTAAGAAGTCTGTGTATACAGGGACAAGGGCAATTATGAGGACTCTGCCTTCTGGTCACATTGGGCTGGCAGCTTGGAGTTACATTGATCAGAAAAGAAGTGGTCTCTTATTGCCTTGTAGGGCAGCAACGGGATGGCTATCAACAGTGGTGACTGGGCAAGATGGGAGCCAATGTCTATCAGAAGCCCAGTGGTATCCGGTAAGAGTTAAAGTTTCTTTTGATCATTTATTTAAGCTTGATCTTTTAAAATCCAAATTTTTATTATCTTCATTCATGGAAAATTTTAAGTTCTGTCAAATTATGATTCATAGGTGAAGCATTTATAGTCATTGGAAACTGGTAGATCTAACAGATACTCTGATCAGTAGCTGTCAGGACTGAGTTAACCCTGCAACCACGTAAGTAACAAAATACACATACATATGTCATCAGGAGTGGAGAATTTATGGAAATTTCCTGGTTACTGTGTGTGGAATTACAAGACAGAAACTCCTGGTACTGGGAAAACTTCATCAACTGATTATCTAGTTGTGTCCTTTGCCAACACATGCCTGTCTTCCTTTACTGTGTTTTTAGGTTGCAAAGCCTAAAGGAACTTAAAATCTGGTTTCCTCCATTTTCCAACCAGTGTTCCCAGTTTCTTCCCTCTTGACCGTTTTTGTGCCATGGACCCCCTTTGGCAATTTGGTGAAGGCTGTGGATTCAGAAGAATGCTTTTAAATGCATCAAATGAAATACAAAGCATGATAAGAGATACAGATTACGTGGATATACACTTATCAATCTATTTTTTGAAATTGTGACATATTAGGGTAGGTACTTCTTTATTAACATACTATAAACAATGGCACCTAGTTATGTGCTAATTACCATCAAAACAGAGATGAACATAATTAGGGAATGATTTGCCTGAGATTTTCTAGTTTTGGCTCTGTAAGTCCCGCATCCTGGGAAATCCTTCAGTCCTTGGCAAAGCAGGGCATTTGGTCATACTAAATATAAATACTGTTTTAGGGTCTCTACCATGATCGTAATATGTAGAAATATTTGTGATTTCTGTTGGTGACAGATACTGCTATTAACTACTGAGGTTTGTTGCCTGTATTCATAATTGAAGAAAATGCTAAATTTCTAACTCTCACATTTCAGTGTTTCACAATTCCTTAAAACCATGTCCTGTAAATAAACACCAGTCTAGAAAAACATCCCCTTTATTGAAATATTACTATTATATTTTGACTTTCATCATCATTAATCATGATAGCTGAAATTTATTGTATATTTTACATGTGCCAGGCATTGGGCCAAATATTCTTGATTTTATGCAATTATCTTGATTCCCTTCTGGTATTGGTATGATTATTAATTCCATTGTATTGCTAAGAAAACAAAGTCTTAGAGGTCACTTAGTTAGTAAGTGGTATAACTAGAATTGTAATCCAGGCAGCCCACACTCTTAGTTCTTCAAGATCCAGAAAGAAATAAAATTTAGGGTAAGCTTTTAAAGGAACAGAAGGATTCTTTTCATTTCAGCATCTGTTGATTGAGTAGCTGCACTCACTGATGCTTAGGGATCTCAAACTTGGCCATTTTCCATATGGCAATTCTAATTTTGGTTACGTGTTAGAGTTGCAGTGTCCAGAGGGTCCAAGACCCTCTGAATCAGAATCGCTAGGGTAGGGCACAGCATGAATACTTTTTCAAAGTTCGCTTGGTGATTCTATGATTCTGTGGAGTTGAGAACCACTGACCAGGAGCTTACACTGAGCTCTTTGCTTTTTTGGTCAGGACATTTTGGGAATATTACTCTCCCTTAAAGACCCTGATACTGCTTGGGCTCTCAGGAATGTCAGGGCTGACCTGGGAGCTACAGGCCCTTCTCTCTGTGCATTTGACCTCCCCTTTACCCCAAAGTGTCAGTAGGTTTGTTTTTTGCATCTTCACCTGATACCTCATGAAACCTGAGTAACGGTCAAAGTGGTATCAGCTACCCACATGCCCATCTCTTCTGACTGAATTCTGAATTCTGTCCACACAGGGAGAAGGGAGTTCATCATCACAATGTCTCATCCCACTTAAAAATGCAGTGATTTTTAAATTCACATACACCTGAACATTAAGGATACAACAAAAGTTTATAGCAAAGTGAGTAGAAATAGATTGCTTGAGAACCATTATCATAGTTCCCCCACACACTTATTATAGACATGAGGGTCGTGAATCTGGTATAAATTGCAGAATAATTTTTGGCATGCCTATACTCATTCTTCCAGTTTCTGGAGCTCTGCCTCTTCTTCTGTGAGTGTTCACTGGTTCCTAGCTCAAATCGGCCCCTTTCTGTCAGAGGCCCTGGGATGGGTACTTTCCAATGAAAATAACTGAAGAGATGATGCAAATCATCTCCTTCCTTCTTAGTCTCTGGAGGCTGAGAGAGGTTGCCACACCTCAGTCAGAGTGAACTTGAGGAACTTCTCTCTTCTCTCTGACCGGGTTTCCAGGAGACTGTGGGCATTTTTATTAATTCTTAACATGCAAGTGGGGGATGGGCTGACTGTCCTTTCTTAAGGGAGATTTCTGAAAGGCAGAGACCTTTTTGAACATTTATACCATGGCAGGAATGAATCAGTATTTTCTAAAGTACAGTATTCTTTCTGTATCTCATTTTTCTTTAGTTTCTAGTCTGGGAGAAATCCTTCTCAAAAGTATAGCCAGTTTTCCCAAAATCCTATAAATTGCTTCTTTTGGCTAAAAAATGCAGACTGTAATGCTCTGCTTCTGTTTCGGTTTTCTGATTATTTCACATGTGTTCCTCCTGGTGCACTAGTCAAATTGCAAATTTATTAAGGGCAAGAAACGGCCCTACTTTTTTTTCTACTCTCCATAATTCAAACATAATGCAAATTATATAAAAAACAGGACAATGTCATGCTTAGCAACATGATCTCTGGGGTCAGTTGGCAGTGTTTGGTGAATGAATGCCTCTATCCTCGCTGTGTCCATTTATGACATACTTTGTCATGAACATGTTATCACCTTCTGCTCTTTGGTACCTTCTCACACAGGGAAGTTTATAGCAGTATGAATTTGAATGTATGTCCCTTCATCTATCATGTGGTACTTTGAACAATCTTTCCCACACATTAAAAAAATGTATTATTTGTCCAATTAGTTCTTTTTCCTCACATTAAAATTTTTCTTATGTGCCTTTGTCAGAATGGCCTATTAATTTATATTTGCACAGCTGTGCAGAGGAGAATGGATTTGATGGGTGACATTAATGAGGATTAATGCTGGCTGACTGACTAACCATATTGGTATCCTCCTCCCGCTGCTTGTAAAAAATTAAAACCCAACCCCTTATCCAGTTACAGCCACACTCCCTCCCTCCTGCTTTCAATTTATTGGCTCAAAAAGACTGCATATTTGGCGAGTGGCTAAAGTCTCCAGGTTAAAGATTGGTTAAGGGTGTTTTTCCTTTTAAAATTCTCTCTCTGCCTGAATTTTGGGGAGTTTAGGTACCTAGAGTTATTCTGAATATGAAGTACAAGAAATTCCTGCCTCTGAATCAATCATGTAACCTGAATTCCCCATGCACCGAATGATGGAACATGAAAGAAACGAGGATGGCCAGGGCAGAAAGTCCACCAGTTCCTGTAATTATTGCTTTATTTCCCTGCTTTGAGCCACAAGAGAATAGAGCATACAACAATATGGACAGCAAAATAGAAAAAAAAAATGTTTTATATTTTTAAATCAGACTAGAAAATCTATAAATTAAAAGGGGAAGTCAAAACCAGCTTTTAGGTTGCTAGTTCCTTTTCTCCTTTCTCCATTCTAAAATGTATCTCTCCACACATTTTGCTACTCTCTAGCAGAGAAAATTACACTTAAGAGACAATGAAAATTTTTGAATGTTTAACATAAATACCTTTGTTGATATACATGTCCTTGATTTCTCTATTACATATAAAGGGACCAACCAATAATAAATTTATTTTCTAAGTTCTAACTTTTATGGGTGAGCAAATATTTTTTGACCCTTGCTGTTTGGTGTTGTAATAGATGGCTGTTGAAATAGCAACATCTCTTGTTTTTTCTTCTGGAAATGTGGTCTCCCTGCAGCTTGGATATAATTTGGACCTTGAAATAATTAAAAGTTCACAGGATGCACAGGCTAAGCTGAAAGCCTGTGCTTGGTGACATGCCAGGCCTCTTCTTCCATGACTAAGGGTTATGTCAGGTTCATGACATGGGTATAGGGTGATGCTGGCCCCTTCCTGCTGAGCACAGTGAAAGGGAATCCAGCTCCCGGCCAGTCCCTGTGTGGTTTAGTCACGTCTAGTGCATCAGTGGAAAATATGACGGGCTGTCAGAGGCCAGCTCTGTGATAATTGGACAACTTTCCCTCATTAGCTGGGAGAGTTTAGGATAGATTTACTTCCACACTTCCGTAGATACACCAGCTCTTTGGCTAGGATTTGTCAAAAACTGAAATGAAAAATGCTGACCATGGACTCTAGTTTAAAGTGAATATATTTGTGGCCACTGTTATTCTTGTGGTAGCCTTGAGGCACTATCAGCATTAGGACTTTTTTTTTTTTTTTCCTTTCCTTTTCCCCAGATGTCCTGCATAATGGGAATTAGCAGTTGGAAAGGCTGTAGCCCTGGAAGTAGGCCATGGTTAGAATGTGGCTTGAAAAGAATCAGGACCTGTGGGCAAGGATAAGACCATCAGATGGAGCCCTAATCTACACCCTGCATTTGTACACAGGCGGGACTCAGGCTGCCCATAGAATGGCTTCCCATAGCGATGAATGATGAGAGTGTCCCTCTCCCCTTGATCCCCTCCCTCAGTGCTAATTCAAGTACAGCAGTCTTCTCAGGGCCTATAGGGCTCCTGGAGTAGTACAGAAGTTTCTTCTCTGGTGACCAAATGATCCAGCATTCAAGGACTGAAGCATCATTGGGGGAAGGAGGGGGTGACCATCCTCTGACCTCTCCATGACTAGATTAACCTGTGGTTCAGGCAGGGCCTTCCCTGGAAAGTTGTTCTCAGACAACAGTACTGAGGTCATTTTCTGGCCCCAAAGAGCCCCATGACACCAAAATGGTGCCCCACCCAGTGGTTCTTTGCTCTAGCAGCTGGCCCAGATACTTCGGAGCCTCAGATTAAATATGGATCCTGCAGAGCTCAGGCATCCAAGTCCCTAACTCCAACACTCAACCCTTGAACCTCAGCCCCTTTCCTCTCATTTAGGCCATCACCCCTCAAACTCTCAGAAAGAAATCAGCAGAGAACCACCTCCGTCTTCAGCAACACAAAGACACCATTACCTTTCAAGGGTAAGGAGAGCTTGTTTTTTGAAACCCTTGGAGAGAAGGAGAAATGCTTTGATTTCTTCTTTGTTTAATAGCCTTATTGAGTTATAATTTCATATACCATACAGTTGACCTATTTAGAGCATACAAGTCAGTGGATTTTGATGTATTCAGACATATGCGACCAAAACCACAACTGTAGAACAATTTCATCATCTCAAAAAGAAATCCTATATGATTTAGCTATCACCTTCCATTCCCCTCATCCCTTTTCCCCTCCCCTAGTCCCGAGCATCCACTAATCTGCTCTTTGTGTCTATCGATTTCCCTAGTCTGGACTCATATAGTATGTGGTCTTTTGTGACTGGCTTCTTTCACTGAACATAATGTTTTCAAGGTTTAAAGTTTATCTGTATTGTAGCATATATCCGTACTTCATTACTTTTTTCTCTATTTCATTACATGAATATACCACATTTTATTTATCCATTCATTAGTTGTTAGACACTGGGTTATTTCCACTTTTGGGCTATTATAAATAGTACTACTATGAACATTCATGTATACATTTTTATGTGGACATATGTTTTCATTTCTCTTGGGTATATATTTAGGAGTGGAATTGCTGGGTTTTATAACAGTCTTTAACCTTTTGAGGAACTTCCAGACTGTTTCTAAAGCAGCTGCACCTTGTTGCATTCCCACCAGCAGTGTTTGAGGGTTCCAATTACTCCACATCCTGACTAACATTTCTAGTGTCTATCTTTTTGCTTATATAGCCAGCCATCTTATTGGGTCCGAAGTGATTTCTCATTATAGTTTTTATTGGCATTTTCCTGATGGCTAATGATGTTGAACGATTCTTCATGTGCTTATTGGCCATTTATATATCTTTGGAGAAATAAATGCCTTTTCAAATTCTTTGCCTACTTTTTAATTAGGTTATTATTTTTTTAATTATTGAGTTCTTTATATATTATGGATATAAGTTCATTATCAGGTATATGATTTGAGATATATATCTAGATATTGGTATAGATATAGATATAATGAGTGAAAGTCAAGAGAGTGACAAGGTTTACAATTTTAATGCACAGTAAAACTTCTTAAACACTTTTTTGGACATTGATCTCATTCTCAGTGTTTCTTACACTATCCCACCAGCAACAACTTTCAAGCAAAATTTTTTATGTTCCTTCTCTCCCAAATTCTCTCCAAACTCCAGTCTGCATGGTTTCTCCTTCCTCTTCTGCCTAAGCATTTTAAAATATAAATTGTTTTACTTATTATCCAAATTCTGTACCCCAGAGCACTGGAACCAGATTGTCATCTGCAAACTTGTGCATCATAAGGAAGGCATCCAAAGCTTGACGGTTGAGGAGAAGGTGACTACTTCACAGTAATGTACTCCATTATGCACAGATAGGAGCAGGGCCAAGCCTAGGATGAGACAAATAAGGTTCCTAGGGTACACAATTTAAGAAGGCACTCACTCTCTGGGTCTTGCAAGTGTCAACCCTCTACTTACTAGCGAGTGCCTCCTTAAATTATGAGCCCCAGGGACCTCACTTGTCTCATGCTAGTCCCAGCTGTGGATATGAGGGTCTAAGGAATATATGGCTTAGAAATGTATATCATCTTCTTAGTTCGTGAACTCCCTTGACTAAACTCCTAAAGGGCTCAAAAAAATCAAAAGAAGAATAAGACTTCATGACATGTGGAAATAACATGAAGTTCAAATTTCAGTTTTCACAAAGGAAGATTTTAGGAAACACAGCCATACTCATTCCTTTACATATTTTCTGTACTTGCTTTCTCTTTGCCACAGGTGAGTTGAATAGCTGCAATTGGGACTGTATGACCCACAAATACTAAAATATTTATTATCTGGTCCTTTACAGCATAGGTTTGCCTGCCCCTGGCTTGGAACACAACTCTCTCCCTGGCTAATTCCTACCCATCTTTCAGTCCTGAATTTGGATTTCACATCCCCTCCATGATCTTCCCTGCCAGCTCCTTCCCCTACCATGGACCCCAGTCAAGAGCTTTTCTGACAGTCAGTGTGCAAGGTATATTTCTTTAGGAACTCCTTGAATTATAAATGAGGAAAGGCGGTTTCCACCCACTGCTGATGTCTCCTCTCCTTCCCCAGACCAAGTGCAACAGGCTTGTTCCTGTCCTCTTCCTGACCCTTGGGGCTTGGAACCAGTTCCTTTATATAATACCTAGGACAGAATCAGAATTTTCCACTGATATTCAAAAAAGTCTGTTTTAGTTCAGTAAACCCAGAGATACATGCTTGTCACCTTACAGATTTGGCCTAAAAGGCAAAGAAGGGATGTATTTAGACCTCCTTTTCCCTGGCCCCCCATTGCAACTAGCTGTAAAAACCCTTAGGAAAGTTTCCAAACATTTGCATTTATTAGGGGGTACCTGAGACTGCTGCGATCTGCAGTGGGGCAGGGAGGGAGAAAGCTCCCTCCTCTCAAGATCCCAGAGCTCTGTCCCTGTCTTTCAGAACCCCCAGTCCTGACAGGCAGAGATTTCCATCATGAACCAGAGGGAATCTATCTTTGGTCTCAGTGGTGGTTAGGAATGGGTTTGGTGGTAAAGGGATAGGGATGGTATGTTTCGTTTGTTAGGAAGGTCCTCCTTGGAATTTGACAGGTGTTTGGCCAGTTCCTTCAAACCTTCTGATCCCCAATACTTTCATTAATAAATCTAAGGCAGTACCTTATCCCCCCAAAAAGGACCCGAGTATCAGTTTCAGCTCTGCCATTAACTGTTGCGTGACCCTGAGCAAGTCACTTTAGGACCTGGTATTTGAGTTTCTTTATGCAAAAAATAAAGTAAGGGCAGACACGTATTCATTGCCCACTCTATGTCAGACACTGTGTATATAATTTGCATATATTAACATATATATGAATTATAAATTACACATTTTCTCTTAACTCTAAAAGCCCAATAGTCTATGACTTGCTGATTTAAGTCCTGCCCCTGGGTTTTGGGTTGAGTGAATATTTTACTTCCCCTGGCAGTGCCTCCTGGAGGTTTAATTTGAAGAGAAACTTGTCACTCTAATGCTTGGAGAAGTAGGAGGGCAGAGGAGAGATGCTTCTTTATCCTGGCTAAGCCCTGAAATGTCTGTACCAGTAAAAAAGCAAGTACCAAGTGGGCGCTTTCTGTGTGCCAGGCACCATGCTTCCGACATCTTTCCCTTTTTTATTCCTTTCATTCTCACAACTATTGTCTATGAGGTCGATATTATGAACATCCCCATTTCCTGCTCATTATAAGTACATGACTAAGGTCACACAGTGTCAGGACTTGAACCCAGGTCTGGCTACCTCCGAAACCACGCTTATAGCCACTCCTCAGAAGTTTCTCTGGAAGATTCTGATGTAACTCACTCCTATAACTTGCCAGAGATTCTGTTCTCTTATTAAATGTGCAAATGTTGAGCTGGATGAGTCCTTGAGCTGTTACTTTTTTCAAATGTGAGCTGGGTGTGACCTTTGGATGAAATTGGAGTTGTGGGGAACAATACCAGTCCTTAATGTGAGGGGTGTGTTGGCTATTGAAATGGCTAAGATTTATTTTTATGACTCAGCCTGCTGGGGGAGGAAACCAAGCCCGAAGTTTTGAATTTTTTTACTGAATTGCTGTAATTTAAAAGTACTTTTTAAAAGTTTTATAAGCAAGTAAGCACGGACAAAGTCCAAAGAAAACTGCACACATCTGACTCAGAATCTATAGCTTATTCACAATCACGCTGAAATGACTGAAACTAGTGGGAACATAATTTAGTATTTTTCCATTGTAATTTAAAGTTTTCTGTGATCTTCAAGGATTCTGACCAGCTAACCTGAGTATAAAAAATCTTACTCAGTAACATTTCTTTCCATAGTCACACCATTAAAACGAAGTTTTCACCTACTTCACAAGGTTGTGAGGCTGGAGAAAAAATTAGCTGGTTTTGCATTCATGCTCTTGGCAAACATTATAAAACGTCCCTGCAATTGTAACTTTTCTCTTCTTTATGCTCTGAGGATTCAGAGTGAGGTACCTGGGAAAAAGGGACTCAAAAACTATTGCAGAGGCAGTTATTTTCTTTCATAAATGCTGCAAGCATCAAGTCGAACCTGCTTACTGAAACCCAGCCCTTTGGTTTTCCTTTCATGATGCTGGCCTCGTTTTAATAACTTCATTTTCAATTTGAGATTAGGTAACTTTTATCACTGACACTTACTTCGTCTTATCCCTATGTTTTAATAGAATAAGGAATCAATTTGTCAGTAGACTATGTTGAGTTGCCTAGCTTCAGAAAGATTTAGCACCAAATTATAAATGGTGATACTTTAATAGTGAGTGTGGATGTGTCTCAAGAGCCAGCATGTGGGAGTTTGGCAGTTGGAAAGCCCCATAGCTTCAGTTTTTCCAGATTGTGTACCCTTCCATCAAATAGTAATTTCTTAGCCTTGAAAAATTTTCTTCTAGAACAAGGGAAACGTTATTTGAGTTCTAAATTGATATTTCCAAAACTTATTTAGTAGCAAATGCATTATTTTTCTCTTTAATGAGGCCAAGAAAATGGTCTCAGGCCCTGGATGGACCAGCCAGTTCTCCTTTTGATGGCCACAAACCAAGTCAGGGCACCGTAATGATGGTGTGACTCTGGCATGACTGATATTTGGTGAGGGTAATGTTATTATTGTGGCAACCATATTTTCCAAATAAAAAGTAGGGAACTTTTTACTGAGAGGAGAGAGGGGCAGGATATTTGAAATTGAGACTGACCCAGGAAATCCAGGATGAATGGTCTTGATAGCTATTGATAACAATATAAAGGAAAAAGAATGTGAGTGAACTAGTACAAATCTAATTCGTTGCTAAAAAAAAAGAAAAGAAAACCAGGAGCCTGAAAACGAATGACTTGATAGTGATGGCAAAGAATTGTCCACATGTGAAGATAATACATTAGAAGCCCAGAATGGAACCCAGCAAATATTTTTCTCAAAGTTTTTGTTTTCCTGTATTTTTGGTAAGTGTCTGGTAGTGGTAGCTACCATGCTTTGAAAGTGTGAAGGTAATTAAACAGATTTATTTTAAACACCAGGACATGGTCAGCTAAATAAGGGTTGTCTCTTTCTAAGGAGTCATGGTGAAAGGTTGTCTCCATTTTCCATTTATAGTGCCATTATGCAAAATATCTTAACACTTTGAGCTTGGATTGAGATTTTAGAACACAGTCCATTCAAGCATCCTGGCTGATGCAGGTTTGGGTCAGTTCTGATGCATAGCTATGAAGGATAGGACTGGTTTCATCGAGGGTCTTATAAACTGACCAGAGGTGAAAGGAGGTGTCTGGAAGTGTTTCAAGCAAAGGTAAAATTATTAGTTCTTTATAAACACAACTTGAACACAGGCTTGGCCATTGTTCCAGTTTTGCTCACTACTTCAGTGTCAATGGATAGTTCAGAGGGAAATGCAAACCCATAATGCACTTTTGGTTTGGAATCAGCCTCATGAGCACAGGGCAGATTGAAATTTAGTCCCATCTTCCCCACCTCTCTTGGCCAGGTGCCCTGGTATAGGGTACAGCATGCTCAGCCATATGGAAGAGAATCAGAAGAGCTACTGAAACCCAAAGTAGCATTGTTTTTCTCTTGGATTCATGTATTATGTGCTAAGCACAGTGGAGTCCGTTGAGTTCCAATGTTCTGAAATATAAACAAATTAAATTGGTCCAGCATGAATGCTCTTCTAGATAAATATAAAATTAGTGTTTGTTTGAACTGGAAAGTCAGTCTTCTATAACCTTATTCGGCCCCTCATTTTATGGATAAAGTAGCCATAGCCGTAACATAGCTATAACAATAGGCGATGTTACTTGACCAGGTTCACCTTGTTAATGATGGAAGACAGAACTAGAATCTGAGTCTCTATAGACTCCGTTTTCTCATCTCTATAGTAAGATAAAAATATGATACAGCCTGCACATAGTAGCTGCTCTCTTGATGTCAGCTGATTCTGAACCCTAATGCCTTTAGAGTTGGTTCCTGGGAGTCATAGATTTCTGATACAATAGCTGCCCTGGAGAATTTCATGGTGGGATGGTGGAGGCCAACATGCCCATGCCATCTTTGATTTATTCCACCATTTTCCCAGATTGTAAATAACTTTTGTTGGTACATAGTTTATCATTTTTTTCTGTATTCTCTGGTCCGTTCCAGTTTTCACAGCTTATCCTGTCTTCTGTTCTTTAAGAAGCTGGTTCATCTTCTTACAATAACATTGCAATTTCTTTAAGTACTGGAAATGCCCTTTCAATTTGAATGCAGCCGAGTTTTGTGAGTTCATTTCTCCCCCTAGTTTAGTTTCTTTCCATCCTTCACTTGGCAGGTAGCAATCTCTGGTTAACGACTGCAAGTTCTTCAAAGTACACAGAGCAGCCATGGGATCCCTCCCAGTCTCTCAGGAGGATATTTTCCCTTCTTTTTCTCTTATTTACAAGAAGCAAAGCCAACCGTGAGACACTGAGCCCAGCAGGAGGGGCCAGACCTGGCCAAGGAACATCCAGTATGGCCTGGGCTGCAAGGAATTGAGCCAGGAATCCCAAGCTCATAAAACACCAGCACTGGAAGAAACTTGGAGACCATTAGGTCCAACCCTTCATTTTACAGAGAAGGAAACTGAGGCTTAAAGAGAGGCAGTGGCCTAGCTCAATTCTGGTCAGGCATCAGTTTCAGAGCCAGGCCTGGAACCTTGGTTGCCCTTGAGCCAACTCTCTTGTACCCTATATACCAGATGCCAAACACTATTTCTGACCCGTAGGTATGGAGCTGAACTGATTGAATTATAACCATTAAATTACTGACAGTTTAAAGCTCCACTGTGGTTAAGTGAGTTTAGGTGCTAGGATGCCTGGGTTCAAGTTCAAACTCTATACTTACTAGCTCTGTGACCTAATGAAAGTTATTTAACCTCTCTGTGCCTCTGTTTTCTCATCTCTGAAATGGAGATAATAACGTAACCTATTTCTTTGGGTTGTTGTAAAGATTAGTATGGATTGTTATATGCTAAATGTTAACATACATTAACAAAAATGTTCTGAATTTTAAATCGTTTCGACAGAACCTGACTCTGCTGTTGTTATTTTCAAGCCTCAATTTTTAACCAAAAATTCTCTATTATCTCTCTATAAATTGAAATTTTTCTCTAGAGACCTTGACAGTATAACTCTAAATTATGGGATATAATGTCTAAGTGCTATAAGAGTAGTAGAAGGATTTGTGTAGTCAGAGAAGGCTTCCTGGAAGAGGAGGTAGGACATCTGCTGAGTCCTGCCAGGAGTTGGGATTGCTCATCTTCTAGCAAAATGTCCCATTTTAAGAAAACTGATCACCTTACTCACTTGCAGAATGTGACTTATTCCGAATATAATGTTGATTTCAGAGGCCTTTTGCCATTTTGTCTTAGCCATTTTTTCCCCAAAGAAATGACTTCACATGAAATTTAAAGTGATATAATTTCTCTCCATAGAATAGAAATTTTTTGTTTATTTTCAAAGCAACTACTGTGAAAATTGCCTTCTATACTTTGCAAAAAGTTATTGACGTCTTTTGATGTGAGGAGACAAAGAAGACCTGTTTATTTTTATTCATGTAGTTGGTCATTTTCAATAATGAAATAAGCACCCATATACTTAGCCAAAACTCAAACTAGGGCCTTGGGAAACCCTGTAGCTAGTGATATGAGTCCTCTCTTTTGGCCATTGCACACCTCTGCCACTGACTTCCCCCTCCCCACTCCCCCAGATACATTCATCCTGAATCCTGTTTCTAACATTCCCTTATTTTCCTTTTTAAGGAAAAAAAAAATGCTACTGAATTGTACTGTTTGAAATGATTAGTTAATTGTATATGAATTTCGCCTCAATAAAAAATAGAGATTTTAAATCTTAGTAGATTATGTATAATCTGAGATTTTTTTTTTACTTTATATTTCTAAGTTTCATTTATAATGTTGTATGTTGCTGTGGTTCATTTGTTTTGATTTCTGTATAACATTTGTCTGTGTGAATATGTCACAGTTTACTGATATGTTCTCTAGCTGATGAACAGTTAAATTGTTTCCATGTTTTTACTACTTTAAACAGTTGTTTCATGACCATTTTTGTATGTGTTGCTTATCATACATGTCCAAAATTTTCTCTTATATATATACCTATGACTGGAATTGCTGGAACAGTATTAAAGAGTCTCTAGACCAACCATCATCTCAATTACTAGATATTTTCCCACTTGTTTTTTTGCCAGTTAAGCAAGTTTAGGAATATTTCTCTGTGGTTAGTTTTGCGTTTTCCTGATCAATAATAGTGTTAACCATATCTTCATATTATCATTGCCATATGTGTTTCTTTCTCTGTGAAATACCTTGTATCCTTTGCCCATTTTTTATTGGGTTGCTTGTGCTTCTGATTGATTTATAGGTCTTTAAATATTCCTGACATTGTCTTTTTTTATATGTATTACAAATATTTTCTCCCAGTTTTAAAATCTCTTCTTTTTTGTAAGATGTTTTTGATAAAAATCTTAATTTTATAGTCATAGTTATTAAAGTTTTATTTTATGGTTAGTGCTCTTTGTTTTTAAGACATTTTTCCCTACTTGAAGTCTAAAAGATACTCACTTGTAGTATTAGGAGTTTTAAAGTTTTATTTTTGGCAATTTAATTTTCTAATCCTTTTAAATCCTTGATTTTGTATAAGGTATAAGGCAGGGATCTCATTTCAATCTATTTCCATACTGGTGTCCATTTTCTAGTTATAAGGTGACTTGCCATTCCTGTCATTTATCAAAATTGTACACATGCATTGGTCTTCTTTGAACCCTATAATCCAGTTCATTGGTTAGCTTATCCATCACGGTTCCAATAACATTAGGAGGTCCTAACAGTTTTTTTTTTTCAGAAGTGTCTTACTATTCTTGGCCCTCTATTTTTTATGATGATGATGATGATTATTGAAGTATACATACAGAGAAACACACAAACTATACAAAATGTACAGCTCAGTATATTTCACAAAATGAACCCAGTGATGTAACCAGCACCAATATCAACAAATGGAACCTTAGCACCCCACCAGCCTTCCTTGTATCCCCTTCTAGTCTCTCTATCTCTACCTCCCCCAGAGCAACCAGTCCTGTCTTCTAATACCATACAATCATTTGGCCTATTTCTGAACTTTACATAAATGAATCCATAGTAGATACTCTTTTACATGTCTTCCTTTACCCGACTTTATATCTGTGAGATTTATCCATGTTGTTGCACTTAATTGTTGCTTATGCATTCTCATTCTATTTACTAATCCATTGCTTTTTATGAATATCCTACTCTTTATCCATTCTGCTGTTAAGTCATTTCAGCTGTTTCCAGTTTGAATCTATTATGAATAGTGCTATTTTGTTCCCTGCCAGCCTCCAAGCCCTTGCCTAAGTTAGTTCCCTCTTCCTGTCATGCCCCCATTCACTCCACTACTTAAGATCCTGGCTATTTTACAAAGCCTTAGTAATCATGTCCCATCCCTTTTGTGACCCTTTCTTAGGCTACTCAATATACCCAGTTATTCTCTGTCATGGCATCTAATCTTGTAGTCCATGAGTTGAACCCTAAGTGCAATCCTCAGAAGGTTTTTTACCAAAAAAAAAAGTTTACAAAACAATTATCTAGCAAATATGAACTAATAGGGTCTAACTACTCATTAAGAAGGAATTTGAGAGGTTTTTCCTAAGCATGTAAACATTGAGTTCATTTGTAGGAAAAGAGAATAAAAGTCTTCTAAGAGTTTATGTAAATCGAAGAGATGATTAGGACAACCCACCTTTATTTCATCCTTCTTCAGGAGAAAGTGTAGGCCACGTTCATAGCATGATGTGATGGAGAAAATGACCAAGGTTGTTAATGATTTATGTGCTTCTGCCCTTAACTATTGCCAGTTTATGGGATGAGACGCTTGGAAGAGGATGAAGCAGAATGTTACTATTTAGTTTATTTTAATGCCGTCACATGGTTAGCAATGGAAACTTGTTGAAAAGATCTCCTCAGCTACTTTTTCAGATGAAGGAATTTGGGGAACCAAAAGGCTCTGTGAATTGATAGTGATTTGAAATGTGTCATTTCCTTACTAATGGGACAAGACACTTGAATACACTGCATTAGAAGATGCTAACGTAAAAGCAAAATTCAAACCAAACAAATAAAAATAAACGTAATGCTGATTTGTTCAAGTAAGTAAAGATACTCAGACTCAAACTGGACATAGCATTTAGACATTCATTGATTCATTCAACAAATATTTATGAAGCAGCTACTACTATGTGCCAGGTACTATTAATGAGCTAGAAAAACAGTGATGAACAAAATAGAAATGTCCTTGTCCTCTTAAAGTATGTTAATTAGGATAAACATCTGCTGTCTTTCACAGTGACTAAAAATAAAAGTGGCTAAATAAAATAGAAGTATGTTTCTTTGTCACCTAAAAGTAGTCCATGGTGGTCCAATTTATTTGGAAATTCTGTCCTGCAACCTTATCCAGAGACTCACATTTCTCTCATTCACATGGTCTAAAGTGGCTCAACATTGCATCCATGTTCTCAATGGCAGGAAGAAGAAAAGAGGGAAGAAATGGCATGCACACTCCTTTTAAAGGACATGTCCCAGAAGTTGTCTACATCACTTTCGAAAATATTTCATTGGCCAGAATTTTGTTATATGGTCACTACCTTGGCTCCAAAGGAAACTGGGAAATATAGTCTTGATTCTGAAAGATCATATACACAGATAAATTCAAGGGCTTGATGTCCATGGGAAAATGGGTAATGGAGGACAAGCAGTAGTCTCTGCTATGTTCTAGTAGAGAGAAAAACACAAAAGGCAAAAAACAAGTAGATATTATATAGTCAGGTGGTGATGGGTGATAAAGCAGGGAATAGAAATAGAGGATCAAGGGAAAAGAGATGCTATTTTAATAAGAGATAAGAAGGATTCTCTGATTAGGTGATACTTTATCAGGAGCTATATAGACATTTGTAAATCTTCCTAAGCTCATGGGCTTGCAGTTACCTAGGAAACATTGAAATCCCAATTGTAGAAGAGATTCACTGTCTTTCATGAGTAGGGATCATGCTTTAAGATTTTGCCAGCTGCCTTGGTATATCTGGTGATCAGACATCTGCTTCATCACTATTAGTTCATGTTAAGAGAAACTGATCCATCTAAAAAGAAACTATGCTCATCCAAAGGATACATCGTTCTGTAAATTTTGGAGGTGAGCATACACGTTCCAAAACAAGCCAGAAATTTCTGATCATGTTGTCAAACTCTGGGCAATGTTGGAGACCTGTGGCCATGGTGAAAGTCCATTCCTAATCAAAAGAGCACTGAAAGTGAGATTTAAGCACAGGGCAGGGAACTCTTTTCTTCCCCTCTCTCTTTTCTTTTTCTTTTTTCTTTCTTTCTTTTCTTATTCTTTTTTTTAAGACGAAAGAAAGTCCAAAGTGTCTTTTCCTACCTGGACTGAAAAACTTATTATTACTTTGGGAATGCAAGTGGTGAGCATCATCATGTTTCATTCCTAGTTATCAAGTAGTTGCCTTTATATAAAGAACAATGACTTTGGAAGACTGAAAAATATACAGTCTTAAGATATGATTCGTATTATTTCCCCAAGGTTTCGTTTTCATGTTATTATCCTCCAGCTCCTTGATTAAATGCTTATTTGGTACTTGCCAATTGAAAAAGTCTGGAGTGCAATAAGCCATTTGACATTCCTGATTAATGGCCATGGATATGCTTTTAAATCCTCCCTATGAACCTGCACTGTACTGTCCCAAGGAGTGCTTTCTGAAGAGAAAACTTTTGGAAAGACCTCTATTTCTTTGCTTTTTCATAATAGTGGAATGTTTTATACAGGCAGCCAAATGAGCATTTAAAAGCTGGGCTCTGGAAGCAGTCCCGACTCCATCGTTAACTCACAGTGGAGCCTTCAGCAATTTACTTGATCTCCCTAGGCTTCTATTTTTCTCACCTGTAGAATAAAAAAAAAAAAAAAA